>NW_028270183.1:73302062-73602062 GCF_037043375.1 Chiloscyllium plagiosum
TGTCCAGTTAACCTGTGGGTAATGCTAGTTCAGACTAAGATGGTTGGCACAGCTTGAGAGGTATGTGCAGTTCTGTCACATGAGGGAGCAATAGATTACGCAGATGTCAAACGGGCCATTTTGAGTGCTTATGAATTGGTACTAGAAGAATTTAGACAGCGGTTCAGAAATATAGAGACGGAACCAGGTCAGACTTTTATTGAGTTTCAAAGAATTAATCACAGTCATTTTGATAAATGGGTGCAGGCCTTAAAAATAGATAAGACCTGTGAGGCCCGATGGGAGATTATTCTGTTGGACAAGTTTAAAGACTCACTTCCAGAGACGTAAGATTTCATGTGAATGAACAGGAATTTCAAGAAGTGAGAAGCGCAACAGAAATGGCAGTTAAGTATGCATTGGTGCATGAGATGAAATTTAGCTTCTGAGAGGGTTTTCATCCTGTGAGGGAAAGAAATTGGGAGAAGGGGAGATCCTACACTACAAAACATAGAGAAAAGCACAGTGGCAATGGTTTAACATGGGTGGAGAAAAGCCCAAAGTGGTTGAAAGGAAGTGAAAGGCCTCAAGTCTCATTATAACGCAGTGGAACACATAAAATTACAGTACCGATGGTTTAAGAAGGGCACTGGGAAAACTGTTTTCACTGCAGGAAACTGGGACACACCGTGCTGGAAGACACTTTGGGAAAAGATGCTGTAACAGAGTTTAAGCCAGTGGTATTCGTGAACCTGGTACAGGAGACCCCAAGTAGAGCCGAGGAGCTACAGGAGAGTGCACAGCCTAGACAGGGGCTGTGTATGGAGTCAGTGCCTGATCTCTATAAAGAATTTGCCTCTGTAGGTAAACCTTACTAAGAAAAGATGGGGTGTGGGGGGAGGACAAGAAGCTATAAAATTGCAAGAAATGGGATCTGTTCAGTATCTAATAGTTGAAAAGCAAGGAGCCGGAAAGGCCCAACAGATCAGGCAGCATCCGAAGACCAGATTAATCGACATATCAGGCATAAACTCATCGTCAGGAATGTGGCGGGGGGACAAGAGGGCTGAAAGATAAATAGAAGGGTAGGAACTGGGTTGGCAGGAGGGTCACTGGGAGGGTGACAGGAAGATGTAGGTGGGAGTGTTAGTGATATGTCAGAGGGGAGGTTGGAGTGTGTTGATGGGAAGGAAGATGGACAGTTAGAACAGCTGAAGAGGGCAGTGCTAATTTGAACGGTTGGATCTGGGATGACGTTGGGGGAGGGGCGATTTGGAAATTGGTGAAGTCAACGTTGATGCTGTATAGTTTGACGGTTTCAGCTGTCCTACCACCTATCCACTTCACCCTCCTCTCCGACCTATCACCATCAGACCCCACCTACATCTACCTATCGCCTTCCAAGCTACCTTCCACCCAGCTCCACCCCTACCCTCCTATTTAATTCTCAGCCCCTTCCCCCTTCCTTGCCTCCCACTTTCCTGATGAAGGACTAATGCCTGAAATGTCAACTCTCCTGCCCCTCGGATGCTGCCGATCTGCTGTGCTTTTCCAGCCCACACTTTTCAACTTTGGTCTCCAGCATTTGCAGTCCTCAATTTCCCTCGGCCTCGATTAGTAAGAGATGGAAGTATTTTCACTCTTTCTGACATGTCACTCAACAGCGTGATAATTTGTGAAATGGGGACAGAAATTAAGCATTCCCTTGTGTAACATTAGGTGGAGTGCCAAATCAAGGTTGGGGAAGTAACAGTGAGATTGAGTGACAGATTGTCATTTCCAGGAATACAGTTTGTTCTTGGGAATGATTTAGCCGGATCCAAGGTAGGAGAGGCACCCCTTGTGGTGGAGAAGCAAAAGTAAGTTCAGGGAACTGGAGAATTAAAATAAAAATACCCAGGGATTTTTCCAGACTATGTGGTAACAAGAACCCACTGTCATACGTTACAACAGGAAGGAAACCCAAAGGAAAAAGCCAAAGGAATTAATGCACTGAAGACTCAGGCTGAAGCATTTCTCGTGTCTGGAATGCACAAGGACGTGGTTAGTTTTTGTTGTATATGTCATACATACCAAATGGTAGGTAGGTCACAGGCAGTAATAAAATTAGCACCGTTGTTGCCAATTCCTGTATTCAAAGAACCTTTCATGTGGGTTATGATTAGTTGTGTAGCTCCCCTTTCTGAAATAAAAGTGGAAACCAATATCTGCTGATCATAATGGATGTGTCTACCTGATTTCCAGGGATAATTCCATTATGGGGTCTTAAGGCAAAAAGGGAGGAAGAGGAGTTGGTAGCTGTCTTTACTCGCTGTGGGCTACACAGTGTGATTCAGTCAGACCAAGAATCTCATTTTACCGCTCAGCTGTTTAAGGACGTCATGGATAGCTTTGGCATACAGCAGTTTAAGTCAAGTGCATCGCATCCCTAATCCCAGGGAGCCTTGGAAAGTTGGCATCAGATGCTGAAGACAATATTAACAGCGTACTGTCAGAATTACCCGAATGATTTGAATAAAGGCGTCTCATTATATTGTTTGTCATTACAGATGCCCCAAACAAAACTACTCACTTTACATCCTTTGAGTTAATATTGGTACATGAAGTGAGAGGTCCTTTGAAATTAATTGAATATAAATTGGCAGGACCAAAGTCGGAGATCTCACACTTGGATTATATATCTGAGATGAGGGAGAAATTAGATGGTGTAGGTGAGTTAGCTAAACAGCACCTGAAGAGGCACAGTATAGAGTAATGCAGGTGGCAGATTAAAAACTCTGAAACTTTGACGATTTCCTGTGGGGATGAAGTATTAGTATTGCTACCAGGTTTAGTGGCCCCTTTCAAATTAAAAAAAAAACGTTGAATCAGTTAAACTATTTGGCAAAGATACCGGATATGATAAAAAATGTTAGAGAATGTTGTGTGAATGAATAGTGCTCGAGATACATTGAAGACTCAGGAACAGAGTTGTGACCAGATGAGCAAATTGTGCAGTTTATCTGTATGATGTAATGATCTTTAGCAAGTGATTGAAAGCTCACGTGTTACAGCTGGCAGAGCATGTTGAACGATTACAAGAAGCAAACTTGGTAATAAACTTAAAGAAAACACAATTCGCGAAGGCAGAGGTGACGTTCTTGGGACATTACATTGGCCATGGAAGGTTGACCCCATGGAACATAAAAACTAAGGGCTATGAGGAATTTCCACAACATCCTCGAAGTAAGAGGTGCTTCGATTTTTGGAACTGAGTGGATTCTATCGGAGGTTTGTTGCAAACCTCAGCAGCGTATTGGCACCACTGACGGATTTATTAAAGAAGAACACAGAATTGTGGTGGACAGAACAATGGCAGAGGCATTTGAGAATTTTAAAGCAGGATTAATCAACGCACCAGTTTTAGCTATACCAAATATTTTGAAACCCTTTGAAAATTGTGTTTGATGCTCGGGATATAGGGGACGGAGATGTATTGATGCAGAGAGATGATGATGGAATTGAATGGCCAATTGGCTACTTGTCGAAAAAACTCAATATTCACCACAAAAAAAAATACAAAGTCTCCATTATTGAACAAGAATGATGAAGTTTCACACTGGCCTGACAATATTTTAATGTGTATATGACCACCAAATTGTCGGAGATGGTGGTGGATAACGACAAACTCTCGCATTTTTTGAATATTTAAAGGCCAGAATATGAGAATATTTAACTGGAGTCTTATCTTCCGACTTTAAATTTACAAAATGTACATGCTGTGGGTCCTAAAAGATGTGTTATCGCAGATTTAAAAGAAAAAGTTTGGATAAGATTTGACTTATTGCAGTGTTATATATGTGTGCAGAATTAATATGCATGGTATAGCTGAGAATAAAACTTTCGTAATTCATAATAATGGGATTAAGAATTAGAGGAAAAGAAATGAAGCCATCTTTTCATTCTGCTGGTCCATGTTTTTTTTTCTGAAGGGGGGAGGTCTTATGAAGCCGAAAGCATGTCCGGTCACTTTAAGACAGAATGGGTTTTGCTGAATAAAAAGTACAGCCACAGATGCCAGCTAAAGGTCACTCTGTTCCACATGTCACCATTAGCTGGGAAATGGATATCTGAGATTTGGTTGCTGTTTGACAACAATTCAAATACAGCCAAAGAGTTTAAGTAACGCTCAGGATACCAGAAGCCAACAGAATTTGAATATTATTGTTTGGACACCTGGAAAGTAAAAAACCCAGCATTTTGAAACTGGAGTGATAGCTCCTGCCACCCAACAGCAGAGTAACTGCTGTAGAGCAGGAGTGCTAACTGGCCATCTCAAACATTTTCTATCAAAGATACATGTCCATTTAAAAGCTACTTGCAATAAAAAAAACATGACCCAGGGAGATCAGCAGCTGGAAGAGTGAACATAGCGGGGAAGATGGATTCTGTGTGGTCTTGAGATTGTAATGTTTAATATGTGGGTTGTTGGACTAGCATATTTTTACAGAGTCTGATAGTAAGTAGCTAAGACAAGAGGAGAAAGTGAGGTCTGCAGATGCTGGAGATCGGAGATGGAAATGTGTTGCTGGAAAAGCGCAGCAGGTCAGGCAGCATCCAGGGAACAGGAGAATCGACGTTTCGGGCATAAGCCCTTCTTCAGGAATGAGGAAAGTTTGTCCAGCAAGTTAAGATAAAAGGTAGGGAGGAGGGACTTGGGGGAGGGGTGTCGGAAATGTGATAGGTGGAAAGAGGTCAAGGTGAGGGTGATAGGTCAGACTGGGGTGGGGGCGGAGAGGTCGGGAAGAAGATTGCAGGTTAGGAAGGCGGTGCTGAATTTGATGGATTTGACTGAGACAGGGTGGGGGGAGGGGAAATGAGGAAACTGGTGAAATCCGAGTTCATCCCTTGTGGTTGGAGGGTTCCTAGCTAAGACAAGAGGGGCTTGTATTTGTGAATAGTTGTTGTTTAGTTTTCACTATTAAAGTTAAGAAAACAACTTGACATTTTTTGATTAAATAGTGGAATGTAGGAGATCTGTGTCACTCATATTTTAACAGATTACAAGGTGAGGCGATCTTTTCTGGGTGTTTGGTTTTAATTAACAGAGGGGTATCGACTCCACCTTGTAAATGTCCATCCACGCTAACCCCAATTCCCTGCAGTTGGCCCATATCCTTCCAGTCCTTTCCTATCCACATGTTTATCCAAATGCTTTTTGAAATGTTGTTAATGTATCCCGCCCCCCCCCCCCCCCACCCCACAACCACATCTGCTGGCAGCTCATCCACGTACCATCCTCTGTGTAAAGAAATGGCCCCTCAGGTTCCCTTTTATTCCTTCCCCTTTAACCATAAACTGATCCCATCCAGTCGTCGATTCTCTACACTTTGGAAAAAGACTGAGAGTATTCACCCTATCCATAGTCCTCGTAATCTTATACAGCTCTATAAGGACTCTCTCAGTCTCCTACACGCTAAAGAAAATTTCCCAGCTTGTCTAACCTCTCCCTATAACTCAGACCATTGGGTCCTGGCAACGCCTTTGTAAATTTCTTCTGCACTCTTTCTAATTTAATGACATCCTCCCCATAACAAGGTGACAAAACTGAACACAATACTCCAAGTACAGCCTTTACAAAGTCCTGGGTAACTGCAAAATAAATTCCCAACTTGTATACTTAATATCCTGCCTGATGAAGGCCAATGTGCCAAAAGCCTTCTTCACTGCCCTGTTTAAGTTTGACTCCACTCAAAGAGAACCGTGTACACCTAAACACCAAGCTCTCTCTGCCCAATGCACCACTTAAGACCCTTCCATTCACCATGAAACTCCTAACTTGTTTTGTGTTTCCAAAATGCAAGACCTCACACATCTATGTTAAATTCCATTTGTCATTTCTCGGCCCACTTCCCCACCTGATTAAGGTCCTGCTGCAATTTCTGATAAACGTCCTCACTGATCATGCTCCCACTTATTTTAGTGTCATCTGCAAACTTACTAATCATGCCTTGTACATTCTCAACCAAATCATAGATAACAAACAGCAATGGACCAAGCCTCCAGTCTGACAAACATCCTTCCACTAAACCCTCTGCTTCCTATCATCAACCCAACTGTGTATCCAATTGGTCAGTCCTCCCAGCATTCCATGCGATGTAACCTTCCTGACCAGCCTGCCATGTGGAACCTTATCAAAGTCTTACTGAAATCCATGGAGACTACGCCTGCCGCTCTGCCCTCGTCAACTTTCTTGGTCACTTCATCAAAGAACTCTAACAAATTTGGGAAGCATGATCGCCCACTCACAAGTCTATGCACTTCTGCTTTGAACCAAACCCTGTGTAAGTAATGGGTGCAGTCAATGGTATGCTGTCCTTCACTGTAAGATGATTCGAGTACATAAGTAAAGCCATCTTCCTGTTGTTGTAGAGCCTTGCTGAGAGAGCATTTGGGGCACTCTCTGCAGAGGTTGATCTCCTTTGTAAGGAATGATCTGACCACAGACATGGGTGATGGTAACATGAGGATAGAGTGAAGAAGCTGAGTGTTTAATCGGTAGAGCTGCGAGAGACAAAGAAATTGTGATGCTGAAACGCGAGGAGTGGCAGTGATCTCTTATTTCCAAAAGAGACATTGACAGGGAGAGAAATTCCATACTTTACCCAGGATTGATTGGTTTGATATATTGTCACGTGTATCTCAGTACAGGGAAACACTTTCTTTATGAGCATTGAAGGCAGGTCATAGTAAGCATGGTCAGACAGGTCATAGGGTGGAAATAGGCTTGGACAGAGTAAGGCATACAGGTTACACTGAACAGGATGTGCACTAGACAAGATCAACATGAATAATATCATCATTATTTGAACTTAGAGAGTCCATTCATTAGTGTAATGTGACTTTCCTAATAGTTTATATGCCTAAATTAACTCTCCCTAGGTTATTGTGCAGTCGGCGTGTGAACGTACTGAACGTCAGTTTATTCACAATCCCCAACAGCAGCCACAATACCTTCATCTGAAACAGGTAGCCATTCCCACCAGCTTCCGCCCTACATAGAGAACACCAGGCTGTCTTTTCGGAGATGAAAGATGCCTTCTTGAGACTTCACACAAGACATAAAGCTTCCCTGCTGACTGCTAGAAAATCATGTTAAAGTCCCATTTGTGTATCCTAAGCAACAGAGCCAAGAGGAACAACGTGGAGTAGTCTGTCTGTGCAGCCTCTGCTCCACTTACTCATCACGTTAGAGCATCAATTAGGAGACAGCGAGGACTGCCGATGCTGGAGATTGGAGTAGAGAATTGATTGCTGGAAAAACACAGCAGGTCAGGCAGCATCCGAGAAGCAGGAGAATTGATGTTTCAGGCATAAGCCATTCATCAGGAATCAGCATCAATTACCTCATTCTGTCCCTGTGTAAGTGCGTTGAGGGGGAATGGCCTCCTGCTGTTCCTGTATAAGTGGTTCAAGGGGCTGAATGGCCTCATCCTATTGGCACCTACGTTCGGGACCAAGAACTCCCCACCTACGTTCGGGACCAAGAACTCCCCACCTACGTTCGGGACCAAGAACTCCCCACCTACGTTCGGGACCAAGAACTCCCCACCTACGTTCGGGACACCACCCATGCCCTCCACCTGCTCCATGATTTTCGCTTCCCCGGTCCCCAACGCCTTATTTTCACCATGGACATCCAGTCCCTGTACACCTCCATCCCCCATCATGAAGGACTCAAAGCCCTCCGCTTCTTTCTTTCCCGCCGTACCGACCAGTACCCTTCCACGGACACCCTCCTTCGACTGACTGAACTGGTCCTCACCCTGAACAACTTCGCTTTCCAATCCTCCCACTTTCTCCAAACGAAAGGAGTAGCCATGGGCACCCGCATGGGCCCCAGCTATGCCTGCCTCTTCGTAGGGTATGTGGAACAATCCATCTTCCGCAACTACACTGGCCCCACCCCCCACCTTTTCCTCCGCTACATCGATGACTGTATCGACACGGACATCTACTACAAACCAACCGACTCCCACAGCTACCTGGACTACACCTCCTCCCATCCTGCCCCCTGTAAAAACGCCATCCCATTCTCCCAATTCCTTCGACTCCGCCGCATCTGCTCCTAGGAGGACTAGTTCCAAAAACGCACATCCCAGATGGCCTCCTTCTTCAAGGACCGCAATTTCCCCCCCGACGTGGTCGACGGTGCCCTCCACCGCATCTCTTCCACTTCCCGATCCTCCGCCCTTGAACCCCGCCCCTCCAACCGCCACCAGGACAGAACCCCACTGGTCCTCACCTACCACCCCACTAATCTCCATGTGCAGCGCATCATCCGCCGCCATTTCCGCCACCTCCAAACGGACCCCACCACCAAGGATATATTTCCCTCCCCTCCCCTATCAGCATTCCGTAAAGACCACTCCCTCCGTGACTCCCTCGTCAGATCCACACCCCCCACCAACCCAACCTCCACTCCCGGCACCTTCCCCTGCAACCGCAGGAGGTGCAAGACTTGCGCCCACACCTCCCCCCTCACCTCCCTCCAAGGCCCCAAAGGAAACTTCCATAGCCGCCACAGATTCACCTGTACCTCCACACATATCAGCTATTGCATCCTTTGCACCCGATGTGGCCTCCTCTATATTGGGGAGACGGGCCGCCTACTTGCGGAGCGTTTCAGGGAACACCTCTGGGACACCCGGACCAACCAAGCCAACCACCCTGTAGCTCAACATTTCAATTCCCCCTCCCACTCCACCAAGGATATGCAGGTCTTTGGACACCTCCATCGTCAGACCACAGCGAAACGACGGTTGGAGGAAGAACGCCTCATCTTCCGGCTAGGAACCCTCCAACCACAAGGGATGAACTTGGATTTCACCAGTTTCCTCATTTCCCCTCCCCCCAGCCTGTCTCAGTCAAATCCATCAAATTCAGCACCGCCTTCCTAACCTGCAATCTTCTTCCCGACCTCTCCGCCCCCACCCCAGTCTGACCTATCACCCTCACCTTGACCTCTTTCCACCTATCACATTTCCGACGCCCCTCCCCCAAGTCCCTCCTCCCTATCTTTTATCTTAGCCTGCTGGACCAACTTTCCTCATTCCTGAAGAAGGGCTAATGCCCGAAACGTCGATTCTCCTGTTCCCTAGATGCTGCCTGACCTGCTGCGCTTTTCCAGCAACACATTTCCATCTCTGATCTCCAGCATCTGCAGACCTCACTTTCTCCTCATCCTATTGTTGTGTTAGTGACTCAACAGACTGACTGGCTTCTTCCTGGTCCCATTGGACAGGGCCAAGGTCCTGACTGGGTTACCCCTGGTTCCTGTTTGACGGTTCGATATGCTGGCAAGTGTGACAATGCTGCAGCTTTAAGAGGTTATTTGTCCTGGTTTCTTTAAAGAGAGAGATTGAGCGATAGTTAACAAGCTGGCTAGTTAAGACCACTTGAGTAACAGCTAGGGAGGGCTTGGGTTTATTTTAATGCAGTCTGAATGGGTGTGGCCAGCTCTCACAGATTAGGATCTCTGGGCTTTGGTTTCTCAGTAACATCAGAAACTATTGGGGTCTACAAAGAGTTCAGTGACTATCTCCTGGCTGCTACTCTCTCTGAATTTTCTCTTGATGCTGTTTTTAATTCCTGGATTGGAGAAATGTTTGTGACTATCTGTGTCTAAATATTTCTTTTTGCCATGGGCTGTGTTTATGGGCTTTCCCTATACTGGAACAGTTCATCAGTAATAGTTCCTAGATCTATTATTCTGTTAACTTGTCCAATAGAATTAAGTTATTCTAATTTCCCCTTTCTTTGGTTTCATTTTATCTTCCGTGTTTAAATAAATGGTGTTTTGCTTCACACCAAGTAGTTTGACCATTCACGTTGCATCTGGAACAGACAGTTTACGTTTCCTTTTAAATATAAAAATATTAGAGTCTAGGCTACCGCCCTCAAATATTTTTGAAGGGCTCTGGTGTGGTCCATCACACTGGACTCCTTCCCTTCCTGAGTAATAGGCTGGAGGCACTGAATGGGCTGTCCCTGTTCTTCTCCAATTGTGTCAATGGGCTGAATGGCTTCCTCATATTCCTGTGAAACCAGCGTGAGCTGCTGAATGAACTTCTTGATGTCAACAGAAGGCAAATACTGCCTTGATATCGGGGTCAGTCATTTTTACCTGAACCCTTGTATCAGCCTCTTTTGTTCACATCAATAAGCCATGGTATAGGAGCAGCAAGTGTTTTCTTCAAACAGGTGGGATTGAATATCAGGATTTCTGTTCTCAAGACTGTTCGGGGAGCTAGGTGACTGAAAGGATTTGAAGAGGGGGTAGATGGATATTGACCTGACAGAGAGTTGAGGGCGATGAAGAATTGGGAATGAAAGAGGATTTGAGACCAAGAGCAGATCAGCCATAATTTTAGTGAAAGGCAAGGCAGGCTTGGGGAGTGAACGACTTGCCCCTGTTTCTGATGTTCTCACATTCTGTTATTGGAAAGTTAGGGGGTGCTATTTTCATGAATGTGCAAATTACTGAATATTGCGGTCAGGGAGACCAGAGGAGTTTGTGAGCCATGTCTGGGTGAGGTATATGGGCTGTATTCACAGTGAATCTGGGTCTATAACATGATCAATAAATGAAACACAAGTTTCAGAGACGGGTATCTCTGTAAAAAGAGATGAGGTGCCTCTTTCATACCCAACCTGGGTTTTCCAAATACATTTCCCAAATCACATCAAAGCGTGTGATAGCCTTAAAGGGCTGAATGGTCTCCTCTGTTTCCGTGCATCAGGTTATAGATGTAAGTCGCCTCCAACTGTTCCTGTCTAGCAGGTTTGATGGGCTGAATGGAACACAGAAACATGGGACTGAGGAGCAGGAGTGGGGCATTAGATACTTTGATCCTTCTCCACAAGGCACTAAAATTGTGGCTGATCAGGTTATGGTCTCAGCCCCACTTTCCTGTCTGCGTCCAATTATCTGTGACTCACTTCCCTATCAAATAATTAACTAACACAGCTTTCAGTCCACGTGAACATAGAGGCGCAATAAAAACTTCCAGTGAAGAGAATTCCCACTTGAAAGGTCCTTTAAGAAATTTTCTCCATGCCTCTTATAGAATCAAAGAGTCATGCAGAATGGAAACAGACCCGTTAGTCCAATATATTCTCTCCGATCAGATATCAAAACCCATTAGTCCCATTTGCCAGCATTTGCCCAATATTCCTCCTATGACTGTACCCGCCTGAACCACTTCCTCTGACAGCACTTTCTGTACACACACCACTCTCTATGTGAAACATTTATCTTCAGGTCCCTTCTAAATCATTCGCCCTCTCCCCTTCAAGCTGTGCTGTCTTATTCTGGACTCCCCTATCCTGGGATTAGACCATGGCTATTTAGAATATCCATACCCCTGATGATTTTAAAATGTCACCCCTCAGTCTCTGACACTCCAGGAAGCACCTCAACCTAATCAACCTCACCACGAAGCTCAAACCTCCAGTCCTGGAACATCCAGGTAAATCTTTTCTACAGACAACTGAGTTGTACGCAGTATTCTTAAAGTGGCCTCACCAACACCCTGGGAGAGTTGGATTTGGCTGAATTCCCTTTGCTTCAGGCAGTGGGTAGATTCCAATGGATGCTGGTCAGGGATCATCCAAAGAGTAGCACGGTGGTTAGAACTGCTGCCTCGCAGCACCAGGGACTTGGGTTCGATTCCAGCCTTGGGTGATTGTCTGTGTGGAGTTTGCACATTCTCCCCTTGTCTGTGTGAGCTTCTCATGCGTCTCCAGTTTCCTACTACAGATGCAACATGCCACCACAACTCCTATACTCAATGCTCTGACTGATTAGTCAAATGTGCCAAATGTGTTCAGCACCACTGTCTACCTGCGACTCCACTTTCAAAGAACAATGTACCTGCAGCCCGAGGTCCCTTTGTTCCACAACACGCCCCAGAACCTTGCCATTAAGTATATAATTTCTCCATGATTTACCTTCCCAAACTGCAAAAACTCGTATTTATCTAAATTAAACTTCATCTCTCATGCCTTGCTTCTTTGCCCCATCTAATTGTGGTCTCGTTGTACTCTGAGATAATCTTCTAAACCACCTTTCTGATGCAATCTGTAAACTTACTAACTATGGCCCCAGTGTTGACATCCAAATCATTGATATAAATGATAAAATGTAGTGAACTCAGTGTTGATTCTTGCAGCACACTGCTTCTCGGAAGCCTCCAATCTGAAAAATACTCCTCTTCCTTCAAGCCAATTGTGACTAGATTCCCCTGTATCCCAAGTGACTGAACCTTACTAATCTGTCTGCAAATCGGAATGTTATGAACACCTGGCTGAGGTCCATGTAGACAATATCTAACACACAGCTTCATCAATCTTCTTTGTCACAACTTCATAACACTAAACCAAATTAATGACCCATGATTTCCCGTGCAGAAAGCCACGTTGACTATCCTGATCAGCCCTTGCCTTCCCAAATGTATGTCAATCCTGTCCTTCAGAATCCCCTCCAACAACTTACCCGCCACTGACATCAGGCTCACCGGTCTATAGTCCCCTGGCTTTTGGGGTCACTGTTTCCTTTCTAGTCCCACTCCTCCACTGCTCACAAAAAATATCAAATGGAACCAGGTTGGTGATATGGTCGATGATATCCATCTCAGACTGGGTCAGGGTCAGTTTTAGCAACAACTCAGGCTAGTTTCTTTAACACGTTTATGATCCACAGCAATGTTACTCAAGCTATGATTGAAAGATGAATGGAAAAGTGTTTGGGTATTGCAAATATATAATCGATATTTTCCTGTTTAAAACACTGCGACACACATACACACACACAAACAAACAGGTTAACAAAATCTCTGCATTTTTAACTTGAAAGAACTTTGTCCAGATCTTACTGGAATTCATGACAAAAGTAAAAATTGAGATTGTCCAAAACGTTATTCTGCTTCTCACATAGCTGCTAGCAATGGGGTTCTATCCTAGGAAGTTGGATTTGGCTGAATTCCCTTTGCTTTAGGCAGTGAGTAGATTCCAGTGAATTCTGGTTAGGGATCACCCAAAGGGAAGCACGGTGGTTAGCACTGATGCCTCACAGCACCATGGACTTGGGTTCGATTCCAGCCTTGGGTGACTGTCTCTGTGGAGTTTGCACATTCTCCCCTTGTCTGTGTGAGCTTCTAATGGGTGATCCCGTTTCCTACCACAGCTCAAACTGTGTAGGTTAGGTGAATTGGTCATGCTAAATTGAGTATAGTGTCCAGGGATTTCTAGGTTAGGTGCATTAGTCAGGGGTAAATATAGGGGAATGGGTTGGGAAGGTTGGTGTGGACTTGTTGGGCCGAAGGGCCTGTTTCAACTCTGCAGGGATTCTATAAAAATACGAATGGTAACGATGACTTTAGAGGTTTGTTTTTAGCTCGCACACATTGCTGTGATGAGGAACAATGAAGGAGAGAGAGTGCAAGAGGTCATTCCTTCTCAGGCAGATTACATTTTCTCTCTCTCTGAGTTGAATCACACAGTAATGTCATCCTTTCCCAAACTGGACCATGTGAGGTTTCCTTGTACATTGTCCAAACTATGTCTCCATCACATTCCCTGCTCCACGTAGGTGCATCATTGCTGCTGTCATACACAGAGCCATACCCTTAGCAGAAAATAGTCTCGGTCAATTTGAAATATGTTTACATGGCTCTGCGTCATGAAAAAATAAAATGTTGAATTTATTCAGAATACCTGTGTTAAAATGAATGCATTTTTAAAGAAATGCAGAAATTGCTGGAAAAGCTCGCCAGGTCTCTCAGTACCCAGATGCTGTAGTTGTACCAGCCTCCACCACTTCCTCTGGCAGCTCATTCCATATGCACACCACCCTCTGTGTGAAAAGGTGCCCTTTAGGCCTCATCAAAACCTTTCCCCTCTCACTTTCCACCAATGTCCTCTAGTATTGGACGACCCTAACCTGGGGAAAACCCCTGACTACTCACCCTATCCATAACCGTTCGGATATTATAAACCGCTACTGCTGCGAAATGTGACCCCAATCAACACGAATGGCTGTACTTTCAGTCATCCTGGACCTAAATTCTGAAATGCAATACTGACACCTCTTCCTTCTCCATTAGGTCACAATTCTAAATCCATTTTAGTCAGTTTGTTCAGATATATCATGAGGCACTTCTGTGGGATTTACACCTAGACCTTTGTGCCTGGAGGTAGGGACACTAGCATCACTCAGCAAAACGCATAAAGCTGTAACATTATTCTCCTGTGTATTTGTTCATCAGCCTGTTCTGACATACTGTGACATACCTCTGCAACAGACAGGACTTGAATCCAGATCTTCTAGTTCAGAGCGAGGAACAGTACCATACAAGTTCAGGTACTGGAATAAAATGCCGAGCTCTGGCTCAGAGGCAGAGACACTACCCACTACACTGCCATACACAAATCTTATGTAACAGCATTCAGCTTTGTATGGACTTATTATAATTAGGTTACCATTATTGAACTACACAAAACATTTTGTGTTGTTAAACAAATGCAAGGTATTTGTCTTAACTGAAGGATGTTGAGTACACGTGCTGTGCCCTAGAAATTAACTATGACCATCTTTAATCGTTTATTATTTGTAGTCTGCAATATTAGGGAACGAAATCCTGCAGGCACACTCTGCACAATGAAGGGTCTTGAATAGACAGAGACAGAGAAAGACCATAATTTTTGGCCTCAAAATACGGATCAGTATTACCCACCTCTCATGTGTGACTGCCCTCTTCCTCAAACCATGAAATGGTACAAGGCAGCTGATTACTGTCCAGCCTCTCCTCCCCACTGACTGTGTCTACAATCAGGCCCTCATCCCCCGAACAACACAAAGCAACCCAAGCTCAGGGTCTTTGTGAAAATCAAGGCTGGAATCAAGGCATCTTGCAGAGGGGAAGGAATTTTAAAATTAAACGGGGAAGGTGAGTACGTGGTAACATCACTCACTGGGTTGAAGAGTGGCAAGTGGAGCTTAGTTTGGATTAATGCGAGTATTGGATTTGGTAAATCAAACAAGAGCAGGACCTATACAATTAAAAGCAGGGCCTTTGGTAGTGTTGCAGAACAGAGACCTAGGCCGTCAGAAATAGTCCTTTAAAATTTGCATCTCATACAGATAGTGTGGTTAAGGAGGTGTTTAACACACTTGTCTTTATTGGTCAGACCTTTGAGTATCAGAATTGGGACGTCATGTTGTGATTGTACAGGACCTTGGTGAGACCTCTTCTGGAATGCTGTGTCCAGTCTGGTCACCCTGCCCGCTCATTCCATAGGCACACCACCCTCTGGGTGAAAAAGCTGCCCCTTAAGTAACTTTTAAGTGTTTCCCTCTCACCTTAAAGCTATGCCCTCTAGTTTTGGTCTCCCCTACACTTATAAAATACATTGACTTTTCAATAACTTTAATGTTATTGACCTTGATATTATTAAGCTGGAGAGGGTTCAGAGGAGAGTAATCTGGATGTTGCTGGGAATGGAGGAAGTGATCGATAAGGAGTGGCTGGATAGGCTGAGACTTTTTTCACTGAAGAGGATGAGATTAAGGGGCAACTTTACAGAGGTTTACAAAATAATGAGGGGTACAGATAAGCTGAAGGGCTGATGTCTTTTCCCTAGAGTTGGGGATTCAAAATTCAAAACTGAGGGATATTTTAAGGTGCGAGGAAAAAGATTTACAAAAGTCATGAGCGGTAATTATTTTAGACAGAAGCTGGCTTGGGTGTGGAATGAACTTCCAGAGGAAGTGGTGAAAGCAGGGACAGTTACAACGTTTAAAGGACATTTAGATCAGTCCGTGGATAAGACATCAGTTTGGATGGTGCTGTGAGCAGCTGCCCTCTCCCTCCCCCTCTCTGAACGAATCCCTGTCGGTTTTCACCCTCTGCCAATGCCTGTGCAGTGGCGTGTGGAGGCCAGCAGAGGGTGACATTGCATCACTTTAAGCACCACAGAGACTGCCAGACCTGCCCCACACAGAGACACACAGATACACACACAGCAATTGTTAGGACACAACATTGAGCTCATCTGGTAATTTAAACTAAACATAGCAGTATTGGGAATATAGCAGTATTTCACTTGCTCACACTCATGAGTGGGGCAGGATTTCAGTTGTTTCATGGGAACTGTGAAGCTATGGCAATCTCAATGTTTGTAGATGGCACCAAATCTGGAAGAATTGTGAAGTCTATGGAGGACAGTGTGGAACTCTAACAGGACAGTGACACGTTGGTGCAGTGTTCAGGTGTAAGGCAGATGGGGATCAGTGCAGAGCAGTGTGAGATGATACACTTTGGTAGGAAAGACAATGAAAGACAGTTTAAAACAGGCTGTGCCATTACAATGGAGCTGCAGGAGCAGAGAGCGATGGGTGTATATGAGCACAGATTGTTGAAGATGTCAGGACAGGTAGGGAGAGCAGTAACTGTCACAGATTAGTTTCAGTATCTGAGCTGTTTACAGGAGGAGGTGTAGGAGGGAGTCTCCGTGCTCCCTTCCTGGGAGGTGGTGGTGACGATGTGTTGTGACCCCACCCTCCTGCCCACCGAGACCGTGGGGATTCCATTTGTACCAGCTCGACACAAAAGGGAGATGGCATCAGGGCCACGGCTTCTAAGTTGTGCCGGGGGGAAACGAAGCTGCCAGTGGGTTTAAAGTGAGAATTGCCCTTCACTGAACATAGCTCCTTACTCGGTCGGTGGGACGTGGATGTTTCAGAATCTCCACACGAGGCATCCCAGTGCTCTCCGGCTCGTACCAGGGTCCTCCCCACATGGCGGGGTTCGGGGGGGGAGGGAGGGGGGTGAGGGAACGGATATCAGGCATTCCACCATCCGGGTGGGCACTTTCTGTCCTATTCCAGGCTGTTTCTCCTGAAATGGGAGAAAAGGAGGGAGAGAGGGAGGGTGGGAGTGGGTGGCCCTGCTGTTAGTGCTGGTGTAGGTGGGGGACGGGGTCATGGTGAGGTATCCGGAGGCAGTCAGTCCACTTTGTTGTATCCATGCAGTGTTTTTAGTGAAGGGGGGTAACGTGGAGGGAGAGAGAGAGAGAGACAGATAGACAGACAGACAGACAGAGACAGAGACAGAGAGAGAGAGAAAGTGCTGCACGCAGCAGTGAGAGTGGTGGAGCATGAATCTTGTTTGGGGAGTAGGTGCTACAACAGATATACAGTGAGTGTGAGGGAGCAGAGAGAATATGGTGACAAAGCGGGGAAGGTTTTTGCTGCTTATGCTGTATTGCTGGACGTTTCCTCAGACCTGAGGTACTGCACTGAACTGGGTGGTGAGCTCAGACCATGCTCGGTGTGTCTGGTGGTATGGCCCCCCTCTATACTAGCCCCTCCACCAGGACTTCCATGCCCCTGTCGACAAACCGTGATGTAAGTGCCTCTTATCTGCCATGCTCGAGGTAAACTGTGCAGGCAGCTCCGAACTGAGAAAGCTCAACCGTGTGCCTCTTGGCCTTTTAAAGATGGCACCAGCCCCAGCGATCACTGAATATCCAGGGGCATCCGGGCGATGGTGAGTACCACCCGCCATAATGGATGGGAGAATCAGGCTAGTATTGAATGAGAGGGACATCATGGGGTGGGGTGGGTAGTTAATGAGGTAAGTTTGAAGTGATAGCACCGGGAAATAGCTCAGCCTCGTGCAGACGGTCCCTCTGTCACACTCAAGGAAAATTAAACAAAGATAAATTATTGTTAGAATCTGCCCAATGAGTCATATATTCTGTTGAAACCAATTCCAGTTACAAAGATGCAGAACAAATGCTCATCTGACTTCACATCAATACCCCTTTTTCCCATCTTTCCTGGGAAGACTGGCTCATGTTACAGGATGCTATCGAATTGCTGACATTTCAGCATTCTGAAACCTGGGAACACAACCTTCCATGACACTGTCTCTCAGTCTCCCCCTCTCTGTCTACTTCCCAACCCACTCCCATGTGGTGATATTTAAACTGATTCCCCCGCCATCTCTCTCTGGCAGGGATGTTCACACCCACAACACCCCCTTGTCAGGGCACAATGGGGATATGGAGCTGTAAATGGGTGGAAGCTGCACATCCTGTCACTTCCAGCACGGGCTGCGAGATTCCCCACGCTGGGCAGTGATCTAACACAGTGTTACTGAGCAATGCACTGGGGGGGATGTACACAGTCCTACATGCTGGGAGGGTAACTGCTCCTGGGTTAAAGATCAATGCACTGGGGCGGGGTACACAGTCCTACATGCTGGGAGGGTAACTGATCCTGGGTTACAGATCAATGTACTGGGGTGGGGTACACAGTCCTACATGCTGGGAGGGTAACTGCTCCTGGGTTACAGATCAATGCACTGGGGTGGTGTACACAGTCCTACATGCTGGGAGGGTAACTGCTCCTGGTTTAGAGATGAATGTCCTGGTTTGGGGTACACAGCCCTACATGCTGGGAGGGTAATTGCTCCTGGGTTACAGATCAATGTACTGGGGTGGGGTACACAGCCCTACATGCTGAGAGGGTAACTGCTCCTGGTTTACAGATGAATGCCCTGGTTTGGTGTACACAGCCCTACATGCTGGGAGGGTAACTGCTCCTGGGTTACAGATGAATGCCCTGGTTTGGTGAACACAGCCCTACATGCTGGGAGGGTAACTGCTCCTGGGTTACAGATGAATGCCCTGATTTGGTGTACACAGTCGTACATGCTGGGAGGGTAACTGCTCCTGGGTTACAGATCAATGTACTGGGGTGGGGTACACAGTCCTACATGCTGGGAGGGTAACTGCTCCTGGTTTACAGATGAATGCCCTAGTTTGGGGTACACAGCCCTACATGCTGGGAGGGTAACTGCTCCTGGGTTACAGATGAATGCCCTGGTTTGGTGTACACAGCCCTACATGCTGGGAGGGTAACTGCTCCTGGGTTACAGATGAATGCCCTGGTTTGGTGTACACAGCCCTACATGCTGGGAGGGTAACTGCTCCTGGGTTACAGATCAATGCCCTGGTTTTGTGTACACTGTCCTACATGTTGGGAGGGTAACTGCTCCTGGGTTACAGATGAATGCCCTGGTTTGGTGTACACAGCCCTACATGCTGGGAGGGTAACTACTCCTGGTTTACAGATCAATACCCTGGTTTGGTGTACACAGTCCTACATGCTGGGAGGGCAACTGCTCCTAGGTTACAGATGAATGCACTGGTTTGGTGTACACAGTCCTACATGCTGGGAGGGTAACTGCTCCTGGTTTACAGATCAATGCCCCGGTTTGGTGTACACAGCCCTGCATGCTGGGAGGGTAACTGCTCCTGGTTTACAGATGATTGCCCTGGTTTGGGGTACACAGCCCTACATGCTGGGAGGGTAACTGCTCCTGGGTTACAGATCAATGCCCTGGTTTGGTGTACACAGCCCTACATGCCGGGAGGGTAACTGCTCCTGGGTTACAGATGAATGCACTGGGGTGGTGTACACAGTCCTACATGCTGGGAGGGTAACTGCTCCTAGTTTACAGATCAATGCCCTGGTTTGGTGTCCACAGCCCTACATGCTGGGAGGGGAACTGCTCCTGGGTTACAGATGAATGCCCTGGTTTGGGGTACACAGCCCTACATGCTGGGAGGGTAACTGTTCCTGGTTTACAGATGAATGCCCTGGTTTGGGGTACACAGCCCTACATGCTGGGAGGGTAACTGCTCCTGGTTACAGATGAATGCCCTGTTTTGGGGTACACAGCCCTACATGCTGGGAGGGTAACTGCTCCTGGGTTACAGATCAATGCACTGGGGTGGGGTACACAGCCCTACATGCTGGGAGGGTAACTGTTCCTGGTTTACAGATGAATGCCCTGGTTTGGGGAACACAGCCCTACATGCTGGGAGGGTAACTGCTCCTGGGTTACAGATGAATGCACTGGGGTGGTGTACACAGTCCTACATGCTGGGAGGGTAACTGCTCCTAGTTTACAGATCAATGCCCTGGTTTGGTGTCCACAGCCCTACATGCTGGGAGGGGAACTGCTCCTGGGTTACAGATGAATGCCCTGGTTTGGGGTACACAGCCCTACATGCTGGGAGGGTAACTGTTCCTGGTTTACAGATGAATGCCCTGGTTTGGGGTACACAGCCCTACATGCTGGGAGGGTAACTGCTCCTGGTTACAGATGAATGCCCTGTTTTGGGGTACACAGCCCTACATGCTGGGAGGGTAACTGCTCCTGGGTTACAGATCAATGCACTGGGGTGGGGTACACAGCCCTACATGCTGGGAGGGTAACTGTTCCTGGTTTACAGATGAATGCCCTGGTTTGGGGAACACAGCCCTACATGCTGGGAGGGTAACTGCTCCTGGGTTACAGATGAATGCCCTGGTTTGGGGTACACAGCCCTACATGCTGGGAGGGTAACTGCTCCTGGGTTACAGATGAATGCCCTGGTTTGGGGTACACAGTCCTACATGCTGGGAGGGTAACTGCTCCTCTTTTATATTTTAATTCCCGGGTGATCACTGCACAGGTCACTGTGCTGGTCAGACTATCTGCTTGAGGTTTATAGATAATGCCATGATGTGGTCGGTGCAGCTCTGTGCTGAATGGATATTTCTTTCAGGTTTACACATTAGTGCACTGCTGATTTCTGCACAGCTCCCATTCCTGGACAGATATCTAGCCTGGGTTTATAGTTCAATGTACTGCTGTGGTCTACACAGCTCCCTGTATTCCTGTGTAGCAGATTTGAAATGCTGAATGTTCCCTTCCATTTCCTGTGTGAGCGGTCTGAGAGATTAAAAGATCTGCTCCAATCGCTGAGTAACAGCCTCCAATGGCTGAATGGCCTCATTCTGTTCCTGTTTCAAACTGTTGATGGGCTGAATAGCCTGCTTCAGTATCGGTGCAGTTGTGAATGGTGCTGACTATTTTGAAACCATCAGTGAATAGCCCACTTCTGACTTTATGATGGAGGAAAGGCCATTGATGCTGCAGCTGCTGCTAGCCCACAGTGCCTCATGGATGGCCAGTTTCCATGTGCTCAGCCCTTTAGAAGTATGTCCTACTTCACAGGAGGGAGAGCCACATCACACAGTGAGCAGTACGTCTAATATGATTTATCTCTCCATCCCGGAGTCTCTAAGCCTCATTCGTGATGAAGGTCTGCTGCCCCAAACGGTGATTTTCCTGCTCCTCGGATGCTGCCTGACCTGCTGTGCTTTTCCAGCAACACACTAATCTTGAGTATGTCAAATATGGGGCTGAGACTGTGCCTCCACTAGGACTGTGTGCTGGCTGCTCCTACAGATACTGTCAGGGACAGATCCCTCAGGGACAAGGAGTTTGGTGAGGATGTTTCCCCCAGTCTGGCTGTTGTGTATTGAAGCCTGTCCCTGCTCAGGCAGTGGGGGGCCTGTGGGGACACTCCTGGTGATGGACATTGATGTCCCACACCCAGAGGACGGTCTGTGTCCTTGTCACCCTCAGTGCTGTCTCTGATTTGTTTCCAACATCGAGGGGAACAGAGTTATCACCGAGAGGAAGGGTGGGAGGCAGAAGATAACCACCCTCAGGTGATTTCCTTGACCATGTGTGATCTGTTACTATGGGATTTCCTGGGTTCTGGAATCAATGATGGGGATTTGCAGGGTAACTCCTTCCCTGACTGTACCCCAGGGTGTCCCCACCACTGGTGGGTCTGTCCTGCTGGTGGGACAGGATATACCCAGGGATGGTGATGGGGCTTCAGGAAACATTCTGGGTGGCACGGTGGCACAGTGGTTAGCACTGCTGCCTCACAGCGCCAGAGAACCGGGTTCAATTCCCGAATCAGGCGACTGACTGTGTGGAGTTTGCACGTTCTCCCCGTGTCTGCGTGGGTTTCCTCTGGGTGCTCCGGTTTCCTCCCACAGTCCAAAATAAATGTGCAGGTTAGGTGAATTGGCCATGGGAAATTGTCCATAGTGTTAGGTGAAGGGGTAAATGTAGGGGAATGCGTCTGGGTGGGTTGCTCTTCGGCGGGTCGGTGTGGACTTGTTGGGCTGAAGGGCCTGTTTCCACACTGTAAGTAATGTAATCTAATCTAAATTAACAATCAGGCCTGATCCTGTGAGTACGACGGTGTCAGACTGTTTCCTGACTGGGAGTGTGGTGCTGGAAAAGCACAGCAGGTCAGGCAGCATCCGAGGAGCAGGGGAATGAACGTTTCAGGCATAAACTCTTCATCAGGAATGAGGCTTGTGGGCCGGGGGGCTGAGAGATAAATGGGAGGGGGCTGTGGCTGGGGGTAAGGGAGCTGGGAGTGTGATCGGGAGTTGGAGGTGGGAGAGAGGTGATAGGTCAAAGAGGAGGGTGGGGTGAATGGGGGGAACGGTCATGGACAGGCCAAGGAGTTCCCCAGAACGTTCTGTCCCCGACATTCTATAACTGACATTCTCTGGAACGTTCTGTCCCCGACATTCTATAACTGACATTCCCCAGAACGTTCTGTCCCCAACATTCTATAACCGACATTCCCCGGAACGTTCTGTCCCCGACATTCTATAACTGACATTCCCCAGAACGTTCTGTCCCCGACATTCTATAACTGACATTCCCCGGAACGTTCTGTCCCCAACATTCTATAACTGACATTCCCCGGAACGTTCTGTCCCCGACATTCTATAACTGACATTCCCCGGAACGTTCTGTCCCCAACATTCTATAACTGACATTCCCCGGAACGTTCTGTCCCCGACATTCTATAACTGCCATTCCCCGGAACGTTCTGTCCCTGACATTGTTTGTGAACGGCCGGACGTCAGTGAATTGAACAAACGATAAGATCCCGAGGGAAGAGATCCCGTTCCAGGGAGAAGGAGACACTGTTCCGAAGGCCCCTCAGGCAGTTAAAGGGATGAATACGTTTTCCCTGCGTTTACATTTCTCCACGACACAGGATCGACCACAATTTAGACCAAAATACAGAAATTCCCAAACTCCGTTTGTCTTCAGGAAACTGGGAGAGAATCCTTCAGGACAGCAACGTTTCCACCCTCCGTATTAGGAACTGGGAAGGAGTGACATGTGTCTACTCTCGAGTGATCGAGTGTGTGGGAATGTTCTAGAAACCATCTGTCCTTATGGATGTGTTTCTGTTTGTTTGGGGAGGGAGGGTTTCTTGTGGTTTATGTCACATTTTTGTCAGTAATTCCGACCTTCCCATTTGTTATTCCAGCTCCAATTATTTTAATAAATCCTTGAATACAGGGACACATTTGAAAATCTCACTGGGTCCCCGATCAAACGGGTCCCTTTGCCTCCAGGCTGATGGATAATGGGTTTGTTTTCCTTCCTCACAGTTAACGTAGTGACCATCTACGTCCTGCTTTATAAAGATTGTGGATTGTCTCCATGTGTCAGACGTTACCTGGGGGCCATGGCAGCGGCGGATCTCCTGGTCATTATCCTCGACCTGATCCTGAGACACATTCCCATTGTTTATCGGGAACAGTTTTATTTCCTGTACTCCGTCCCCGTGTGTAATATCCACGCCGTCCTGCTTTATGCAGCCGCTGACTGCTCTGTCTGGTTCACCGTCACTTTCACCTTTGATCGGTTTGTGGCCATTTGTTGCCAGAAGCTGAAAAGTAAATATTGCAGTGAGAAGACGGCGGCTGTGGCTCTGGGAGCAGTGACTGTGCTGAGCTGTTTAAAGAACATTTTCTGGTATTTTATGCTCACGGCTCGGTATTGGCTGATGAACGCCCCCTGGTTTTGTGAGATAACAGTCGCTGGTCTATTCTCCAGTGTCTGGGTCACAATCGAGTTCCTCCACCACATTCTAACCCCGTGTGTCCCATTTCTCCTGGTTCTGCTGCTCAATGTTTTCACCGTCAGACACATTGTAGTGACCAGCAGAGCCCGCAGGAGACTCCGCGCTCACACCAATGGGGACGCTCAGTCTGACACTGAAATGAGAAACCGAAAAAAATCCATCATTTTACTGTTTGTGATCTCGGCCAATTTCATCCTGTTATGGTCAATGTTAATGCTGTATTCTGTATGGGCACGGATGTATGATTTTGGGTATGAGTCTGTGTATCTAGATTACTTTGTGCAGGAATTGGGTTTCATGCTGCAGCTCCTCAGTTGCTGCACAAACACCGCGATTTATGCCGTGACCCAGACTAAGTTCAGGCAGCAGCTGAAGAATGTGCTGAAATATGCCTTCACCCATATACATCCATCCATCAAATTCCCTCATTAATCACACCATCCGGGATTTTCTCATTTCAGTTCAGTGTTTCAGCGATGGAGCAGCCTGTCGCTATGGTAGCGCTGGTTTGTCCATCCTTATCCCACAGGGGGGTTACAGGGAAACATTTCAATGTTTTTCACAACTCAGGGGCCAGTGAGAAAAGGCACCATCCCACTGACTGTATCCACCACTTCCATTTGTAACCAATAAAAATGTTGATTAAAGCGTGCCGAGCAGCAGAGTGACCGATGTTGTTGTGTGTCTTTGTGTTGGAGAAGCTGAGTTGGAGAGAGACAGACTCAGCCCCAAGTCCTGGTCCTCAGGGAAGGGGAGGGCACCGCGCCCTGAGCTCAGGAGCTGGGTTTAACTCCCTCTGTACCTCCCAATCCAACCTGGCCTCCCCATTTCCTCTCCCCTACTCTCTCCACCTGCCTCCACTCTTTCCTCTCCCCCTCCCCTGCACTCTCTCTCTCTCCTGCCATCTGTCTCCCTCCCGCAATTCCGTCTCTACTCCATTTCTCCCCCTCCTCGCACCTCCCACATCTCTCTCTCATCTCACAACCACCCCTCCAACCACATGCAGCCACAGCACCACCCACTACCCGCCTTCCCAGTTTCTGGATCAGAGGGAGAGGGACGCGTCAGGGAGACAGACTGCGTCAGAGAGGGAGGGAGGGGAAGGAGGGAGAAAGATTTAGTCAGAGAGAAACAGAGGGAGGTGAGGAGAAAGAGAGACTGAGGTAGGTGGATCGAGAGTGAGAGAACGTGGAGAGAAAGTGAAGGAGCAGGGAGAAAGAGAGAGAGAGGGGGGCAAGGGAGACATAATGTGAGGGAGAGAGAGAGTAATAGGGGAGGACAAAATGAGAGAGAGTTCAGAGAGTGGGGGACAGAGAGTGGGGGACAGAGAGAGGGGCGACAGAGAGGGGAACACAGAGAGAGGGATAGAGAGAGGGGGGACAGAGAGAGTGAGGGGACAGAGAGAGGGGGTACATAGAGAGGGCGGGGACCAAGAAAGCGGGACAGAGGGGGGGGGGGCAGAGAGGGGGGATAGACAGAGGAGGACAGAGAGAGTGGGGACAGTGAGAGAGGGGGACAGAGAGACAGGGGACAGAGAGAGAGGGGACACAGAGAGAGGGGGACACAGAGAGGGGGTACAGAGAGAGGGCTGGGACCATTAATGCGGGACAGAGAGGGGGCATAGGGACAGGGGGATCAGAGAGGGAGGGATAGAGAGAGAGGGGTAGAGAGAGAGAGAGAGAGAGGGGGGGGGGGACAGAGCGAGTGAGGGGACAGAGAGAGTGAGGGGAGAGAGAGAGGGGATACAGAGAGAGGGCTGGGACCAAGAAGGCGGGACAGAGAGGGGAGAGGGGACAGAGAGAGGGGGACAGAGAGAGAGGGGGACAGAGAGAGGGGACAGAAAGAGGGGGGACAGAGAGAGGGGGGACAGAGAGAGGGGGACAGAGAGAGGGGGACAGAGAGAGGGGGACAGATGGAGAAGGGGGACAGAGAGAGGGGACAGAGAGAGAGGGGACAGAGAGAGGGGACAGAGAGAGAGGGGACAGAGAGAGGGGACAGAGAGAGGGGGGACAGAGAGAGGGGGCAGAGGGGCATAGAGAGAGAGGGACAGAGAGAGAGGGATAGAGAGAGAGTGACAGGGGGGGGCAGAGAGAGGGGGCAGAGTGGAGGGGGACAGAGAGAGGGGTACAGACAGAGTGGGGACAGGAGAAAGGGGACAGAGAGGGTGGGGACAGGGATAGGTGGGACAGAGAGAGTGGGGACAGGGACAAGGGGGGGCAGAGAGAGAGAGGACAGAGAGAGAGGGGGGCACAGAGAGCGGGTACAGAGAGAGGGCTGGGACCAATAAGGCGGGACAGAGAGGGGGGGGACAGAGAGGGGGGTCAGAGAGAGGGGTAAAGAGAGGCGGGGAGAGATGGAGAGGGGGATAGATGAAGAGGGGGCCAGAGAGAGAGAGGGGGACAGAGACCGGGAGGGACAGAGAGAGGGGGACAGAGAGAGGGGGACAGAAAGAGAGGGGACAGAGAGAGAGGAGACAGAGAGAGGGGGGACAGAGAGAGGGGGACAGAGAGAGGGGGGACAGAGAGAGGGGGCAGCGGGGGGACAGAGAGAGAGGGGACAGAGAGAGGGGGAGAGAGGGAAGGGGCAGAGTGGAGGGGGACAGAGAGAGAGGGTGGACAGAGAGAGGTGGCAGAGGGGGGACAGAGAGAGAGGGGACAGAGAGGGGGGAGAGAGGGAGGGGGCAGAGTGGAGGGGGACAGAGAGAGAGGCTGGACAGAGAGGGGAGGGACGGAGATGTGGGACAGAGAGAGGGGTACAGAGAGAGTGGGGACAGGAGAAGGGGACAGGGAGGGTGGGGACAGGGAGAAGTGGGACAGAGAGAGTGGGGACAGGGACAAGGGGGGGCAGAGAGAGGGGGTCAGATAGAGGAGGGACAGAGAGGGGGAAAGAGAGAGGGGGGATAGAGGGAGGGGGACAGAGGGGGCGGACTGAGAGCGGGGGGACAGAGAGAGAGGAGGGGCAGAGGGGGAAGAGAGTGTGGTACAGAGAGAGGGGGACAGAGAGAGGAGGGGCAGGGGGTCAGAGAGAGGGGTACAGAGAGAGGGGGACAGAGAGAGAGGTGGTACAGAGAGAAAGGGACAGAGAGAAGGGAGACAGAGAGAGTGGGGACAGAGATGAGGGTGACAGAAACGGGGAGAAAGTGAGGTCTGCAGATGCTGGAGATCAAAGTTGAAACTTTATTGCTGGAACAGCACAGCAGGTCAGGCAGCATCCAGGAAACAGGAGATTCGACGTTTCGGGCACAGGCCCTTCTTCAGGAATGAGCAGAGAGTGTTCAGCAGGAGAAGATAAAAGGTAGGGAGGAGGGACTTGGAGGAGGGGCGTTGGAAATGTGATAGGTGGAAAGAGGTCAAGGTGAGGGTGATAGGTCGGAGTAGGATGGAGGCGGAGAGGTCAAGAAGGAGACTGCAGGTCAGGAAGGCGGTGCCGGGCTGGAGGGATTCGGCTGAGACAAGGTGGGGGGAGGGGGGATGAAGAAACTGGTGAAGTCCAAGTTCATCCCCTGTGGTTGGAGGGTTCCCAGTCGGAAGATAAGACGCTCCTCCTCCGACCGTCGCGTTGTTGTGGTTTGGCGGTGGATGAGTCCAATGACCTGCATATCCTCGGTGGAGTGGGAGGGGGAGTTGAAATGCTGTGCTACAGGGTGGTTGGGTTGGTTCGTCCGGGTGGCCCAGAGGTGCTCTCTGAATCGCTCCGCAAGTAGGCGGCCTGTCTCCCCAATATAGAGGAGGCCACACCGGCTGCAGCGGATGCAGTAGATGATGTGGGTGGAGGTGCAGGTGAATCTGTGGCGGATATGGAAGTTTCCTTTGGGGCCTTGGAGAGAAGTGAGGGGGGAGGTGTGGGCGCAAGTGTTGCACCTCCTGCGGTTGCAAGGGAAGGTGCCGGGAGTGGAGGTTGGGTCGGTGGGGGGTGTGGATCTGACAAGGGAGTCGCGGAGGGAGTGGTCTCTACGGAAAGCTGATAGGGGAGGGGAGGGAAATATATCCTTGGTGCTGGGGTCTGTTTGGAGGTGGCGGAAGTGACGGCGGATGATGCGCTGTATATGGAGATTGGTGGGGTGGTAGGTGAGGACCAGTGGGGTTCTGTCCTGGTGGCGGTTGGAGGGGCGGGGCTCAAGGGCGGAGGAGCGGGAAGTGGAGGAGATGCGGTGGAGGGCACCGTCGACCACGTCGGGGGGGGGGGGGGGGAAATTGCGGTCCTTGAAGAAGGAGGCCATCTGTGTTGTACGTATTTTGAACTGGTCCTCCTGGGAGCAGATGCGGCAGAGACAAAGGAATTGGGAGAATGAGATGGCGTTTTTACAGGGGGCAGGATGGGAGGAGGTGTAGTCCAGGTAGCTGTGGGAGTCGGTTGGTTTGACCTCTCCGCCTCCATCCTACTCTGACCTATCACCCTCACCTTGACCTCTTTCCACCTATCACATTTCCAACGCCCCTCCTCCAAGTCCCTCCTCCCTACCTTTTATCTTCTCCTGCTGAACACTCTCTGCTCATTCCTGACAGAAACGGGGGACAGAAAGAAGGGGGACAGAAAGAGGGGG
Source organism: Chiloscyllium plagiosum (assembly GCF_037043375.1). NCBI lineage: Eukaryota > Metazoa > Chordata > Chondrichthyes > Orectolobiformes > Hemiscylliidae > Chiloscyllium > Chiloscyllium plagiosum. The sequence goes on from NW_028270183.1 coordinate 73,330,441, forward strand.
GACAGGCAGAGGGGGACAGAGGTTTGATAGAGAGCAAGAGGGGGGGACAGAGGGAGGGGTTACAGGGAGAGGTGGGACAGGGAGAAGGGAGACAGAGAGGAGAGTACAGAGAGGGTGGTACATAGAGGGGGACAGAGAGAGGGGGGCAGAGGGGGGATAGAGAGAGGGGGGACGGGGGGAGAGAGGGAAGGGGACAGATAGAAAGGGGACAGGGAGAAGTAGGACAGAGAGTGGGGCACAGAGAGGGGGACAGAGAGAGAGGGCAGAGGGAGGACAGAGAGAGGGGGGACTAAGAGAGGGGTGTACAGAGAGGGGGGAACAGGGAGAGGTGGGCAGAGAGTGGGGGCAGAGAGAGGGAAAGAGAGAGAGGGGGGACAATGAGAGGGGGACAGAGAGAGGGGTGTCAGAGAGGGGGAGAAAGAGAGATGGGGTGACAGAGTGAGGAGGACAGAGGGGAGCAGAGAGAGTGGTACAGAGGGGGCAGACTGAGAGCGGAGGGGCAGAGAGAAGGAGGGACAAAGAGAGAGGGGGAGAGAGGGACGAGGGGGGATAGAGAGAGAGGGACAGAGAGAGAGGGGACAGAGAGAGGGGGACAGAGAGAGGGGGACAGAGAGAGGGGGACAGAGAGAGGGGGGCAGAGAGAGGAGGAACAGAGAGAGGGGGACAGAGAGAGGGGGTGACAGAGAGAGGGGGACAGAGAGAGGGGGACAGAGAGAGAGGGGGACAGAGAGAGGGGGACAGAGAGAGAGGGACAGAGAGAGGAGGGACAGAGAGAGGGACAGAGAGAGAGGGGGACAGAGAGAGGGGAACAGAGAGAGGGGAACAGAGAGAGGGGGACAGAGAGAGAGGGGGGCAGAGAGAGAGGGGCAGAGAGAGGGGGACAGAGAGAGGGGGGCAGAGAGAGGGGGGACAGAGGGGGGACAGAGAGAGGGGGACAGAGAGAAAGGGGGACAGCGAGAGGGAGGAAGAGAGGGGGGCAGAGAGACTGGGGACAGAGAGAGAGGGCTACAGAGAGAAGGGGACAGAGAGTGGGGGACAGAGAGAGGGGTACAGAGTGGTAGAGAGTGAGGGGGGCAGAGAGGGTGGGAGAGAGAGTGGGCAGAGAGAGGGCAACAGATAGAGGGGGACAGAGACCGGGGCAGAGAGAGGGGGCAGAGAGAGGGGGGCAGAGAGAGAGAGGGACAGAGAGAGAGGGACAGAGAGAGGGGGACAGAGAGTGCGGGACAGAGAGAGAGGGGGAAAGGGGGGGGGGGCAGAGAGAGGGCGGGAAAGAGAGAGAGAGAGGGGGACAGAGAGCGGGGGAGACAGACAGCTGGGGGCCAGAGAGAGGGGAGAAATAGAGAGAGGGGGCAGAGAGAGAGTTGGATAGAGAGAGGGGGGGACAGAGAGAGAGGGGGACAGAGAGGGGGGACAGAGAGCATGGGGGACAGAGAGAGGGGGACAGAGAGAGAGCGGGACAGAGAGAGAGGGGGAAAGAGAGGGGGGACAGAGAGAGGGCGGGAAAGAGAGAGAGAGGGAACAGAGAGCGGGTGAGACAGAGAATTGGGGGACAGGGAGAGGGGGACAGAGTTTGGGGCACAGAGAGCGAGGGACAGAGAGCGCGGGACTTAGAGTGGGGCACAGAGAGTGGGGAAGATAGAGGGGGTCAGAGGGAGTGGGGACAGAGAGAGGGTTACAGAGTGGGGGAAAGAGAGGGTGTCAGAGAAAGGGGGGCAGAGAGAGGAGGACAGAGAGAGGCAGGTGGGAGAGAGAGGGGGACAGAGAAATGGGGGACAGAGAGGGGGACAGAGAGAGCGGGCGACAGAGAGGGGGTCAGAGAGCGGGGAGAGAGTGAGTACACAGAGAGAGGGTGACGGGGGGGGAACAGAGAGGAGGGGCCGAGAGAGGGGGGACAGAGAGAGGAGGGACAGAGAGAGGGGGCAGAGAGAGGGGGACAGAGAGAGGTGAACAGAGAGAGGGGGAACAGAGAGAGGGGGAACAGAGAGAGGGGGTACAGAGAGAGGAGGACAGAGAGTGGGGGACAGAGAGAGGAGGACAGAGTGCGGGAGAAAGAGAGGGAACAGTGAGAAGGGGATAGAGAGAGGGTGGCAGAGAGAGAGGGGGCGACAGAGAGAGGGGGGAAAGAGAGGGGTACAAAGAGATAGGGGGCAGAAAGAGGGCAACAGAGAGGGGGTCAGAGAACGGGGGAGAGGGAGAGGCGACAGAGAGAGGGGGACAGAGAGAGGGGGGAAGAGAGAGAGGGGGCAGAGAGAGGGAGTGACAGAGAGGAGGTCAGAGAGCGGGAGAGAGAGGGGACTGTGAGAGGGGGACAGAGAGAGGGGCAGTGAGAGAGGGGGCAGAGAGTGAGGGCGACAGAGAGGGGGTCAAAGATCCGGGGAGAAAGAGAGGGGACAGAGAGAGGGAGACAGAGAGAAGGGGACAGAGAGAGGGGGATAGAGTGAGGGGGACAGAGTGAGGGTGACAGAGAGAGGGCGACAGAGTGAGGGGGACAGAGTGAGGGGGACAGAGAGAGGGGAACAGAGAGAGGGGAACAGAGAGAGGTGGGCAGGGAGAGAGGGTGACAGAGAGGGGGTCAAAGAGCGGGGGAGAGAGAGAGGGGGCAGAGTGAGGGGGATACAGAGAGGGGAACAGAGAGAGAGAAGGGACAGAAAGAGGTGTCGGGGGATCAGAGAGAGTGGGACAGAGAGAGTGGGACCGAGAGAGGGGCGACAGCGAGAGAGGGGGACAGTGAGGTGGTACAGGGAGAGGCGGGTGTGAGAGAGGGGGTCAAGAGTGGGCGACAGAGAGAGGGCGACAGCGAGAGAGGGCAACAGAGGGGGGGGGGGGCAGAGAGCGGGGGAGATAGAGAGGATCAGAGAGAGAGGGGGTCAGAGAGAGAAAGGGGAACAGAGAGTGTGGGGGTCAGTGAGAGGGTGGTCAGAGAGCGGGAGAGAGAGAGAGGGGGCAGTGAGAGGGGGATAGAGAGAGGGGGACTGAGAGAGGGGGGCAGAGAGAGAGGGGGCAGAGAGAGAGAGGGCGACAGAGAGGGGGTGAAAGAGCGGGGGAGAGAGAGGGGACAGAGTAAGGGGGACAGGAGTGAGGGGAAAAGAGAGAGGGGGACAGAGAGAGGTAAACAGAGAGAGGGGAACAGAGAGAGGGAAACAGAGAGAGGGGGACAGAGAGAGGGGTCGGGGGGCAGAGAGAGGGCAACATAGAGGGGGTCAGAGAGCGGGGGAGAGAGGGGGTCAGAGAGGGTGGGAGAGAGAGGGGACAGATAGAGGGGGACAGAGAGAGGGGGACAGAGAGAGAGGGGGACAGAGAGACGGCGACAGAGAGAGGGGGATTGAGAGTGTGGGGGAAATAGAGGGGGTCAGAGAGAGAGGGGGTCAGTGAGAGAGGGGGGCAGAGAGAGAAGTGGGCAGAGAGAGGGGGACAGAGAGAGGGGGGACAGAGAGAAGGGGGAATGAGAGAGGGGGCAGAGAGAGGGGTACAGAGAGAGAGGGGAATAGAGAGAGGGGGACAGAGAGAGGGGGGACAGAGAGAGGGGGAGAGAGAGAGGGGGACTGAGAGAGAGGGGCAGAGAGGGATAGGGGCAGACAGAGGGGGACAGAGTGAGGGAGGCAGGGAGAGAGGGACAGAGAGAGGGGGACAGAGAGGGGGGGCAGAGAGAGAGGGGAAGAGAGCGGGACAGAGAGGGTGACAGAGAATTGGGGAGATAGAGTGGGTCAGAGAGTGAGAACAGAGAGAGGGGTACAGAGTGAGGGAGACGGGGGTGGTCAGAGAGGGGGGCAGACAGTGGGTGGATGGAGAGAGTGGGGGACAGAGAGAGAGAGGATGACAGAGAGGGGGTCAGAGAGCGGGAGAGAGAATGAGGGGACAGTGAGATGGGGATAGATAGAGGGAGACAGAGAGAGGGGACTGAGAGAGAGAGGGAGATAGAGGGGGGTCAAAGAGCAGGGGGGAGAGAGAGGGGACAGAGAGTGGGGGATAGAGAGAGGGGAACAGAGAGAGAGGGGACAGAGAGAGGGGTCCGGGGGGCAGAGAGAGTGGGACAGAGAGAGTGGGACAAAGAGAGGGGCGACAGCGAGAGAGGGCAACAGAGAGAGCGGGACAGAGAACGAGGGAGATAGAGGGGGTCAGAGAGAGGGGGGGGGACAGAGAGAGGGAGGGACAAAGAGAGGGGGAACAGAGAAAGGTGGGACAGAAAGAAGGGGGGGTAAATAGACGGTGACAGAGAGAGGGGACAGAGAGAGGGAGACAGAGAGGGGGGACAGAGAGGCGGGACAGAGGGGTGGTACAGCGAGAGGGTGGTCAGAGAGAGGGGGGGTCAGAGAGAGAGGGGAACAGAGAGAGGGGGCAAAAAGAGGGGGGGGCAGAGAGAGAAGGGGCAGAGAGAGGCCAACAAAGAGAGGGGACAGTGAAGGGGGGGACAGAGAGAGGGGGGACGGGGGTGCGAACAGAGAGCCGGTGACTGAGAGGGGACAGTGAGGGGGGGACAGAGAGAGGGGGGGACGAGGGGGACAGAGAGAGGGGGGACAGAGAAACTGTGACAGAGAGGGGGCAGAGAGCGGGTGACAGAGAGGGGTGGACGGGGGGGAACAGAGAGACGGTGACTGAGAGGGGGCAAAGAGACGGTTACGGGCGGGGGGGGGAGACAGAGAGAGGGCGATAGAGATGGGGGAAGAGAGAGCGGGGAACAGAGCGAGGGGGCAGAGAGAGGGGGTCAGAGAGAGAGGGGACAGAGAGAGAGAGGACAGAGGGGGTAGGGGGGGACGAGAGTGGGGTGCAGAGAGAGGGGGACAGAGCGAGAGGGAACAGAGGGAGAGGGGACAGAGAGATGGTGACAGAGTGGGGGCAGAGAGAGGACAACAAAGAGAGGGGACAGTGAAGGGGGGGACAGAGAGAGGGGGGACGGGGATGCGAACAGAGAGACGGTGACTGAGAGGGGACAATGAGGGGGGGACAGAGAGAGGGGAGACGAGGGGGACAGAGAGACGGGGACAGAGAAACTGTGACAGAGAGGGGGCAGAGAGCGGGCGACAGAGAGGGGGGGACTGAGAGGGGACAGTGAGGGTGGGACAGAAAGAGGAGGGACAGAGAGGGGACAGTGAAAGGGGGGACAGAGACAGGGGGTGACGAGGGGGACAGAGAGAGGGGGACAGAGAAACTGTGACAGAGAGGGGGCAGAGAGCGGGCGACAGAGAGGGGTGGACGGAGGGTGAACAGAGAGACGGTGAATGAGAGGGGGCAAAGAGACGGTGACGGGGGGAGACAGAGAGAGGGCGATAGAGATGGGGGAAGAGAGAGCGGGGAACAGAGCGAGGGGGCAGAGAGAGGGGGTCAGAGAGAGAGGGGACAGAGAGAGAGAGGACAGAGGGGGGAGGGGGGACCAGAGTGGGGGTGCAGAGAGAGGGGGACAGAGCGAGAGGGAACAGAGGGAGAGGGGACAGAGAGATGGTGACAGAATGGGGGCAGAGAGAGGAGGGACAGAGAGAGGGAGAACAGAGAGATAGGGGGACAGAGCGAGGGGGTACAGAGAGAGGGGGACAGAGAGAGGGGGACAGAGTGAGGGAGACAGCGGGGTCAGAGAGGGGGGCAGACAGTGTGTGGATGGAGAGAGTGGGGGACAGAGAGAGAGAGGATGACAGAGAGGGGGTCAGAGAGCGGGAGAGAGAGTGAGGGGACAGTGAGATGGGGATAGAGAGAGGGGGACAGAGAGAGGGGACAGAGAGAGAGAGGGAGATAGAGGGGGGCCAAAGAGCAGGGGAGAGAGAGCGGGGACAGAGAGTGGGGGATAGGGAGAGGGGGACAGAGAGAGAGGGGGACAGAGAGAGGGGGACAGAGAGAGGGGGACAAGAGAGGGGGACAGAGAGAGGGGACAGAGAGAGGAGGGACAGAGAGAGGGAGAACAGAGAGATAGGGGGGACAGAGAGAGAGGGGGACACAGAGAGGGGGGACAGGGAGAGGGGGACAGAGAGAGGGGACGGAGAGAGGGGGACAGAGAGGGGGGACAGAGAGAGGAGGAACAGATAGAGGGGGACAGAGAGAGGGGGTACAGGGAGAGAGGGGACAGAGAAAGGGGGACAGAGAGAGGGGGCCAGTGAGAGAGGGGGACAGAGAGAGGGGGACAGAGAGAGGGGAGACAGAGAGAGGCGGACAGAGAGAGGCAGACAGAGAGAGGAGGGACAGAGTAAGGGGGACAGAGAGAGGGGGGACAGAGAGAGGGGGACAGAGAGAGGGGGACAGAGAGAGGGGGACAGAGAGAGGAGGGACAGAGAGAGGGGGACTGAGAGAGCGGGACACAGAGAGAGGGAGACAGAGAGAGAGGGACAGAGAGAGGAGGGACAGAGAGAGGGACAGAGAGAGAGGGGGACAGAGAGAGAGAGGGGAAAAGAGAGAGGTGGACAGAGAGAGGGGGACAGAGAGAGAGGGGACAGAGAGAGGGGGGACAGAGAGAGGGGGACAGAGAGAGAGGGGGGAAGAGAGGGGGGCAGAGAGACTGGGGACAGAGTGAGAGGGGTACAGAGAGAGAGGGACAGAGAGTCGGGCACAGAGAGAGGGGTACAGAGTGGGAGAGAGTGAGGGCGGCAGAGAGAGGGGCACAGTGAGAGAGAGGGGGACAGAGAGAGAAGAGGGCAGAGAGAGGGGGACAGAGAGAGGGGGGGACAGAGAGAGGCGTGCAGAGAGAGAGGGGGACCGAGAGAGAAGGGGACAGAGAGAGGGGGACAGAGAGAGAGGGGCAGAGAGGGATAGGAGCAGACAGAGGGGGACAGAGTGAGGGAGGCAGGTAGAGAGGGACAGAGAGAGGGGGACAGAGTGAGGGGGGCAGAGAGAGAGGGGAAAGAGAGAGGGGCAGAGAGAGGGTGACAGAGAGTTGGGGAGATAGAGTGGATCAGAGAGTGAGAACAGAGAGAGGGGTACAGAGTGAGGGAGACAGGGGGGTCAGAGAGGGGGGGACAGAGAGTGGGTGGATGGTGAGAGTGGGGGACAGAGAGAGAGAGGATGACAGAGAGGGGGTCAGAGAGCGGGAGAGAGAGAGAGGGGTCAGTCAGATGGTAATAGAGAGAGGGGGACAGAGAGAGAGGACAGAGAGAGAGAGAGACAGAGTGGGGTCAAAGAGCAGGGGAGAGAGAGGGAACAGAGAGTGGGGGATAGAGAGAGGGGAGCAGGGAGAGAGGGGAGGGAGAGAGGGGACAGAGAGAGGGGTCGGGGGGCAGAGAGAGCGGGACAGAGAGAGCGGCGACAGCGAGAGAGGGCAACAGAGAGAGGGGGACAGAGAGAGGGGGAGATAGAGCGGGTCAGAGAGAGATGGGGGACAGAGAGACAGGGGGACAGAGAGAGGGAGGGACAAAGAGAGGGGGAACAGAGAAAGCTGGGACAGGGAGAAGGGGGAATAGAGAGACGGTGACAGAGAGAGGGGGCAGAGAGAGGGAGACAGAGAGGGGGACAGAGAGGGGGTGACAGAGGGGGGGGGACAGAGAGAGAGGGGGGCAGAGAGAGGGAGGGACAAAGAGAGGGGGAACAGAGAAAGGTGGGACAGAGAGAAGGGGAGAAAGAGAGAGGGTGACAGAGAGAGGGGGCAGAGAGAGGGAGACAGAGAGGGGGAACAGAGAGAGGGGACAGAGGGGGGGAACAGAGAGAGAGGGGGACAGAAAGAGGGGGTACAGAGAGAGAGGGGGGTCAGAGAGAGAGGGGGACAGAGAGAGAGGGATCAGAGAGAGAGGGGGTACAGAGAGAGAGTGGAACAGAGAGGGGGGCAGAGGGGGGGGGGGGACCAGAGAGGAAACAGAGAGAGGGGGACAGAGAGAGGGGTCAGAAAAAGGGGGGCCAGAGAGAGAAAGGGCAGAGAGACGGTGACAGAGACGGGGCAGAGAGAGGAGGGACAGAGAGAGGGAGAACAGAGAGATGGGGGGACTGAAAGAGAGGGGGACACAGAGAGGGGACAGTGAAGGGGGACAGAGAGAGGGGGGGACGAGGGGAGAGAGAGAGGGGGACAGAGAAACTGTGACAAAGAGGGGGCAGAGAGCGGCGACAGAGAGGGGGGACGGGGGGGCGAACAGAGAGACGGTGACTGAGAGGGGACAGTGAGGGTGGGACAGAGAGAGGAGGGACAGAGAGGGGACAGTGAAGGGGGGACAGAGACAGTGGGGCACGAGGGGGAGAGAGAGAGGGGGGACAGAGAAACTGTGATAGAGAATGGGCAGAGAGCGGGCGACAGAGTGGGGTGGACGGGGGGGGGGAACAGAGAGACGGTGACTGAGAGGCGGCAGAGAGATGGTGTCGGGGGTGGACAGAGAGAGGGCGATAGAGATGGGGGAACAGAGAGCGGGGAACAGAGCGAGGGGGCAGAGAGAGGGGGTCAGAGAGAGGGGTACAGAGTGGGAGAGAGTGAGGGCGGCAGAGAGAGGGGCATAGTGAGAGAGATGGGGACAGAGAGAGAAGAGGGCAGAGAGAGGGGGACAGAGAGAGGGGGCAGAGAGAGAGGGGAAAGAGAGAGGGGCAGAGAGAGGGTGACAGAGAGTTGGGGAGATAGATTGGATCAGAGAGTGAGAACAGAGGGAGGGGTACAGAGTGAGGGAGACAGGGGGGTCAGGGAGAGAGGGACAGAGAGTGGGTGGATGGAGAGAGTGGGGGACAGAGAGAGAGAGGATGACAGAGAGGGGGTCAGAGAGCGGGAGAGAGAGAGGTGGGTCAGTCAGATGGGAATAGAGAGAGGGGGACAGAGAGAGAGGACAGAGAGAGAGAGAGAGAGACAGAGTGGGGTCAAAGAGCAGGTGAGAGAGAGGGGACAGAGAGTGGGGGATAGAGAGAGGTGAACAGGGAGAGAGGGGACAGAGAGGGGGGTCGGGGGGACAGAGAGAGTGGGACAGAGAGAGTGGGTCAGAGAGAGGGGCGACAGCGAGAGAGGGCAACAGAGAGAGGGGGACAGAGAGCGGGGTAGATAGAGCGGGTCAGAGAGAGAGGGAGGACAGAGAGAGAGGGGGACAAAGAGAGGGAGGGACAAAGAGAGGGGGAACAGAGACAGCTGGGACAGAGAGAAGGGGGGATAGAGAGACGGTGACAGAGAGAGGGGGCAGAGAGAGGGAGACAGAGAGGGGGGACAGAGAGGGGGGGACAGAGGGGGGGACAGAGAGAGAGGGGGACAGAGAGAGGGAGGGACAAAAAGAGGGGGAACAGAGAAAGGTCGGACAGAGAGAAGGGGAGATAGAGAGACGGTGACAGAGAGAGGGGGCAGAGAGAGGGAGACAGAGAGGGGGAACAGAGAGAGAGGGGGGGACAGAGAGAGGGGGTACAGAGAGAGAGGGGGGTCAGAGAGAGAGGGGGTCAGAGAGAGAGGGATCAGAGAGAGAGGGGGTACAGAGAGAGAGGGGAACAGAGAGGGGGGCAGAGGGGGAGACCAGAGAGGGAACAGAGAGAGGGGGACAGAGAGAGGGGGTAGAAAGAGGGGGGCCAGAGAGAGAAGGGCCAGAGAGACGGTGACAGAGACGGGGCAGAGAGAGGAGGGACAGAGAGAGGGAGAACAGAGAGATGGGGGGACAGAAAGAGAGGGGGACACAGAGAGGGGACAGTGAAGGGGGGACAGAGAGAGGGGGGACGAGGGAGAGAGAGAGAGGGTGGACAGAGAAACTGTGACAGAGAGGGGGCAAAGAGCGGGCGACAGAGAGTGGGGGCAGGGGGGCGAACAGAGAGACGGTGACTGAGAGGGGACAGTGAGGGTTGGACAGAGAGAGGAGGGACAGAGAGGGGACAGTGAAAGGGGGGACAGAGACAGGGGGGACGAGGGGGAGAGAGAGAGGGGGGACAGAGAAACTGTGACAGAGAATGGGCAGAGAGCGGGCGACAGAGTGGGGTGGACGGGGGCCGGGACAGAGAGACGGTGACTGAGAGGGGGCAGAGAGATGGTGTCGGGGGTGGACAGAGAGAGGGCGATAGAGATGGGGGAACAGAGAGCGGGGAACAGAGCGAGGGGGCAGAGCGAGGGGGTCAGAGAGAGAGGGGGACGGAGAGAGAGGGGACAGAGAGAGAGAGGACAGATGGGGGAGGGGGGGCAGAGTGGGGGTGCAGAGAGAGGGGGACAGAGCGAGAGGGAACAGAGGGAGAGGGGACAGAGAGATGGTGACAGAGTGGGGGCAGACAGAGGAGGGACAGAGAGAGGGAGAACAGAGAGAGAGGGGGACAGAGAGAGGGGGACAGAGAGAGGGAGGGACAAAGAGAGGGGGAACAGAGAAAGCTGGGACAGAGAGAAGGAGGGATAGAGAGACGGTGACAGAGAGAGGGGGCAGAGAGAGGCAGACACAGAGGGGGGACAGAGAGGGGGGGACAGAGGGGGGGACAGAGAGAGAGGGGGACAGAGAGAGGGAGGGACAAAGAGAGGGGGAACAGAGAAAGGTGGGACAGAGAGAAGGGGAGATAGGGAGACGGTGACAGAGAGAGGGGGCAGAGAGAGGGAGACAGAGTGGGGGCAGACAGAGGAGGGACAGAGAGAGGGAGAACAGAGAGAGAGGGGGACAGAGAGAGGGTGACAGAGAGAGAGCGGGACAGAGAGAGGGGGACAGAGAGAGAGGGGGACAGATAGAGGGGGACAGTGAGAGGGGGACAGAGAGAGGGGACAGAGAGAGAGGGGACAGAGAGAGGGGGACAGAGAGTGGAGGGACAGAGAGAGGGGACAGAGAGAGGGGGTCAGAGAGAGGGGGGACAGAGAGAGGGGGACAGAGAGAGAGGGGGACAGATAGAGGGGGACAGAGAGCGGGCACAGAGAGAGGGGACAGAGAGAGGAGGGAAACAGAGAGGGAGAACAGAGAGATAGGAGGGACAGAAAGAGAGGAGGACACAGAGAGGGGGGACAGAGAGAGAGGGGGACAGAGAGAGAGGGGGACAGAGAGAGGGGGGACAGAGAGAGGGGGACAGGGAGAGGAGGACAGAGAGAGGAGGGACAGAGAGAGGGGGACAGAGAGAGGGGGACAGAGAGAGGGGGACAGAGAGAGGGGGACAGGGAGAGGAGGACAGAGAGAGGAGGGACAGAGAGAGGGGAACAGAGAGAGGGGGGCAGAGAGAGGGGGGGACAGAGAGAGAGGGGGACAGAGAGAGGGGGTACAGAGAGAGGGGGACAGGGAGAGGAGGACAGAGAGAGGAGGGACAGAGAGAGGGGGACAGAGAGAGGGGTACAGAGAGAGGTGGGACAGAGAGAGGGACAGAGAGAGAGGGGGACAGAGAGAGGGGGACAGAGAGAGGAGGGACAGAGAGAGGGACAGAGAGAGAGGGGGACAGAGAGAGAGGGGAACAGAGAGAGGGGGACAGAGAGAGAAGGGAACAGAGAGAGGGGGACAGTGAGATAGGGGGACAGAGAGAGAGGGGGCAGAGAGAGGGGGTCAGAGAGAGAGGGGACAGTGAGAGAGAGGACAGAGGAGGGAGGGGGGGACCAGAGTGGGGGGGCAGAGAGAGGGGGACAGAGCGAGAGGGAACAGAGGGAGAGGGGACAGAGAGATGGTGACAGAGTGGGGGCAGAGAGAGGAGGGACAGAGAGAGGGAGAACAGAGAGTTAGGGGGACAGAGCGAGGGGGTACAGAGAGAGGGGGACAGAGAGAGGGGAACAGAGTGAGGGAGACGGCGGGGTCAGAGAGGCGGGCAGACAGTGGGTGGATGGAGAGAGTGGAGGACAGAGAGAGAGAGGATGACAGAGAGGGGGTCAGAGAGCGGGAGAGAGAGTGAGGGGACAGAGAGATGGGGATAGAGAGAGGGGGACAGAGAGAGGGGACAGAGAGAGAGAGGGAGATAGAGGGGGGCCAAAGAGCAGGGGAGAGAGAGCGGGGACAGAGAGTGGGGGATAGAGAGAGGGGGACAGAGAGAGAGGGGGACAGAGAGAGCGGGACAGAGGGAGGGGGACAAGAGAGGGGGACAGAGAGAGGGGACAGAGAGAGGAGGGACAGAGAGAGGGGGACAGAGAGAGGGGGAGATAGAGCGGGTCAGAGAGAGAGGGGGGACAGAGAGAGAGGGGGACAGAGAGAGGGAGGGACAAAGAGAGGGGGAACAGAGAAAGCTGGGACAGAGAGAAGGGGGAATAGAGAGACGGTGACAGAGAGGGGGGCAGAGAGGGGGTGACAGAGGGGGGTACAGAGAGAGAGGGGGACAGAGAGAGGGAGGGACAAAGAGAGGGGGAACAGAGAAAGGTGGGACAGAGAGAAGGGGAGATAGAGAGACGGTGACAGAGAGAGGGGGCCGAGAGAGGGAGACAGAGAGGGGGAACAGAGTGGGGGGACAGAGGGGGGGAACAGAGAGAGAGGGGGACAGAAAGAGGGGGTACAGAGAGAGAGGGGGACAGAGAGAGGGAGGGACAAAGAGAGGGGGAACAGAGAAAGGTGGGACAGAGAGAAGGGGAGATAGAGAGACGGTGACAGAGAGAGGGGGCAGAGAGAGGGAGACAGAGAGGGGGAACAGAGAGAGAGGGGGACAGAGAGAGGGGTTACAGAGAGAGGGGGGTCAGAGAGAGAGGGGGGTCAGAGAGAGAGGGATCAGAGAGAGAGGGGGTGCAGAGAGAGAGGGGAACAGAGAGGGGGGCAGAGGGGGGGGCGACCAGAGAGGAAACAGAGAGAGGGGGACAGAGAGAGGGGGCAGAAAGAGGGGGGCCAGAGAGAGAAGGGCCAGAGAGACGGTGACAGAGACGGGGCAGAGAGAGGAGGGACAGAGAGAGGGAGAACAGAGAGATGGGGGTCAGAAAGAGAGGGGGACACAGAGAGGGGACAGTGAAGGGGGGACAGAGAGAGGGGGGACGAGGGAGAGAGAGAGAGGGGGGACAGAGAAACTGTGACAGAGAGGGGGCAGAGAGCGGGCGACAGAGAGGGGGAGACGGGGGGGCGAACAGAGAGACGGTGACTGAGAGGGGACAGTGAGGGTGGGACAGAAAGAGGAGGAACAGAGAGGGGACAGTGAAAGGGGGGACAGAGACAGGGGGGACGAGGGGGAGAGATAGAGAGGGGGGACAGAGAAACTGTGACAGAGAATGGGCAGAGAGCGGGCGACAGAGTGGGGTGGACGGGGGGTGAGACAGAGAGACGGTGACTGAGAGGGGGCAGAGAGATGGTGTCGGGGGTGGACAGAGAGAGGGCGATAGAGATGGGGGAACAGAGAGCGGGGAACAGAGCGAGGGGGCAGAGAGAGGGGGTCAGAGAGAGAGAGGGATAGAGAGAGAGTGGACAGAGAGAGAGAGGACAGATGGGGGAGGGGGGGCAGAGTGGGGGTGCAGAGAGAGGGGGACAGAGCGAGAGGGAACAGAGGGAGAGGGGACAGAGAGATGGTGACAGAGTGGGGGTCGACAGAGGAGGGACAGAGAGAGGGAGAACAGAGAGAGAGGGGGACAGAGAGAGGGGGACAGAGAGAGGGAGGGACAAAGAGAGGGGGAACAGAGAAAGCTGGGACAGAGAGAAGGGGGAATAGAGAGACGGTGACAGAGAGAGGGGGCAGAGAGAGGGAGACAGAGAGGGGGGGCAGAGAGGGGGGACAGAGGGGGGGACAGAGAGAGAGGGGGACAGAGAGAGGGAGGGACAAAGAGAGGGGGAACAGAGAAAGGTGGGGCAGAGAGAAGGGGAGATAGAGAGACGGTGACAGAGAGAGGGGGCAGAGAGAGGGAGACAGAGAGGGGGAACAGAGAGAGAGGGGGTCAGAGAGAGAGGGATCAGAGAGAGAGGGCGTACAGAGAGAGAGGGGAACAGAGAGGTGGCAGAGGGGGGGACCAGAGAGGGAACAGAGAGAGGGGAACAGAGAGAGGGGGCAGAAAGTGGGGGGCCAGAGAGAGAAGGGCCAGAGAGACAGTGACAGAGACGGGGCAGAGAGAAGAGGGACAGAGAGAGGGAGAACAGAGAGATGGGGGGACAGAAAGACAGGGGGACACAGAGAGGGGACAGTGAAGGGGGGACAGAGAAGGGGGGACGAGGGGGAGAGAGAGAGGGGGGACAGAGAAACTGTGACAGAGAGGGGGCAGAGAGCGGGCGACAGAGAGGGGGTTGAAACTTTATTGCTGGAACAGCACAGCAGGTCAGGCAGCATCCAGGAAACAGGAGATTCGACGTTTCCCTGGATGCTGCCTGACCTGCTGTGCTGTTCCAGCAATAAAGTTTCAACTTTGATCTCCAGCATCTGCAGACCTCACTTTCTCCTCGACAGAGAGGGGGGGACGGGGGGGGGCGAACAGAGAGACGGTGACTGAGAGGGGACAGTGAGGGTGGGACAGAAAGAGGAGGGACAGAGGGGACAGTGAAACGGGGGACAGAGACAGGGGGGTGGACGAGGGGGAGAGAGAGAGGGGGGACAGAGAAACTGTGACAGAGAATGGGCAGAGAGCGGGCGACAGAGTGGGGTGGACGGGGGCCGGGACAGAGAGACGGTGACTGAGAGGGGGCAGAGAGATGGTGTCGGGGGTGGACAGAGAGAGGGCGATAGAGATGGGGTAACAGAGAGCGGGGAACAGAGCGAGGGGGCAGAGAGAGGGGGTCAGAGAGAGAGGGGGACAGAGAGAGAGGGGACAGAGAGAGAGAGGACAGATGGGGGAGGGGGGCGGGCAGAGTGGGGGTGCAGAGAGATGGGGACAGAGCGAGAGGGAACAGAGGGAGAGGGGACAGAGAGATGGTGACAGAGTGGGGGCAGACAGAGGAGGGACAGAGAGAGGGAGAACAGAGAGAGAGGAGGACAGAGACAGGGGGACAGAGAGAGGGGGAAGAGAGGGGGGCAGAGAGACTGGGGACAGACAGAGAGGGGTACAGAGAGTGGGCAGAGAGAGGGCAACAGAGAGAGGGGCACAGAGACCGGGGCACAGAGAGGCGGCAGAGAGAGGTGGACAGAGAGAGAGGGGGACACAGAGGGGGGACAGAGAGAGGGGGACAGAGAGAGAGGGGGGGACAGAGAGAGGGGGACAGAGAGAGAGGGGGGCAGAGAGAGGGGGAAGAGAAGGGGAAGAGAGGGGGGCAGATGGACTGGGGACAGAGAGAGAGGGGTACAGAGAGAGGGGGACAGAGAGTGGGGACAGAGAGAGGGGTACAGAGTGGGAGAGAGTGAGGGGGCAGAGAGAGTGGGACAGAGAGTGGGCAGAGAGAGGGCAACAGAGAGAGGGGGACAGAGGCCGGGGCAGAGAGAGGGGGCAGAGAGAGGGGGACAGAGAGAGAGAGGGGGGGACAGAGAGAGGGCGGGACAGAGAGAGGGGGACAGAGAGAGAGGGGGACAGATAGAGGGGGACAGTGAGAGGGGGACAGAGAGAGGGGACAGAGAGTGGAGGGACAGAGAGAGGGGGACAGAGAGAGGGGGACAGAGAGAGGGGGGACAGAGAGAGGGGGACAGAGAGAGAGGGGGACAGATAGAGGGGGACAGAGAGCGGGGGACAGAGAGAGGGGACAGAGAGAGGAGGGACACAGAGAGGGAGAACAGAGAGATAGGGGGGACAGAAAGAGAGGAGGACACAGAGAGGGGGGACAGAGAGAGGGGGACAGAGAGAGGGGACAGAGAGAGGAGGGACAGACAGAGGGCGACAGAGAGGGGGGACAGAGAGAGGAGGGACAGAGAGAGGGGGACAGAGAGAAGGGGTACAGAGAGAGAGGGGACAGAGAGAGAGGGGGACAGAGAGAGGGGGACAGAGAGAGGGGGGACAGAGAGAGGGGGACAGGGAGAGGAGGACAGAGAGAGGAGGGACAGAGAGAGGGGGACAGAGAGAGGGGGACAGAGAGAGGGGGGGACAGACAGAGGGGGACAGAGAGAGGAGGGACAGAGAGAGGGACAGAGAGAGAGGGGGACAGAGAGAGAGGCGAACAGAGAGAGGGGGACAGAGAGAGAGGGGGCAGAGAGAGGGGGGCAGAGAGAGGGGGGACAGGCAGAGGGGGGAACAGAGAGCGTGGAACAGAGCGAGGGGGCAGAGAGAGGGGGTCAGAGAGAGAGAGGGGTTGAGAGAGAGGGGGACAGAGAGAGGGGACAGAGGGAGAGGGGACAGAGAGATGGTGAAAGAGTGGGGGCAGACAGAGGAGGGACAGAGAGAGGGAGAACAGAGAGAGAGGGGGACAGAGAGAGGGGGACAGAGAGGGGGGGACAGAAAGAGTGGGTCAGAGAGAGAGGGGGACAGATAGAGGGGGACAGAGAGAGGGGGACAGAGAGAGGGGACAGAGAGAGAGGGGGACAGAGAGAGGGGGACAGAGAGAGGAAGGACAGAGAGAGGGGGACAGAGAGAGGGGGACAGAGAGAGGGGGGATGAGAGAGGGGAACAGAGAGAGAGGGGGACAGATAGAGGGGGACAGAGAGAGGGGACAGAGAGAGGAAGGACAGAGAGAGGGAGAACAGAGAGATAGGTGGGACAGAAAGAGAGGGGGACACAGAGAGGGGGGACAGAGTGATGGGGACAGAGCGAGGGGGTACAGAGAGAGGGGGACAGAGAGAGGGGACAGAGAGAGGGGGACAGAGAGAGAGGGGGACAGAGAGAGAGGGGACAGAGAGAGGGGTACAGAGTGGGAGAGAGTGAGGGCGGCAGAGAGAGGGGCACAGTGAGAGAAGAGGGCAGAGAGAGAGGGACAGAGAGAGGGGGACAGAGAGAGAGGGGCAGAGAGGGATAGGGGTAGACAGAGGGGGACAGAGTGAGGTGGGCAGGTAGAGAGGGACAGAGAGAGGGGGACAGAGAGAGAGGGGAAAGAGAGATGGGCAGAGAGAGGGTGACAGAGAGTTGGGGAGATAGAGTTGGGATCAGAGAGTGAGAACAGAGAGAGGGGTACAGAGTGAGGGAGACAGGGGGGTCAGAGAGGGGGGGACAGAGAGTGGGTGGATGGAGAGAGTGGGGGACAGAGAGAGAGAGGATGACAGAGAGGGGGTCAGAGAGCGGGAGAGAGAGAGAGGGGTCAGTCAGATGGGGATAGAGAGAGGGGGACAGAGAGAGAGGACAGAGAGAGAGAGGGAGACAGAGTGGGGTCAAAGAGCAGGGGAGAGAGAGAGGGGACAGAGAGTGGGGGATAGAGAGAGGGGAACAGAGAGAGAGGGGACATAGAGAGGGGACGGGGGGCAGAGAGAGTGGGACAGAGAGAGTAGGACAGAGAGAGGGGCGACAGCGAGAGAGGGGGACAGAGAGAGGGGGACAGAGAGAGGAGGGACAGAGAGAGGGGGACAGAGAGAGGGGGACAGAGAGAGGGGGGAAAGAGAGAGGGGGACAGAGAGAGAGGGGGACAGATAGAGGGGGACAGAGAGAGGGGACAGAGAGAGGAGGGACAGAGAGAGGGAGAACAGAGAGATGGGGGGACAGAAAGAGAGGGGGCCACAGAGAGGGGGGACAGAGAGATGTGGACAGAGCGAGGGGGTTCAGAGAGAGGGGGGAGAGAGAGAGAGGGGGACAGTGAGAGAGGGGGACAGAGAGAGGGGTACAGAGTGGGAGAGAGTGAGGGCGGCAGAGAGAGGGGCACAGTGAGAGAGAGGGGGACAGAGAGAGAAGAGGGCAGAGAGAGGGGGACAGAGAGAGGGGGGACAGAGAGAGGGGTGGACAGATAGAGGCGTGCAGAGAGAGAGGGGGACCGAGAGAGAGGGGGACAGAGAGAGGGGGACAGAGAGAGAGGGGCAGAGAGGGATAGGGGCAGACAGAGGGGGACAGAGTGAGGGGGGCAGGTAGAGAGGGACAGAGAGAGGGGGACAGAGAGAGGGGGCAGAGAGAGAGGGGAAAGAGAGATCGGCAGAGAGAGGGTGCCAGAGAGTTGGGAAGATAGAGTGGATCAGAGAGTGAGAACAGAGAGAGGGGTACAGAGTGAGGGAGACAGGGGGGTCAGAGAGGGGGGGACAGAGAGTGGGTGGATGGAGAGAGTGGGGGACAGACAGAGAGAGAGGGGGACAGAGAGAGAGAGTGAACAGAGAGAGTGGGGCAGAGAGAGGGGGACAGAGAGAGAGGGGGACAGAGAGAGAGTGGGGACAGACAGAGAGAGAGGGGGACAGAGAGAGAGGGGACAGAGAGAGAGGGATGGACTGAGTGGGGAACGGGGGGGAGGTGTGGACGGAGAGGGAGTGGACAGAGAGAGGAGGGATAGAGAGGGGGGACAGAAAGAGATGCGGACAGAGAGAGCACCGGGTCAGAGAGAGAGTGAACAGAGAGAGTGGGACAGAGAGAGGGGGACAGCGAGAAGGAGGGACAGAAAGAGATGGGGACAGAGAGAGAGGGGGACAGAGAGAGAGGGGGACAGAGAGAGGGGGACAGAGAGAGGGGGACAGCGAGAGGAGGACAGAGAGAGGGGGGGACAGAGAGAGAGGGGGACAGAGAGAGGGGGACAGCGAGAGGGGGACAGAGAGAGGGGGGACAGTGAGAGAGGGGGGACAGACAGAGAGAGAGGGGGACAGAGAGAGAGAGTGAACAGAGAGAGTGGGGCAGAGAGAGGGGGACAGAGAGAGAGGGGGACTGAGAGAGAGGGGGGACAGACAGAGAGAGGGGGGACAGAGAGAGAGGGGACAGAGAGAGAGGGATGGACTGAGTGGGGAACGGGGGGGAGGTGTGGACGGAGAGGGAGTGGACAGAGAGAGGAGGGATAGAGAGGGGGGACAGAAAGAGATGCGGACAGAGAGAGCACCGGGTCAGAGAGAGAGTGAACAGAGAGAGTGGGACAGAGAGAGGGGGACAGCGAGAAGGAGGGACAGAGAGAGATGGGGACAGAGAGAGAGGGGGACAGAGAGAGAGGGGGACAGAGAGAGGGGGACAGAGAGAGGGGGACAGCGAGAGGGGACAGAGAGAGGGGGACAGAGAGAGGGGGACAGTGAGAGGGGGACAGAGAGAGCGGGACAGCGAGAGGGGGACAGAGAGAGGGGGACAGAGAGAGGGGGACAGCGAGAGGAGGACAGAGAGGGGGGCAGAGAGAGAGGGGGACAGAGAGAGGGGGACAGCGAGAGGGGGACAGAGAGAGGGGGGGACAGAGAGAGAGGGGGGACAGACAGAGAGAGAGGGGGACAGAGACAGAGAGTGAACAGAGAGAGTGAACAGAGAGAGTGGGGCAGAGAGAGGGGGACAGAGAGAGAGGGGGACAGAGAGAGGGGGAACAGAGAGAGGGGACAGAGAGAGAGGGGACAGAGAGAGAGGGGGACAGAGAGAGGGGGGGACAGAGAGGGGGGACAGAAAGAGATGCGGACATAGAGAGAGCACCGGGACAGAGAGAGAGAGTGAACAAAGAGAGTGGGACAGAGAGAGGGGGACAGAGAGAGAGGGGGACAGAGAGAGGGGGAACAGAGAGAGGGGACAGAGAGAGAGGGGACAGAGAGAGAGGGGGACAGAGAGAGGGGGGGACAGAGAGGGGGGACAGAAAGAGATGCGGACAGAGAGAGAGCACCGGGACAGAGAGAGAGAGTGAACAGAGAGAGTGGGACAGAGAGAGGGGGACAGAGAGAGAGGGGGACAGAGAGAGGGGGACAGAGAGAGAGGGACAGAGAGGGGGGACAGAGAGAGGGGGACAGAGAGAGGGGGACAGAGAGAGAGGGGGACAGAGAGAGGGGGGCAGAGAGAGAGAGGGGGACAGAGAGAGGGGGACAGAGAGAGGGGGAAAGAGAGAGAGGGGCAGAGAGAGAGGGGACAGAGAGAGAGGGGCAGAGAGTGGGCGACAGAGAGAGGGTCACAGAGAGTGAGGGAGTTAGGGGGGTCAGAGAGAGGAGGGGACAGAGAGTGGGGGACAGAAATTGGGGGTTAGAGAGAGGGGGACAGAGAGTGGGGACAGAGAGTGGTGGACAGAGAGTGGGGGTCAGAGTGAGGGGGACAGAGTGGGAAGAGAGAGGGCAACAGGGAGAGTGAGACAGAGAGTGGGGGAGAGAGAGGGGGCAGAGAGAGAGGGACAGAGAGAGGGGGGCAGAGAGAGGGTGACAGAGAGGGGGGGACAGAGAGAGAGGGGGGACAGAGAGAGGGGACAGAGAGAGAGGGGACAGAGAGAGAGGGGGCAGAGAGAAGGTACAGAGAGAAAGGGGCACAGAGAGTGTGGGTGATAGATGGGGTCAGATAGAGGGGACGGAAAGAGGGGGAGGTAGAGGGGGACAGAGAGAGCAGGACAGAGAGAGAGGGAGATACAGGGGGTCAGAAGGAGGGGCGACAGAGATTGGGGGACAGAGAGGGTTACATTGTGGAAGGAGGGGGGGCAGAGAGAGGGGGACAGAGAGAGGGGACAGAGAGAGGGTACAGTGTGGGGGAGAGAGAGGGGCAGAGAGAGGGGACAGAGAGAGGGGGACAGAGAGAGTAGGACAGAGAGAGGGGCGACAGCGAGAGAGTGGGACAGAGAGAGGGGGACAGAGAGAGGAGGGACAGAGAGAGGGGGACAGAGAGAGGGGGACAGAGAGAGGGGGGAAAGAGTGAGGGGGACAGAGAGAGAGGGGGACAGATAGAGGGGGACAGAGAGAGGGGACAGAGAGAGGAGGGACAGAGAGATGGGGGGACAGGAAGAGAGGGGGCCACAGAGAGGGGGGACAGAGAGATGTGGACAGAGCGAGGGGGTTCAGAGAGAGGGGGGGAGAGAGAGAGAGGGGGACAGTGAGAGAGGGGGACAGAGAGAGGGGTACAGAGTGGGAGAGAGTGAGGGCGGCAGAGAGAGGGGCACAGTGAGAGAGAGGGGGACAGAGAGAGAAGAGGGCAGAGAGAGGGGGACAGAGAGAGGGGGGACAGAGAGAGGGGTGGACAGATAGAGGCGTGCAGAGAGAGAGGGGGACCGAGAGAGAGGGGGACAGAGAGAGGGGGACAGAGAGAGAGGGGCAGAGAGGGATAGGGGCAGACAGAGGGGGACAGAGTGAGGGGGGCAGGTAGAGAGGGACAGAGAGAGGGGGACAGAGAGAGGGGGCAGAGAGAGAGGGGAAAGAGAGATCGGCAGAGAGAGGGTGCCAGAGAGTTGGGAAGATAGAGTGGATCAGAGAGTGAGAACAGAGAGAGGGGTACAGAGTGAGGGAGACAGGGGGGTCAGAGAGGGGGGGACAGAGAGTGGGTGGATGGAGAGAGTGGGGGACAGACAGAGAGAGAGGGGGACAGTTAGAGAGAGTGAACAGAGAGAGTGGGGCAGAGAGAGGGGGACAGAGAGAGAGGGGGACAGAGAGAGGGGGGACAGACAGAGAGAGAGGGGGACAGAGAGAGAGGGGACAGAGAGAGAGGGATGGACTGAGTGGGGAACGGGGGGGAGGTGTGGACGGAGAGGGAGTGGACAGAGAGAGGAGGGATAGAGAGGGGGGACAGAAAGAGATGCGGACAGAGAGAGCACCGGGTCAGAGAGAGAGTGAACAGAGAGAGTGGGACAGAGAGAGGGGGACAGCGAGAAGGAGGGACAGAAAGAGATGGGGACAGAGAGAGAGGGGGACAGAGAGAGAGGGGGACAGAGAGAGGGGGACAGAGAGAGGGGGACAGCGAGAGGAGGACAGAGAGAGGGGGGGACAGAGAGAGAGGGGGACAGAGAGAGGGGGACAGCGAGAGGGGGACAGAGAGAGGGGGGACAGTGAGAGAGGGGGGACAGACAGAGAGAGAGGGGGACAGAGAGAGAGAGTGAACAGAGAGAGTGGGGCAGAGAGAGGGGGACAGAGAGAGAGGGGGACTGAGAGAGAGGGGGGACAGACAGAGAGAGGGGGGACAGAGAGAGAGGGGACAGAGAGAGAGGGATGGACTGAGTGGGGAACGGGGGGGAGGTGTGGACGGAGAGGGAGTGGACAGAGAGAGGAGGGATAGAGAGGGGGGACAGAAAGAGATGCGGACAGAGAGAGCACCAGGTCAGAGAGAGAGTGAACAGAGAGAGTGGGACAGAGAGAGGGGGACAGCGAGAAGGAGGGACAGAGAGAGATGGGGACAGAGAGAGAGGGGGACAGAGAGAGAGGGGGACAGAGAGAGGGGGACAGAGAGAGGGGGACAGCGAGAGGGGACAGAGAGAGGGGGACAGAGAGAGGGGGACAGTGAGAGGGGGACAGAGAGAGCGGGACAGCGAGAGGGGGACAGAGAGAGGGGGACAGAGAGAGGGGGACAGCGAGAGGAGGACAGAGAGGGGGGGCAGAGAGAGAGGGGGACAGAGAGAGGGGGACAGCGAGAGGGGGACAGAGAGAGGGGGGGACAGAGAGAGAGGGGGGACAGACAGAGAGAGAGGGGGACAGAGACAGAGAGTGAACAGAGAGAGTGAACAGAGAGAGTGGGGCAGAGAGAGGGGGACAGAGAGAGAGGGGGACAGAGAGAGGGGGAACAGAGAGAGGGGACAGAGAGAGAGGGGACAGAGAGAGAGGGGGACAGAGAGAGGGGGGGACAGAGAGGGGGGACAGAAAGAGATGCGGACATAGAGAGAGCACCGGGACAGAGAGAGAGAGTGAACAAAGAGAGTGGGACAGAGAGAGGGGGACAGAGAGAGAGGGGGACAGAGAGAGGTGGAACAGAGAGAGGGGACAGAGAGAGAGGGGACAGAGAGAGAGGGGGACAGAGAGAGGGGGGGACAGAGAGGGGGGACAGAAAGAGATGCGGACAGAGAGAGAGCACCGGGACAGAGAGAGAGAGTGAACAGAGAGAGTGGGACAGAGAGAGGGGGACAGAGAGAGAGGGGGACAGAGAGAGGGGGACAGAGAGAGAGGGACAGAGAGGGGGGACAGAGAGAGGGGGACAGAGAGAGGGGGACAGAGAGAGAGGGGGACAGAGAGAGGGGGGCAGAGAGAGAGAGGGGGACAGAGAGAGGGGGACAGAGAGAGGGGGAAAGAGAGAGAGGGGCAGAGAGAGAGGGGACAGAGAGAGAGGGGCAGAGAGTGGGCGACAGAGAGAGGGTCACAGAGAGTGAGGGAGTTAGGGGGGTCAGAGAGAGGAGGGGACAGAGAGTGGGGGACAGAAATTGGGGGTTAGAGAGAGGGGGACAGAGAGTGGGGACAGAGAGTGGTGGACAGAGAGTGGGGGTCAGAGTGAGGGGGACAGAGTGGGAAGAGAGAGGGCAACAGGGAGAGTGAGACAGAGAGTGGGGGAGAGAGAGGGGGCAGAGAGAGAGGGACAGAGAGAGGGGGGCAGAGAGAGGGTGACAGAGAGGGGGGGACAGAGAGAGAGGGGGGACAGAGAGAGGGGACAGAGAGAGAGGGGACAGAGAGAGAGGGGGCAGAGAGAAGGTACAGAGAGAAAGGGGCACAGAGAGTGTGGGTGATAGATGGGGTCAGATAGAGGGGACGGAAAGAGGGGGAGGTAGAGGGGGACAGAGAGAGCAGGACAGAGAGAGAGGGAGATACAGGGGGTCAGAAGGAGGGGCGACAGAGATTGGGGGACAGAGAGGGTTACATTGTGGAAGGAGGGGGGGCAGAGAGAGGGGGACAGAGAGAGGGGACAGAGAGAGGGTACAGTGTGGGGGAGAGAGAGGGGCAGAGAGAGGGGACAGAGAGAGGGGGACAGAGAGAGTAGGACAGAGAGAGGGGCGACAGCGAGAGAGTGGGACAGAGAGAGGGGGACAGAGAGAGGAGGGACAGAGAGAGGGGGACAGAGAGAGGGGGACAGAGAGAGGGGGGAAAGAGAGAGGGGGACAGAGAGAGAGGGGGACAGATAGAGGGGGACAGAGAGAGGGGACAGAGAGAGGAGGGACAGAGAGATGGGGGGACAGGAAGAGAGGGGGCCACAGAGAGGGGGGACAGAGAGATGTGGACAGAGCGAGGGGGTTCAGAGAGAGGGGGGGAGAGAGAGAGAGGGGGACAGTGAGAGAGGGGGACAGAGAGAGGGGTACAGAGTGGGAGAGAGTGAGGGCGGCAGAGAGAGGGGCACAGTGAGAGAGAGGGGGACAGAGAGAGAAGAGGGCAGAGAGAGGGGGACAGAGAGAGGGGGGACAGAGAGAGGGGTGGACAGATAGAGGCGTGCAGAGAGAGAGGGGGACCGAGAGAGAGGGGGACAGAGAGAGGGGGACAGAGAGAGAGGGGCAGAGAGGGATAGGGGCAGACAGAGGGGGACAGAGTGAGGGGGGCAGGTAGAGAGGGACAGAGAGAGGGGGACAGAGAGAGGGGGCAGAGAGAGAGGGGAAAGAGAGATCGGCAGAGAGAGGGTGCCAGAGAGTTGGGAAGATAGAGTGGATCAGAGAGTGAGAACAGAGAGAGGGGTACAGAGTGAGGGAGACAGGGGGGTCAGAGAGGGGGGGACAGAGAGTGGGTGGATGGAGAGAGTGGGGGACAGACAGAGAGAGAGGGGGACAGAGAGAGAGAGTGAACAGAGAGAGTGGGGCAGAGAGAGGGGGACAGAGAGAGAGGGGGACAGAGAGAGGGGGGACAGACAGAGAGAGAGGGGGACAGAGAGAGAGGGGACAGAGAGAGAGGGATGGACTGAGTGGGGAACGGGGGGGAGGTGTGGACGGAGAGGGAGTGGACAGAGAGAGGAGGGATAGAGAGGGGGGACAGAAAGAGATGCGGACAGAGAGAGCACCGGGTCAGAGAGAGAGTGAACAGAGAGAGTGGGACAGAGAGAGGGGGACAGCGAGAAGGAGGGACAGAAAGAGATGGGGACAGAGAGAGAGGGGGACAGAGAGAGAGGGGGACAGAGAGAGGGGGACAGAGAGAGGGGGACAGCGAGAGGAGGACAGAGAGAGGGGGGGACAGAGAGAGAGGGGGACAGAGAGAGGGGGACAGCGAGAGGGGGACAGAGAGAGGGGGGACAGTGAGAGAGGGGGGACAGACAGAGAGAGAGGGGGACAGAGAGAGAGAGTGAACAGAGAGAGTGGGGCAGAGAGAGGGGGACAGAGAGAGAGGGGGACTGAGAGAGAGGGGGGACAGACAGAGAGAGGGGGGACAGAGAGAGAGGGGACAGAGAGAGAGGGATGGACTGAGTGGGGAACGGGGGGGAGGTGTGGACGGAGAGGGAGTGGACAGAGAGAGGAGGGATAGAGAGGGGGGACAGAAAGAGATGCGGACAGAGAGAGCACCAGGTCAGAGAGAGAGTGAACAGAGAGAGTGGGACAGAGAGAGGGGGACAGCGAGAAGGAGGGACAGAGAGAGATGGGGACAGAGAGAGAGGGGGACAGAGAGAGAGGGGGACAGAGAGAGGGGGACAGAGAGAGGGGGACAGCGAGAGGGGACAGAGAGAGGGGGACAGAGAGAGGGGGACAGTGAGAGGGGGACAGAGAGAGCGGGACAGCGAGAGGGGGACAGAGAGAGGGGGACAGAGAGAGGGGGACAGCGAGAGGAGGACAGAGAGGGGGGGGCAGAGAGAGAGGGGGACAGAGAGAGGGGGACAGCGAGAGGGGGACAGAGAGAGGGGGGGACAGAGAGAGAGGGGGGACAGACAGAGAGAGAGGGGGACAGAGACAGAGAGTGAACAGAGAGAGTGAACAGAGAGAGTGGGGCAGAGAGAGGGGGACAGAGAGAGAGGGGGACAGAGAGAGGGGGAACAGAGAGAGGGGACAGAGAGAGAGGGGACAGAGAGAGAGGGGGACAGAGAGAGGGGGGGACAGAGAGGGGGGACAGAAAGAGATGCGGACATAGAGAGAGCACCGGGACAGAGAGAGAGAGTGAACAAAGAGAGTGGGACAGAGAGAGGGGGACAGAGAGAGAGGGGGACAGAGAGAGGTGGAACAGAGAGAGGGGACAGAGAGAGAGGGGACAGAGAGAGAGGGGGACAGAGAGAGGGGGGGACAGAGAGGGGGGACAGAAAGAGATGCGGACAGAGAGAGAGCACCGGGACAGAGAGAGAGAGTGAACAGAGAGAGTGGGACAGAGAGAGGGGGACAGAGAGAGAGGGGGACAGAGAGAGGGGGACAGAGAGAGAGGGACAGAGAGGGGGGACAGAGAGAGGGGGACAGAGAGAGGGGGACAGAGAGAGAGGGGGACAGAGAGAGGGGGGCAGAGAGAGAGAGGGGGACAGAGAGAGGGGGACAGAGAGAGGGGGAAGAGAGAGAGGGGCAGAGAGAGAGGGGACAGAGAGAGAGGGGCAGAGAGTGGGCGACAGAGAGAGGGTCACAGAGAGTGAGGGAGTTAGGGGGGTCAGAGAGAGGAGGGGACAGAGAGTGGGGGACAGAAATTGGGGGTTAGAGAGAGGGGGACAGAGAGTGGGGACAGAGAGTGGTGGACAGAGAGTGGGGGTCAGAGTGAGGGGGACAGAGTGGGAAGAGAGAGGGCAACAGGGAGAGTGAGACAGAGAGTGGGGGAGAGAGAGGGGGCAGAGAGAGAGGGACAGAGAGAGGGGGGCAGAGAGAGGGTGACAGAGAGGGGGGGACAGAGAGAGAGGGGGGACAGAGAGAGGGGACAGAGAGAGAGGGGACAGAGAGAGAGGGGGCAGAGAGAAGGTACAGAGAGAAAGGGGCACAGAGAGTGT
Source organism: Chiloscyllium plagiosum (assembly GCF_037043375.1). Taxonomy (NCBI): domain Eukaryota; kingdom Metazoa; phylum Chordata; class Chondrichthyes; order Orectolobiformes; family Hemiscylliidae; genus Chiloscyllium; species Chiloscyllium plagiosum. Next base: position 73,356,653 of record NW_028270183.1, read on the forward strand.
GGGTGATAGATGGGGTCAGATAGAGGGGACGGAAAGAGGGGGAGGTAGAGGGGGACAGAGAGAGCAGGACAGAGAGAGAGGGAGATACAGGGGGTCAGAAGGAGGGGCGACAGAGATTGGGGGACAGAGAGGGTTACATTGTGGAAGGAGGGGGGGCAGAGAGAGGGGGACAGAGAGAGGGGACAGAGAGAGGGTACAGTGTGGGGGAGAGAGAGGGGCAGAGAGAGGGGACAGAGAGAGGGGGACAGAGAGAGTAGGACAGAGAGAGGGGCGACAGCGAGAGAGTGGGACAGAGAGAGGGGGACAGAGAGAGGAGGGACAGAGAGAGGGGGACAGAGAGAGGGGGACAGAGAGAGGGGACAGAGAGAGGGTACAGTGTGGGGGAGAGAGAGGGGCAGAGAGAGGGGGACAGAGAGAGGGGGACAGAGAGACTGGGACAGAGAGAGGGGACAGAGAGGGGGGTACAGTGTGGGGGAGAGAGAGGGGCAGAGAGAGGGGGACAGAGAGAGGGGGACAGAGAGAGTGGGACAGAAAGAGGGCGACAGAGAGAGTGGGACAGAAAGAGGGTGTCAGCGGGACGCGGGGACAGAGAGAAGGGGACAGAGTGAGTGGTGACAGAGAGAGAGGGACAGAGAGGGGGCAGAGAGAGTGGGACAGAGAGAGGGGGACAGAGAGAGAGGGGGACAGAGAGAGGGGGGCAGAGAGAGAGAGAGAGGGGGACAGAGAGAGGGGGACAGAGAGAGGGGGAAAGAGAGAGAGGGGCAGAGAGAGAGGGGACAGAGAGAGAGGGGCAGAGAGTGGGCGACAGAGAGAGGGTCACAGAGAGTGAGGGAGTTAGGGGGGTCAGAGAGAGGAGGGGACAGAGAGTGGGGGACAGAAATTGGGGGTTAGAGAGAGGGGGACAGAGAGTGGGGACAGAGAGTGGTGGACAGAGAGTGGGGGTCAGAGTGAGGGGGACAGAGTTGGAAGAGAGAGGGCAACAGGGAGAGTGAGACAGAGAGTGGGGGAGAGAGAGGGGGCAGAGAGAGAGGGACAGAGAGAGGGGGGCAGAGAGAGGGTGACAGAGAGGGGGGGACAGAGAGAGGGGACAGAGAGAGATGGGGCAGAGAGAGGGGGGCAGTGAGTCGGTGATAGAGAGGGGGCAGAGAGAGTGGACAGAGAGGGGGGACAGAGAGAGAGGGGTACGGGGGGGCAGAGAGGGGGGACAGAGAGGGGGGAAAGAGAGAGGGGGGGCAGAGAGGGGGGGACAGAGAGGGGGGGTCAGGGGGGGACAGAGAGAGATGGGGCAGAGAGAGGGGGGCAGAGATTCGGTGATAGAGAGGGGGCAGAGAGAGTGGGACAGAGAGGGGGGACAGAGAGAGGGGTCAGAGAGAGGGGGGCAGAGAGAGGGGGGCAGAGGGGGGGGGCAGAGGGGGGTACAGAGAGAAAGGGACAGAGAGGTGGGACAGAGAGGGGGGACAGAGAGGGAGGAACAGAGACAGACTGGAACAGAGAGAGGGGTGGACAGAGAGAGAGCGAAAGAAAGACGGTGACAGATATGGCGACAGAGAGAGGGGGACAGAGAGAGGGGTCAGAGAGAGGGGTCAGAGAGAGGGGGACATAGAGAGGGGGTCAGAGAGAGGGGGACAGAGTGGGAAGAGAGAGGGCAGCAGGGAGAGTGGGACAGAGAGTGGGGGAGAGAGAGGGGGCAGAGAAAGAGGGATAGAGAGAGGGGGGCAGAGAGAGGGTGACAGAGAGAAGAGGGGACAGAGAGAGGGGGGACAGAGTGCGGGGACAGAGAGAGAGGGGACAGAGAGAGAGGGGGACAGAGAGAGAGGGGGCAGAGAGAAGGTACAGAGAGAGAGTGGGGCAAAGAGAGTGTGGGTGATAGATGGGGTCAGATAGAGGGGACAGAAAGAGGGGGGTAGAGGGGGACAGACAGAGCAGGACAGAGAGAGGGGGAGATACAGGGGGTCAGAGGGAGGGGCGACAGAGATTGGGGGACAGAGAGGGTTACATTGTGGAAGGGGGGGTTGCAGAGAGAGGGGGACAGAGAGAGGGGGACAGAGAGAGGGGACAGAGAGGGGGGTACAGTGTGGGAGAGAGAGAGGGGCAGAGAGAGGGGGACAGAGAGAGGGGGTCAGAGAGAGTGGGACTGAAAGAGGGCGACAGAGAGAGTGGGACAGAAAGAGGGTGTCAGCGGGACGAGGGGACAGAGAGAGAGGGGCAGAGAGTGGGCGACAGAGAGACGGTGACAGAGAGTGCGGGAGTTAGAGGGGGTCAGAGAGAGGAGGGGACAGAGAGTGGGGGACAGAAATTGGGGGTTAGAGAGAGGGGGACAGAGAGTGGGGACAGAGAATGGGGGTCAGAGAGAGGAGGACAGAGTGGGCAGAGAGAGGGCAACAGGGAGAGTGGGACAGAGAGTGGGGGAGAGAGAGGGGGCAGAGAGAGAGGGATAGAGAGAGGGGGGCAGAGAGAGGGTGACAGAGAGAGGAGGGGACAGAGAGGGGGGGCAGAGAGAGGGGACAGAGAGAGGGGGGACAGAGTGCGGGGACAGAGAGAGAGGGGACAGAGAGAGAGGGGGACAGAGAGAGAGGGGGCAGAGAGAAGGTACAGAGAGAGAGAGAGGCAAAGAGAGTGTGGGTGATAGATGGGGTCAGATAGAGGGGACAGAAAGAGGGGGGTAGAGGGGGACAGACAAAGCAGGACAGAGAGAGGGGGAGATACAGGGGGTCAGAGGGAGGGGCGACAGAGATTGGGGGACAGACAGGGTTACATTGTGGAAGGGGGGGTTGCAGAGAGAGGGGGACAGAGAGAGGGGGACAGAGAGAGGGGACAGAGAGGGGGGTACAGTGTGGGAGAGAGAGAGGGGCAGAGAGAGGGGGACAGAGAGAGGGGGTCAGAGAGAGTGGGACTGAAAGAGGGCGACAGAGAGAGTGGGACAGAAAGAGGGTGTCAGCGGGACGAGGGGACAGAGAGAGAGGAGCAGAGAGTGGGCGACAGAGAGACGGTGACAGAGAGTGCGGGAGTTAGAGGGGGTCAGAGAGAGGAGGGGACAGAGAGTGGGGGACAGAAATTGGGGGTTAGAGAGAGGGGGACAGAGAGTGGGGACAGAGAATGGGGGTCAGAGAGAGGGGAACAGAGTGGGCAGAGAGAGGGCAACAGGGAGAGTGGGACAGAGAGTGGGGGAGAGAGAGGGGGCAGAGAGAGGGTGACAGAGAGAGGGGGGGACAGAGAGAGGGGGGACAGAGAGAGGGGACAGAGAGAGAGGGGGACAGAGAGAGGGGGGACAGAGAGAGGGGACAGAGAGAGAGGGGGCAGAGAGAAGGTACAGAGAGAGAGGGGCACAGAGAGTGTGGGTTATAGATGGGGTCAGATAGAGGGGACGGAAAGAGGGGGAGGTAGAGGGTAACAGAGAGAGCAGGACAGAGAGAGGGGGAGATATAGGGGGTCAGAGGGAGGGGCGACAGAGATTGGGGTACAGAGACGATTACAGTGTGGGAGGAGGGGGGCAGAGAGAGGGGGACAGAGAGAGGGGACAGAGAGAGGGTACAGTGTGGGGGAGAGAGAGAGGGGCAGAGAGAGGGGGACAGAGAGAGGGCGACAGAGAGAGTGGGACAGAGAGAGGGGACAGAGAGGAGGTACAGTGTGGGGGAGAGAGAGGGGCAGAGAGAGGGGGACAGAGAGAGGGGGACAGAGAGAGTGGGACAGAAAGAGGGCGACAGAGAGAGTGGGACAGAAAGAGGGTGTCAGCGGGACGCGGGGACAGAGAGAAGGGGACAGAGTGAGTGGTGACAGAGAGACGGTGACAGAGAGGGGGCAGAGAGAGTGGGACAGAGAGAGGGGACAGAGAGAGATGGGGCAGAGAGAGGGGGGCAGAGAGTCGGTGATAGAGAGGGGGCAGAGAGAGGGGTACAGGGGGGGGCAGAGAGGGGGGACAGAGAGGGGCGTCAGAGAGGGGGGTCAGAGAGGGGGGACAGAGAGAGAGGGGGACAGAGGGGTGGCAGAGAGGGGGGGACAGAGAGGGGGGTCAGGGGGGGGACAGAGAGAGATGGGGCAGAGAGAGGGGGGCAGAGAGTCGGTGATAGAGAGGGGGCAGAGAGAGTGGGACAGAGAGGGGGGACAGAGAGGGAGGAACAGAGACAGACGGGAACAGAGAGAGGGGTGGACAGAGAGAGAGCGACAGAGAGACGGTGACAGATATGGCGACAGAGAGAGGGGGACAGAGAGAGGGGTCAGAGAGAGAGGTCAGAGAGAGGGGGACAGAGAGAGCCGGTCAGAGAGAGGGGGACAGAGTGGGAAGAGAGAGGGCAGCAGGGAGAGTGGGACAGAGAGTGGGGGAGAGAGAGGGGGTAGAGAGTGAGGAATAGAGAGAGGGGGCAGAGAGAGGGTGACAGAGAGAGGAGGGGACAGAGAGAGGGGGGACAGAGAGAGGGGACAGAGAGAGAGGGGACAGAGAGAAGGTACAGTGAGAGAGGGGCACAGAGAGTGTGGGTGATAGATGGGGTCAGATAGAAGGGACGGAAAGACGGGGACAGAGAGAGCAGGACAGAGAGAGGGGGAGATAGAGGGGGTCAGAGGGAGGGGTGACAGAGATTGGGGGACAGAGTGGGTTACAGTGTGGGAGAGGGGGTGCAGAGAGAGGGTGCAGAGAGAGTGGGACAGAGAGAGGGGACAGAGAGAGATGGGGCAGAGAGAGAAGGGGAGCAGAGAGTCGGTGATAGAGGGGGGCAGAGAGAGTGGGACAGAGAGGGGGGACAGAGAGAGAGGGGGACGGGGGGGGCAGAGAGGGGGGGCAGAGAGGGGGTTCGGGGGGGAACAGAGAGTGATGGGGCAGAGAGAGGGTGTCAGAGAGTCGGTGATAGAGAGGGGGCAGAGAGAGAGGGACAGAGAGGGGGGAAAGAGGGAGGGGTGCAGAGAGAGGGGGGCAGAGAGAGGGGGGCAGAGACGGGGGGGCAGAGGGGGGTACAGAGAGAAAGGGACAGAGAGGTGGGACAGAGAGGGGGGACAGAGAGGGAGGAACAGAGACAGACGGGAACAGAGAGAGGGGTGGACAGAGAGAGAGCGACAGAGAGACGGTGACAGATATGGCGACAGAGAGAGGGGGACAGAGAGAGGGCTCAGAGAGAGGGGTCAGAGAGAGGGGGACTGAGAGAGGGGGTCAGAGAGAGGGGGACAGAGTGGGAAGAGAGAGGGCAACAGGGAGTGTGGGACAGAGAGTGGGGGAGAGAGAGGGGGCAGAGAGAGAGGGACAGAGAGAGGGGGGCAGAGAGAGGGGTGGACAGAGAGAGGGGACAGAGAGAGAGGGGACAGAGTGCGGGGACAGAGAGAGGGGGCAGAGAGAAGGTACAGAGAGAGAGGGCCACAGAGAGTGTGGGTGATAGATGGGGTCAGATAGAGGGGACGAAAAGAGGGGGAGGTAGAGGGGGACAGAGAGAGGGGTGACAGACAGAGAGGGGACAGAGTGCGGGGACAGAGAGAGGGGGCAGAGAGAAGGTACAGAGAGAGAGGGGCACAGAGAGTGTGGGTGATAGATGGGGTCAGATAGAGGGGACGGAAAGAGGGGGAGGTAGAGGGGGACAGAGAGAGGGGTGACAGACAGAGAGGGGACAGAGTGCGGGGACAGGGAGAGGGGCAGAGAGATGGTACAGAGAGAGAGGGGCAGAGAGAGTGTGGGTGATAGATGGGGTCAGATAGAGGGGACGGAAAGAGGGGGAGGTAGAGGGGGACAGAGAGAGCAGGACAGAGAGAGGGGGCGATAGAGGGGGTCAGAGGGAGGGGCGACAGAGATTGGAGTACAGAGAGGGTTACAGTGTGGGAGGAGGGGGGCAGAGAGAGGGGAACAGAGAGAGGGGGACAGAGAGAGGGGACAGAGAGGGGGGTACAGTGTGGGAGAGAGAGAGTGGCAGAGAGAGGGGAACAGAGAGAGGGGGTCAGAGAGAGTGGGACAGAAAGAGGGCGATAGAGAGAGTGGGACAGAAAGAGGGTGTCAGCGGGACGCGGGGACAGAGAGAAGGGGACAGAGTGAGTGGGGACAGAGAGACGGTGCCAGAGAGGGGTCAGAGAGAGTGGGACAGAGAGAGGGGACAGAGAGAGATGGGGCAGAGAGAGAGGGGAAGAAGAGAGTCGGTGATAGAGAGGGGGCAGAGAGAGTGGGACAGAGAGGGGGGGAGAGAGAGGGGGACAGGGGGGGGCAGAGAGAGATGGGGCAGAGAGAGGGGGGCGGAGAGTCGGTGATAGAGAGGGGACAGAGAGAGTGGGACAGAGAGGGGGGAAAGAGAGAGGGGGGCAGAGAGAGGGGGGCAGAGAGAGGGGGGCAGAAAGAGGGGGCAGAGAGGGGGGCAGAGAGGGGGGGACAGAGGGGGGTTACAGAGAGAGAGGGACAGAGATGGGGGACAGAAAGGGGGGGACAGAGAGGGAGGAACAGAGACAGACGGGAACAGAGAGAGGGGTGGACAGAGAGACAGCGACAGAGAGACGCTGACAGATTTGGCGACAGTGAGAGGGGGACAGAGAGAGGGGTCAGAGAGAGGGGTCAGAGAGAGGGGGACAGAGAGGGGGTCAGAGAGAGGGGGGAACAGAGAGAGAGAGGGGGACAGAGAGAGGGCGGGACAGAGAGGGGGGACAGAGAGAGTGGGGACAGAAAGAGGGGGACAGAGTGAGCGGGGACAGAGAGATGGGGACAGAGAGGGAGTACAGAGAGGGGAGGACAGAGAGGGGGGGACAGAGAGAGATGGGAACAGAGAGAGAGGTGGACAGTGAGAGCGCGACAGAGAGACGGTGACAGATATGGCGTCAGAGAGGGGGGACAGAGAGATGGGACAGAAAGAGGGGTCAGAGAGAGGGGGACAGAGAGAGAGGGGGACAGAGAGGGGGTGGACAGAGAGAGGGGGGAACAGAGAGGGAGGTTCAGAGAGAGGGGGACAGACGGAGGGGGACAGTGAGAGGGACAGAGCGAGGGGGACAGAGGGAAAGGGGACAGAGAGATGGTGACTGGGAGGAGGCAGAGAGAGGGGGACAGAGAGGGGAGGACAGAGAGAGGAGGACAGAGAGGGCGACAGAGAGCGGGGGACAGAGAGGGGTGGACAGAGATAGGGTGAAAGAGAGAGGGTGAAAGAGAGAGGGGGACAGAGAGAGGGGGGACAGAGAGAGGGGGGACAGAGAGAGGGGGATAGAGAGAGGGGGACAGAGAGAGGGTCAGAGAGAGGGGGACAGTTGGGGTCGTGCGGTACAGAGGGGGAGAGGACAGAGAGTGGAGGGAGAGGGGGGACAGTAAGAGATGGGGACAGAGAGACGGGGACAGAGAGGGGGCAGAAAGGGGGCAGAAAGAGGGGGACAGAGGGAGGGGGGACAGAGAGATGGTGACTGGGAGGAGGCAGAGAGAGGGGGACAGAGAGGGGAGGACAGAGAGAGGAGGACAGAGAGGGCGACAGAGAGAGGGGGACAGCGAGAAGGAGGGACAGAGAGACGAGGACAGAGAGAGATGGGGAAAGAGAGAGACGGACAGAGAGAGAGAGGGACAGAGAGGGGGACAGAGAGGGGGACAGAGAGAGGGGGACAGAGAGAGTGGGCAGAGAGAGAGGGGAACAGAGAGAGGGGGACAGAGAGAGATGGGGACAAGATAGAGGGGGACAGAGAGGGGGACAGAGAAAGGAGGACAGAGAGAGGGGGACAGAGAGGGGGGACAGAGAGAGGGGAACAGAGAGGGGAGGACAGAGAGAGATGGGGCAGAGAGAGGGGGCGGAGAGTCGATGATAGAGAGGGGGCAGAGAGAGGGGGACAGAGAGGGGAGACAGAGAGGGAGGAACAGAGACAGACGGGAACAGAGAGAGGGGTGGACAGAGAGAGAGCGACAGAGAGACGGTGACAGATATGGCGACAGAGAGAGGGGGACAGAGAGAGGGGTCAGAGAGAGGGGTCAGAGAGAGAGGGACAGAGAGAGCCGGTCAGAGAGAGGGGGGCAGAGTGGGAAGAGAGAGGGCAGCAGGGACAGTGGGACAGAGAGGGGGTAGAGAGTGAGGGATAGAGAGAGAGGGGCAGAGAGAGGGTGACAGAGAGAGGAGGGGACAGAGAGAGGCGGGGACAGAGAGACGGGACAGAGAGAGAGGGGACAGAGTGCGGGGACAGAGAGAGAGGGGGCAGAGAGAAGGTACAGAGAGAGAGGGGCACAGAGAGTGTGGGTGATAGATGGGGTCAGATAGAAGGGACGGAAAGAGGGGGACAGAGAGAGGGGTCAGAGAGAGGGGTCAGAGAGAGGGGGACAGAGAGAGGGGGTCAGAGAGAGTGGGGAACAGAGAGAGAGAGGGGGACAGAGAGAGGGCGGGAAGAGAGGGGGGACAGAGAGGGGGGACAGAGAGAGTGGGGACAGAAAGAGGGGGACAGAGTGAGCGGGGACAGAGAGATGGGGACAGAGAGGGAGTACAGAGAGGGGAGGACAGAGAGGGGGGGACAGAGAGAGATGGGAACAGAGAGAGAGGTGGACAGTGAGAGCGCGACAGAGAGACGGTGACAGATATGGCGTCAGAGAGGGGGGACAGAGAGATGGGACAGAAAGAGGGGTCAGAGAGAGGGGGACAGAGAGAGAGGGGGACAGAGAGGGCGTGGACAGAGAGAGGGGGGAACAGAGAGGGAGGTTCAGAGAGAGGGGGACAGACGGAGGGGGACAGTGAGAGGGACAGAGCGAGGGGGACAGAGGGAGGGGGGACAGAGAGATGGTGACTGGGAGGAGGCAGAGAGAGGGGGACAGAGAGGGGAGGACAGAGAGAGGAGGACAGAGAGGGCGACAGAGAGCGGGGGACAGAGAGGGGTGGACAGAGATAGGGTGAAAGAGAGAGGGTGAAAGAGAGAGGGGGACAGAGAGAGGGGGGACAGAGAGAGGGGGGACAGAGAGAGGGGGATAGAGAGAGGGGGACAGAGAGAGGGTCAGAGAGAGGGGGACAGTTGGGGTCGTGCGGTACAGAGGGGGAGAGGACAGAGAGTGGAGGGAGAGGGGGGACAGTAAGAGATGGGGACAGAGAGACGGGGACAGAGAGGGGGCAGAAAGGGGGCAGAAAGAGGGGGACAGAGGGAGGGGGGACAGAGAGATGGTGACTGGGAGGAGGCAGAGAGAGGGGGACAGAGAGGGAAGGACAGAGAGAGGAGGACAGAGAGGGCGACAGAGAGAGGGGGACAGCGAGAAGGAGGGACAGAGAGACGAGGACAGAGAGAGATGGGGAAAGAGAGAGACGGACAGAGAGAGAGAGGGACAGAGAGGGGGACAGAGAGGGGGACAGAGAGAGGGGGACAGAGAGAGTGGGCAGAGAGAGAGGGGAACAGAGAGAGGGGGACAGAGAAAGGGGGACAGAGAGAGGGGGACAGAGAGGGGGGACAGAGAGAGGGGAACAGAGAGAAAGGGACAGAGAGAGATGGGGCAGAGAGAGGGGGCGGAGAGTCGATGATAGAGAGGGGGCAGAGAGAGGGGGACAGAGAGGGGAGACAGAGAGGGAGGAACAGAGACAGACGGGAACAGAGAGAGGGGTGGACAGAGAGAGAGCGACAGAGAGACGGTGACAGATATGGCGACAGAGAGAGGGGGACAGAGAGAGGGGTCAGAGAGAGGGGTCAGAGAGAGAGGGACAGAGAGAGCCGGTCAGAGAGAGGGGGACAGAGTGGGAAGAGAGAGGGCAGCAGGGACAGTGGGACAGAGAGGGGGTAGAGAGTGAGGGATAGAGAGAGAGGGGCAGAGAGAGGGTGACAGAGAGAGGAGGGGACAGAGAGAGGCGGGGACAGAGAGACGGGACAGAGAGAGAGGGGACAGAGTGCGGGGACAGAGAGAGAGGGGGCAGAGAGAAGGTACAGAGAGAGAGGGGCACAGAGAGTGTGGGTGATAGATGGGGTCAGATAGAAGGGACGGAAAGAGGGGGACAGAGAGCAGGACAGAGAGAGGGTGAGATAGAGGGGGTCAGAGGGAGGGGTGACAGAGATTGGGGGACAGAGAGGGTTGCAGTGTGGGAGAGGGGGTGCAGAGAGAGGGTGCAGAGAGAGTGGGACAGAGAGAGGAGACAGAGAGAGATGGGGCAGAGAGAGAAGGGGATCAGAGAGTCGGTGATAGAGGGGGGCAGAGAGAGTGGGACAGAGAGGGGGGACAGAGAGAGAGGGGGACAGAGGGGGGGCAGAGAGGGGGGGCAGAGAGGGGGTTCGGGGGGGAACAGAGAGAGATGGGGCAGAGAGAGGGGGGCAGAGAGTCGGTGATAGAGAGGGGGCAGAGAGAGAGGGACAGAGAGGGGGGACAGAGAGAGGGGGGCAGAGAGAGGGGGGCAGAGAGAGGGGGGCAGAGACGGGTGGACAGAGGGGGGTACAGAGAGAAAGGGACAGAGAGGTGGGACAGAGAGGGGGGGCAGAGAGGGAGGAACAGAGACAGACGGGAACAGAGAGAGGGGTGGACAGAGAGAGAGCGACAGAGAGACGGTGACAGATATGGCGACACAGAGAGGGGGGCAGAGAGAGGGGGGCAGAGAGAGGGGGGCAGAGAGGGGAAGGCAGATGGGAATACAGAGAGAAAGGGACAGAGAGGTGGGACAGAGAGGGGGGACAGAGAGGGAGGAACAGAGACAGACGGGAACAGAGAGAGGGGTGGACAGAGAGAGAGCGACAGAGAGACGGTGACAGATATGGCGACAGAGAGAGGGGGGCAGAGAGAGGGGGGCAGAGAGAGGGGGGCAGAGAGGGGATGGCAGAGGGGGATACAGAGAGAAAGGGACAGAGAGGTGGGACAGAGAGGGGGGACAGAGAGGGAGGAACAGAGACAGACGGGAACAGAGAGAGGGTGGACAGAGAGAGAGCGACAGAGAGACGGTGACAGATATGGCGACAGAGAGAGGGGGACAGAGAGAGGGGTCAGAGAGAGGGGTCAGAGAGAGGGGGACAGAGAGAGGGGGTCAGAGAGAGGGGGACAGAGTGGGAAGAGAGAGGGCAACAGGGAGTGTGGGACAGAGAGTGGGGGAGAGAGAGGGGGCAGAGAGAGAGGGACAGAGAGAGGGGGGCAGAGAGAGGGGGACAGAGAGAATGGGACAGAGAGAGGGGACAGAGTGCGGGGACAGAGAAAGAGGGGGCAGAGAGAAGGTACAGAGAGAGAGGGGCACAGAGAGTGTGGGTGATAGATGGGGTCAGATAGAGGGGACGAAAAGAGGGGGAGGTAGAGGGGGAAGAGAGAGGGGTGACAGACAGAGAGGGGACAGATTGTGGGGACAGAGAGAGGGGGCAGAGAGAAGGTACAGAGAGAGAGGGGCACAGAGAGTGTGGGTGACAGATGGGGTCAGATAGAGGGGACGGAAAGAGGGGGAGGTAGAGGGGGACAGAGAGAGGGGTGACAGACAGAGAGGGGACAGAGTGCGGGTACAGAGAGAGGGGCAGAGAGAAGGTACAGAGACAGAGGGGCACAGAGAGTGTGGGTGAGAGATGGGGTAAGATAGAGGGGACGGAAAGAGGGGGAGGTAGAGGGGGACAGAGAGAGTGGGACAGAGAGGGGGGACAGAGAGAGAGGGGGACAGGGGGGGGCAGAGAGGGGGGGCAGAGAGGGGGTTCTGTGGGGGCGATAGAGGGGGTCAGAGGGAGGGGCGACAGAGATTGGCGGACAGAAAGGGTTGCAGTGTGGGAGGAGGGGGGGCAGAGAGAGGGGGACAGAGAGAGGGGGACAGAGAGAGGGGACAGAGAGGGGGGTACAGTGTGGGAGAGAGAGAGTGGCAGAGAGAGGGGAAGAGAGAGAGGGGGACAGAGAGAGTGGGACAGAAAGAGGGCGACAGAGAGAGTGGGATAGAAAGAGGGTGTCAGCGGGACGCGGGGACAGAGAGAAGGGGACAGAGTGAGTGGGGCAGAGAGAGTGGGACAGAGAGAGGGGAGAGAGAGAGATGGGGCAGAGAGAGAGGGGGAGCAGAGAGTCGGTGATAGAGAGGGGGCAGAGAGAGTGGGACAGAGAGGGGGGACAGAGAGAGAGGGGGACAGAGGGGGGGCAGAGAGAGATGGTGCAGAGTGTGGGGGGCAGAGAGTCGGTGATATAGAGGGGACAGAGAGAGTGGGATAGAGAGGGGGGACAGAGAGAGGGGGGCAGAGAGAGGGGGGCAGAAAGAGGGGGCAGAGAGGGGGGTGGCAGAGAGGGGGGGACAGAGGGGGGTTACAGAGAGAGAGGGACAGAGATGGGGGACAGAGAGGGGGGGACAGAGAGGGAGGAACAGAGACAGATGGGAACAGAGAGAGGGGTGGACAGAGAGACAGCGACAGAGAGACGGTGACAGATTTGGCGACAGTGAGAGGGGGACAGAGAGAGGGGACAGAGAGAGGTGTCAGAGAGAGGGGGACAGAGAGAGGGGGTTAGAGAGAGGGGGGAACAGAGAGAGAGAGGGGGACAGAGAGAGGGCGGGACAGAGAGGGGGGACAGAGAGGGGGGACAGAGAGAGTGGGGACAGAAAGAGGGGGACAGAGTGAGCGGGGACAGAGAGATGGGGACAGAGAGGGAGTACAGAGAGGGGAGGACAGAGAGGGGGGGACAGAGAGAGATGGGAACAGAGAGAGAGGTGGACAGTGAGAGCGCGACAGAGAGACGGTGACAGATATGGCGTCAGAGAGGGGGGACAGAGAGATGGGACAGAAAGAGGGGTCAGAGAGAGGGGGACAGAGAGAGAGGGGGACAGAGAGGGGGTGGACAGAGAGAGGGGGGAACAGAGAGGGAGGTTCAGAGAGAGGGGGACAGAGAGGGGAGGACAGAGAGAGGAGGGCAGAGAGGGCGACAGAGAGCGGGGGACAGAGAGGGGTGGACAGAGATAGGGTGAAAGAGAGAGGGTTCAAGAGAGGGGAGGACAGAGAGAGGAGGGCAGAGAGGGCGACAGAGAGCGGGGGACAGAGAGGGGTGGACAGAGATAGGGTGAAAGAGAGAGGGTTCAAGAGAGAGGGGGACAGAGAGAGGGGGGACAGAGAGAGGGGGGACAGAGAGAGGGGGATAGAGAGAGGGGGACAGAGAGAGGGTCAGAGAGAGGGGGACAGTTGGGGTCGTGCGGTACAGAGGGGGAGAGGACAGAGAGTGGAGGGAGAGGGGGGACAGTAAGAGATGGGGACAGAGAGACAGGGACAGAGAGGTGGCAGAAAGGGGGCAGAAAGAGGGGGACAGATGGAGGGGGGACAGAGAGATGGTGACTGGGAGGAGGCAGAGAGAGGGGGACAGAGAGGGGAGGACAGAGAGAGAGCGACAGAGAGACGGTGACAGATATGGCGACAGAGAGAGGGGGACAGAGAGAGGGGTCAGAGAGAGGGGTCAGAGAGAGAGGGACAGAGAGAGCCGGTCAGAGAGAAGGGGACAGAGTGGGAAGAGAGAGGGCAGCAGGGACAGTGGGACAGAGAGGGGGTAGAGAGTGAGGGATAGAGAGAGAGTGGAGGGAGAGGGTGACAGAGAGAGGAGGGGACAGAGAGAGGCGGGGACAGAGAGACGGGACAGAGAGAGAGGGGACAGAGTGCGGGGACAGAGAGAGAGGGGGCAGAGAGAAGGTACAGAGAGAGAGGGGCACAGAGAGTGTGGGTGATAGATGGGGTCAGATAGAATGGACGGAAAGAGGGGGACAGAGAGAGCAGGACAGAGAGAGGGGGAGATAGAGGGGGTCAGAGGGAGGGGTGACAGAGATTGGGGGACAGAGAGGGTTGCAGTGTGGGAGAGGGGGTGCAGAGAGAGGGTGCAGAGAGAGTGGGACAGAGAGAGGAGACAGAGAGAGATGGGGCAGAGAGAGAAGGGGAGCAGAGAGTCGGTGATAGAGGGGGGCAGAGAGAGTGGGACAGAGAGGGGGGACAGAGAGAGAGGGGGACAGAGGGGGGGCAGAGAGGGGAGGCAGAGAGGGAGTTCGGGGGGGAACAGAGAGAGATGGGGCAGAGAGAGGGGGGCAGAGAGTCGGTGATAGAGAGGGGGCAGAGAGAGAGGGACAGAGAGGGGGTACAGAGAGAAAGGGACAGAGAGGTGGGACAGAGAGGGGGGACAGAGATGGAGGAACAGAGACAGACGGGAACAGAGAGAGGGGTGGACAGAGAGAGAGCGACAGAGAGACGGTGACAGATATGGCGACAGAGAGAGGGGGGCAGAGAGAGGGGGGCAGAGAGAGGGGGGCAGAGAGGGGATGGCAGAGGGGGATACAGAGAGAAAGGGACAGAGAGGTGGGACAGAGAGGGGGGACAGAGAGGGAGGAACAGAGACAGACGGGAACAGAGAGAGGGGTGGACAGAGAGAGAGCGACAGAGAGACGGTGACAGATATGGCGACAGAGAGAGGGGGACAGAGAGAGGGGTCAGAGAGAGGGGTCAGAGAGAGGGGGACAGAGAGAGGGGGTCAGAGAGAGGGGGACAGAGTGGGAAGAGAGAGGGCAACAGGGAGTGTGGGACAGAGAGTGGGGGAGAGAGAGGGGGCAGAGAGAGAGGGACAGAGAGAGGGGGGCAGAGAGAGGGGGGGAGAGAGAGAGGGGACAGAGAGAGAGGGGACAGAGTGCGGGGACAGAGAGAGAGGGGGCAGAGAGAAGGTACAGAGAGAGAGGGGCACAGAGAGTGTGGGTGATAGATGGGGTCAGATAGAGGGGACGAAAAGAGGGGGAGGTAGAGGGGGAAGAGAGAGGGGTGACAGACAGAGAGGGGACAGAGTGCGGGGACAGAGAGAGGGGGCAGAGAGAAGGTACAGAGAGAGAGGGGCACAGAGAGTGTGGGTGATAGATGGGGTCAGATAGAGGGGACGGAAAGAGGGGGAGGTAGAGGGGGACAGAGAGAGGGGTGACAGACAGAGAGGGGACAGAGTGCGGGTACAGAGAGAGGGGCAGAGAGAAGGTACAGAGACAGAGGGGCACAGAGAGTGTGGGTGAGAGATGGGGTCAGATAGAGGGGACGGAAAGAGGGGGAGGTAGAGGGGGACAGAGAGAGTGGGACAGAGAGGGGGGACAGAGAGAGAGGGGGACAGAGGGGGGGCAGAGAGTGGGGGCAGAGAGGGGGTTCGCTGGGGGCGATAGAGGGGGTCAGAGGGAGGGGCGACAGAGATTGGAGGACAGAAAGGGTTGCAGTGTGGGAGGAGGGGGGGCAGAGAGAGGGGGACAGAGAGAGGGGGACAGAGAGAGGGGACAGAGAGGGGGGTACAGTGTGGGAGAGAGAGAGTGGCAGAGAGAGGGGAAGAGAGAGAGGGGGACAGAGAGAGTGGGACAGAAAGAGGGCGACAGAGAGAGTGGGACAGAAAGAGGGTGTCAGCGGGACGCGGGGACAGAGAGAAGGTGACAGAGTGAGTGGGGCAGAGAGAGTGGGACAGAGAGAGGGGAGAGAGAGAGATGGGGCAGAGAGAGAGGGGGAGCAGAGAGTCGGTGATAGAGAGGGGGCAGAGAGAGTGGGACAGAGAGGGGGGACAGAGAGAGAGGGGGACAGAGGGGGGCAGAGAGAGATGGTGCAGAGAGAGGGGGGCAGAGAGTCGGTGATAGAGAGGGGACAGAGAGAGTGGGATAGAGAGGGGGACAGAGAGAGGGGGCAGAGAGAGGGGGGCAGAAAGAGGGGGCAGAGGGGGGGGTGGCAGAGAGGGGGGGACAGAGGGGGGTTACAGAGAGAGAGGGACAGAGATGGGGGACAGAGAGGGGGGGACAGAGAGGGAGGAACAGAGACAGATGGGAACAGAGAGAGGGGTGGACAGAGAATGGGGTCAGAGAGAGGGGTCAGAGAGAGGGGACAGAGAGAGCGGGTCAGAGAGAGGGGGGAACAGAGAGAGAGACGGTGACAGATTTGGCGACAGAGAGAGGGGCACAGAGAGAGGGGTCAGAGAGAGGGGTCAGAGAGAGGGGACAGAGAGAGCGGGTCAGAGAGGGGGGGAACAGAGAGAGAGAGGGGGACAGAGAGAGGGCGGGACAGAGAGGGGGGACAGAGAGGGGGGACAGAGAGAGTGGGGACAGAAAGAAGGGGGACAGAGTGAGCGGGGACAGAGAGGGGGGACAGAGAGATGGGGACAGAGAGGGAGTACAGAGAGGGGAGGACAGAGAGGGGGGGAAAGAGAGAGATGGGAACAGAGAGAGAGGTGGACAGTGAGAGCGCGACAGAGAGACGGTGACAGATATGGCGACAGAGAGAGGGGTACAGAGAGATGTGACAGAGAGAGGGGTCAGAGAGAGGGGGACAGAGAGAGAGGGGGACAGAGAGGGGGTGGACAGAGAGAGGGGGGACAGAGAGGGAGGTTCAGAGAGAGGGGGACAGACGGAGGGGGACAGTGAGAGGGACAGAGCGAGGGGGCAGAGGGAGGGGGGACAGAGAGATGGTGACTGGGAGGAGGCAGAGAGAGGGGGACAGAGAGGGGAGGACAGAGAGAGGAGGACAGAGAGGGCGACAGAGAGCGGGGGACAGAGAGGGGTGGACAGAGATAGGGTGAAAGAGAGAGGGTGAAAGAGAGGGGGACAGAGAGAGGGGGGACAGAGAGAGGGGGGACAGAGAGAGGGGGATAGAGAGAGGGGGACAGAGAGAGGGTCAGAGAGAGGGGGACAGTTGGGGTCGTGCGGTACAGAGGGGGAGAGGACAGAGAGTGGAGGGAGAGGGGGGACAGTAAGAGATGGGGACAGAGAGACGGGGACAGAGAGGGGGCAGAAAGGGGGCAGAAAGAGGGGGACAGAAAGAGGGGTGGACCGAGAGAGCGGGAGACATAGGGGGTCATAGGGAGGGGGACAGAGAGTGGGGGCACAGAGAGAGTGGGACAGAGAGGGGGTACAGTGTGGGGGAGAGAGAGAGGGGCAGAGAGAGGGGGACAGAGAGAGGGGGACAGAGAGAGTGGGACAGAAAGAGGGGGACAGCGGGACGCGGGGACAGAGAGAAGGGGACAGAGAGACGGTGACAGAGATGGGGCAGAGAGAGGGGGACAGAGAGAGGGGGGACAGAGAGAGGGGGCAGAAAGAGGGGGACGGAGAGAGGCGGACAGAGAGAGGAGGTCAGAGAGGGGGTACAGAGATAGTGGGACATAAAGAGGGGGACAGAGGGACGCAGGGACAGAGAGAAGGGGACAGAGAGAGGGGGCAGAGAGAGTGGGACAGAGAGGGGGGACAGAAAGAGATGGGGCAGAGAAAGGGGGTACAGAGAGAGCGGGACAGAGGAAGGGGGGACAGAGAGTGGGGGACTGAGAGAGGTGTACAGAGCTGGGGAGAGAGAGTCCGTCGGAGAGAGGGGGACAGTGAGCCGGGGACAGAGACTGGGGGACAGAGAGAGGGGGATGGACTGAGTGGGGAATGGGGGGGAGGGGTGGACGGAGAGGGAGTGGACAGAGAGAGTGGGACAGAGAGAGCACCGGGACAGAGAGAGAGAGTGAACAGTGAGGGGGACAGAGAGAGGGCGACAGAGAGAGTGGGCAGAGAGAGAGGGGAACAGAGAGAGGGGGACAGAGAGAGATGGGGACAAGATAGAGGGGGACAGAGAGGGGGACAGAGAAAGGGGGACAGAGAGAGGGGGACAGAGAGGGGGGACAGAGAGAGGGGAACAGAGAGGGGGGGACAGACAGAGTGGGACAGAAAGAGGGGGACAGAGGGACGCGGGGACAGAGAGAGGGGGCAGAGAGTGGGCGACAGAGAGAGGGTCACAGAGAGTGAGGGAGTTAGAGGGGGTCAGAGAGAGGAGGGGACAGAGAGTGGGGGACAGAAATTGGGGTTTAGAGAGAGGGGGACAGAGAGTGGGGGACAGGGAGTGGTGGACAGAGAGTGGGGGTCAGAGAGAGGGGTACAGAGAGTGGGGGAGAGAGAGGGGGCAGAGAGAAGGGACCGAGAGAGAGGGGGCATAGAGAAGGGGGGACAGAGAGAGGGGGGACAGAGATGGGGGACAGAGAGAGAGGGGAGAGAGTGCGGGGACAGAGAGAGAGGGGGCAGAGAGAAGGTACAGAGAGAGAGGGGCATAGAGAGTGTGGGTGATAGATGGTGTCAGATAAAGGGGACGGAAAGCGGGGGAGGTAGAGGGGGACAGAGAGAGCAGGACAGAGAGAGGGGGAGATACAGGGTGTCAGAGGGAGGAGCGACAGAGATTGGGGGACAGAGAGGGGGGGCAGAGAGAGGGGCACAGAGAGATGGGGACAGAGAGAGGGTACAGTGTGGGGGAGAGAGAGAGGGACAGAGAGAGGGGGACAGAGAGACGGGGACAGAGAGAGTGGGACAGAAAGAGGGCGACAGAGAGAGTGGGACAGAGTGAGCTGGGACAGAGAGACGGGGACAGAGAGGGGGGTGGACAGAGAGAGAGGGACAGAGAGACGGTGACAGATATGGCGACAGAGAGAGGGGGACAGAGAGAGTGGGGGACGGAGAGAGGGGGACAGAGAGAGGGGGACAGAGAGGGGGGTCAGAGAGAGTGGGGACAGAGAGAGGGCGACAGAGAGAGGGGGTACAGAGAGAGGGGGACAGAGAGAGGGGCTACAGAGAGAGGGTGGACAGAGAGAGGGGGACAGAGAGAGGGGGACAGAGAGGGGGTTCAGAGAGAGTGGGGGTCAGAAAGAGGGCGACAGAGAGAGGGGGGACGGAGAGGGGGTTCAGAGAGAGGGGCTACAGAGAGAGGGTGGACAGAGAGAGGGGGACAGAGAGAGTGGAGGTCAGAAAGAGGGCGACAGAGCGAGGGGGGATAGAGAGAGGGCGACAGAGAGAGAGGGGGTCAGAGAGAGGGGTCAGAGAGAGGGGGAGAGAGAAAGAGAGGGGGACAGAGAGAGGGGGGAACAGAGAGAGCGGGACAGAGGGGGGGGGACAGAGTGAGCGGGGACAGAGAGGGGGGTCAGAAAGAGGGCGACAGAGAGAGGGGGGACGGAGAGGGGGTTCAGAGAGAGGGGCTACAGAGAGAGGGTGGACAGAGAGAGGGGGACAGAGAGAGTGGAGGTCAGAAAGAGGGCGACAGAGCGAGGGGGGATAGAGAGAGGGCGACAGAGAGAGAGGGGGTCAGAGAGAGGGGTCAGAGAGAGGGGGAGAGAGAAAGAGAGGGGGACAGAGAGAGGGGGGAACAGAGAGAGCGGGACAGAGGGAGGGGGGACAGAGTGAGCGGGGACAGAGAGGGGGGACAGAGAGAGGGGGACAGAGAGAGGGGGGACAGAGAGAGGGGTCAGAGAGAGGGGGAGAGAGAAAGAGAGGGGGTCAGAGAGAGGGGGGAACAGAGAGAGTGGGGGACAGAGAGAGGGGGGACAGAGAGAGGGGCTACAGAGCGAGGGGGGGGACAGAGAGGGAGGTATAGAGAGAGGGGGACAGACGGAGGGGGAAAGAGAGAGGGGGACAGAGCGAGGGGGACAGAAGGAGGGGGGACAGAGAGATGGTGCCTGGGAGGGGGCAGTGAGAGGGGGACAGAGAGGGGGGGACCGAGAGAGGGGGACAGAGAGAGGGAAAGACCGAGTGAGTACAGAGAGATGGTGACGGAGAGGGGGCAGAGAGCGGGCGACAGAGAGGGGTGGACGGGGGGGGGAGCAGAGAGATGGTGTCTGACAGGGGGCAGAGAGAGGGCTACAGAGAAGGGGGGTGGCAGAGATTTGGGACAGAGAGAGGGTGGTCTGAGGGAGGGGGCAGCGAGACAGTGACAAAGAGGGGGCAGAGAGAGGGCGATAGAGATGGGGGGACAGAGAGCGGGGAACAAAACGAGGGGGCAGAGAGGGGGGCAGTGAGAGAGAGGGACAGAGAGAGGGGACAGAGGGGGGGACGGGGGGACCAGAGTGGGGGGGCAGAGGGAGGGGGACAGAGAGAGGGAGAACAGAGGGAGGGGAAAGAGGGAGGGGGACAGAGGGAGGGAGACAGATGGAGGGTACAGAGTGGGGGAGAGAGAGGGGCAGAGAGAGGGCGATAGAGATGGGAGACAGAGAGCGCGGGGAACAGAGCGAGGGGGCAGAGAGAGGGGGGCAGAGAGAGAGAGGGAGAGAGAGAGAGGGAGACAGAGAGAGAGGGCACAGAGAGAGAGAGGACAGAGGGGTGACGGGGGGTATCAGAGTGGGGGGGTCAGAGAGAAGGGGACAGAGAGGGGGACAGAGAAGGGGGGACAGAGAGAGGGAGAACAGAGGGAGGGGGACAGAGGGAGGGGGAGATACAGGGGGTCAGAGGGAGTGGCGACAGAGATTGGGGTACAGAGAGCGGGGTAGAGTGTGGGAGAGGGAGGGGGCAGAGAGAGGGGGACAGAGAGAGAGGGACAGAGAGGGGGGTAAAGTGTGGGGGAGAGAGAGAGGGGCAGAGAGAGGGGGACAGAGAGAGGGGGACAGAGAGAGTGGGACAGAAAGAGGGCGACAGAGAGAGTATTTCAGAAAGAGGGGGACAGCGGGACGCGGGGACAGAGAGACGGTGACAGAGAGGGGGCAGAGAGAGTGGGACAGAGAGAGAGGTGGTCAGAGAGAGGGGGAGACAGAGAGAGGGGGTCAGAGAGAGGGGGAACAGAGGGAGTGGGGAAAGAGAGAGGGGGGCAGAGAGAGGGGCTACAGAGAGAGGGGTGGACAGAGAGAGAGGGACAGAGAGGGGATAGAGAGAGTGGGGGTCAGAAAGAGGGCGACAGAGAGAGGGGGACAGAGAGAGATGGACAGAGAGAGGGGGTCAGAGAGAGGGGGGAACAGAGAGACAGTGACAGAGAGGGGGCAGAGAGAGGGCGATAGAGATGGGGGGACAGAGAGCGGGGAACAGTGCAAGGGGGCAGAGAGAGGGGGCAGAGAGAGAGAGAGGGATAGAGAGAGAGGGAGACAGAGAGAGAGGGGACTGAGAGAGAGGGGGACAGAGAGAGGGAGAACAGAGGGAGGGGAAAGAGGGAGGAGGACAGAGGGAGGGAGACAGATGGAGGGTACAGAGTGGGGGAGAGAGAGGGGCAGAGAGAGGGCGATAGAGATGGGGGGACAGAAAGCGGGGAACAGTGCGAGGGGGCAGAGAAAGGCGGCAGAGAGAGAGAGGGACAGAGAGAGAGAGGGAGACAGAGAGAGAGGGGACAGAGAGAGAGAGGACGGGGGGGGGACGGGGGGGTATCAGAGTGGGGGGGTCAGAGAGAAGGGGACAGAGAGGGGGACAGAGAAGGGGGGACAGAGAGAGGGAGAACAGAGGGAGGGGGACAGAGGGAGGGGGACAGAGGGAAGGGGACAGATGGAGGGTACAGAGTGGGGGAGAGAGAGGGGCAGAGAGAGGGCGATAGAGATGGGGGGACAGAAAGCGGGGAACAGTGCGAGGGGGCAGAGAAAGACGGCAGAGAGAGATAGGGACAGAGAGAGAGAGGGGGACAGAGAGAGGGGGACAGAGAGAGCAGGACAGAGAGAGGGGGAGATACAGGGGGTCAGAGGGAGTGGCGACAGAGATTGGGGGACAGAGAGCGGGGTAGAGTGTGGGAGAGAGAGGGGGCAGAGAGAGGGGGACAGAGAGAGGGGACAGAGAGGGTGGTACAGTGTGGGGGAGAGAGAGAGGGGCAGAGAGAGGGGGACAGAGAGAGGGGGGCAGAGAGAGTGGGACAGAAAGAGGGCGACAGAGAGAGTATTTCAGAAAGAGGGGGACAGCGGGACGCGGGGACAGAGAGACGGTGACAGAGAGGGGGCAGAGAGAGTGGGACAGAGAGGGGGTACAGAGAGAGAGGGGGACAGAGAGAGGGGTGGACAGAGAGAGAGGGACAGAGACACGGTGACAGATATGGCGACAGAGAGAGGGGGACAGAGAGAGAGGTGGTCAGAGAGAGGGGGGAGACAGAGAGAGGGGGTCAGAGAGAGGGGGGAACAGAGGGAGTGGGGAAAGAGAGAGGGGGGCAGAGAGAGGGGCTACAGAGAGAGGGGTGGACAGAGAGAGAGGGACAGAGAGAGGGGACAGAGAGAGTGGGGGTCAGAAAGAAGGCGACAGAGAGAGGGGGACAGAGAGAGATGGACAGAGAGAGGGGGTCAGAGAGAGGGGGGAACAGAGAGACAGTGACAGAGAGGGGGCAGAGAGAGGGCGATAGAGATGGGGGGACAGAGTGCGGGGAACAGTGCAAGGGGGCAGAGAGAGGGGGCAGAGAGAGAGAGGAACAGAGAGAGAGGGGGACAGAGCGAGAGGGGGACAGAGAGAGGGGACAGAGGGGGGACACAGAAGAGGGGAACAGAGGGGGGAACAGAGAGAGGGGGACTGAGAGAGGGGGACAGAGAGAGGGGGACAGAGAGAGGGGACAGAGGGGGGGACACAGTGGGGGGGAACAGAGGGGGGAACAGAGAGAGGGGGACAGAGAGAGGGGGCACAGAGAGAGAGGGTGACAGGGAGAGAGGGGACAGAGGGAGGGACGGGGGGACTGAGGGGGGAACAGAGAGAGGGGGCCAGAGAGAGGTGGGACAGAGTGAGGGGCAACAGAGAGAGGGGGCAGAAAGAGGGGGGACAGAGAGAGAGAGGGGACAGAGAGGAAGCAGAGAGAGGGCGACAAAGAGAGGGGACAGTCAGGGCAGGACAGAGAGAGAGGGGGGCAGAGGGAGGGGGGACAGAGGGAGAGGGGACAGACAGATGGTGACAGAGTGGGGGCAGAGAGAGGGCGACAGAGGGGGGCAGAGAGAGGAGGAAAAAGAGAGAGGGGGACAGAGAGAGGGGGTACAGAGAGAGAGGGGGACAGAGAGGGGGACAGAGAGGGGGGCAGAGAGAGGGGGGTCAGAGAGGGGGGACAGTGAGGGGGTACAGAGAAGGGGGTACAGAGGGAGGGGGACAGAGGGAGGGGCAGAGAGATGGTGACTGAGTGGGGACAGAGAGAGGGTGACAGAGCGAGGGGGACAGAGAGAGGGGGGCAGAGGGGGCAGAGAGTCGGTGAAAGAGAGAGGGGGACAGAGGGAGAGGGGGCAGAGAGAGGGGGGCAGAGAGAGGGGGACAGAGAGAGGGGGCAGAGATAGGGTGAAAGAGAGAGGGGACAGAGGGCGAGGGGGCAGAGAAAGGGGGGCAGAGAGAGGGGGACAGAGGGAGAGGGGACAGAGAGAAGGGGCAGAGAGAGGGGGACAGAGAGAGGGGCCAGGGAGAGGGGGACAGAGGGAGGGGGGACAGAGGGAGGTGGGACAGAGGGAGGTGGGACAGAGGAACGGTGACAGAGAGCGGGCAGAGAGAGGGAGACAGAGAGCAGGGGGACAGAGAAACGGGGACAGAGAGAGGGGCGACAGAGAGAGGGGTGCAGAGAGACGGTGACAGAGAGGGGGCAGAGAAAGGAGGACAGTGAGCAGGGGGACAGAGAAACGGGGACAGAGAGAGGGGTGCAGAGAGACGGTGACAGAGAGGGGGCAGAGAGAAGGGGACAGAGAGCAGGGGGACAGAGAAACGGGGACAGAGAGAGGGGTGCAGAGAGACGTTGACAGTGAGGGGGCATAGAGAGGACGGCAATGAGGGGGGACAGTGACGGGGGGACAGAGACAGTGGTACAGAGGGAGGGGGGCAGAGGGAGGGGGGACAGAGAGACGGTGACAGAGAGGGGCAGAGAGAAGGGGACAGAGAGCAGGGGGACAGAGAAACGGGGACAGAGAGCGGGCAGAGAGAGGGAGACAGAGAGCAGGGGGACAGAGAAACGGGGACAGAGAGAGGGGCGACAGAGAGAGGGGTGCAGAGAGACGGTGACAGAGAGGGGGCAGAGAGAAGGGGACAGAGAGACGGTGACAGAGAGTGGGCAGAGAAAGGGGGACAGTGAGCAGGGGGACAGAGAAACGGGGACAGAGAGAGGGGTGCAGAGAGACGGTGACAGAGAGGGGGCAGAGAGAAGGGGACAGAGAGCGGGGGACAGAGAAACGGGGACACAGAGAGGGGTACAGAGAGACGTTGACAGTGAGGGGGCATAGAGAGGACGGCAATGAGAGGGGACAGTGAGGGGGGGACAGAGACAGTGGTACAGAGGGAGGGGGCAGAGGGAGGGGGGACAGAGAGACGGTGACAGAGAGGGGCAGAGAGAAGGGGACAGAGAGCAATGGGACAGAGAAACGGGGACAGAGAGAGGGGTGCAGAGAGACGGTGACAGTGAGGGGGCATAGAGAGGACGACAATGAGAGGGGACAGTGAGGGGGGGACAGACAGAGTGGTACAGAGGGAGGGGGGCAGAGGGGGGGGACAGAGAGACGGTGACAGAGAGGGGCAGAGAGAAGGCGGACAGAGAAACGGGGACAGAGAGAGGGGTGCAGAGAGACGGTGACAGTGAGTGGGCATAGAGAGGACGACAATGAGAGGGAATAGTGAGGGGGGGACAGAGAGAGTGGTACAGAAGGAGGGGGGCAGATGGAGGGGGTCAGAGAGACGGTGACAGAGAGGGGCAGAGAGAGGGCGACAGAGAGAGGGGGTCAGAGAGCGGGGGAGAGAGAAGCGGCAGAGAGAGTGCGAAAGAGATGGGGGGCAGAGAGATGCGGACAGAGGGGGGGACCGAGAGATGGGGACAGAGAGAGGGGGACAGAGGGAGGGGAGACAGAGGGACGGTGACAGAGAGGGGGCAGAGAGAGGGCGACAGAGAGAGAGGGGAGACAGATAGCGGGAGAGAGAAAGAGAGGGGGGAGAGAGGGGGATGAGAGAGAGGGGGGTGAGAGAGGGGATGGTAAGAGAGGGTGTGAGAATGGGGAGAGATAGGTGGAGAAAAAGGGGGGAGAGAGAGGGGAGAGAGAGGGGAGGGTGGGGGCTGGAGAGAAAGCGAGTAGAGAGGGTGGAGAGACAGGGGAGAGAGAGGGTGGGGGGAAGAGGGGAGAAAGAGGGGAGGAGAGAGAGAGAGGGGAGTGAGAGAAGGATGAGAAAGAGGGGGTGAAGGAGTTGGTGTGAGATAGAGGGTGTGTTTGAGAGAGAGTCGGTGTGAGAGAGAGAAGGGTGAGAGAGAGAGAAGGGGTGTGAGAGAGAAGGGGTGTGAGAGCGAGAAGAGGTGAGAGAGAGAAGGGGTGTGAGAGAGAAGGGGTGTGATAAATAGGGGTGGAGAGGGAGAGAGAGACGTGGGGTGAGAGCGAGAGAGTGGGGTGAGAGAGTGAGATGGGATGGAGAGAGTGGGGGTGAGAGAGACAGAGGGAGATGGAGGGGAGAGAGGGGGGGGCAGAGAGAGGTGGAGAGAGAGGGGGTTGGGGGTGAGAAGGGGTTTAGGGAGAAGGGTTGATTGAGAGAGAAAAAGTGGGGGGTAAGAGAGAGAGTGGAGTGAGAAGAAGAGGGTGTGAGAGAGAGAGTGGGTGAGAGAGAGGGGGTGAGCGAGAGGGGTGAGGGGGAGGGGTTAGAGAGAGAGCGCGGGGTCAGAGAGAAAGTGGGTGAGAGAGGGAGGGGGTGAGGGGGTGAGAGGGAGGAGGGGTGAGAGGGGAGACAGAGAGAGGGATAAGCGAGAGGGGATGAGAGTGTGAGGGGGGTTGAGAGAGGGGGTGGTGAGAGGGGGCGGTTAGACACAGAGGGAGTGAGAGAGAGGTGTGAGAGAGAGGGTGTGAGAGACAAAGGGTGATTGAGAGAGAGAAAGTGGGGAGGGCGTAAGAGAGAGAGTAGAGTGAGAAAGAGGGTGTGAGAGAGAGAGTGGGTGAGAGAGAGGGGAGAGAGAGAGGAGGAGAGAGAGGGGGAGGGGGGAGAGAGAGAGGGGGAAAGAGAGAGGGGGAGAGAGAGAGGGGAGAGAGAGGGGTGGAGAGAGAGGGGGAGAGAGGGGCTGAGAGAGAGCTGATGAGAGAGAGGGGATGAGAGAGAGGAAGTGAGAGAGGGGGGTGAGAAACAGGGGTGTGAGAGAGGAGGGGTGTGAGAGACAAGGGATGTGAGAGAAAAGGTGTGTGAGGCAGAGGGGGTGGGAAAGAGAGAGTGACGTGAGCTAAGAGAGAGAGAGTGGGGTGAGAGAGTGAGATGAGAGTGAGAGAGAGGGGTTGTGAGAGACAGGGGGAGAGAAAGGGTAAAGAGTGGGAGGCAAGAGAGGGGGTAGAGAGAAGGGGAGAGAGAGGGGAGAGAGAGAGGAGAGAGAGAGGGTGAGAGAGAGAGAGGGTGAGAGAGACAGAGGTGAGAGAGAGGGGGTGAGAGAGAGGGGATGAGAAAGAGAGAGAGTGAAAAAGAGAGCGTATAAGTGAGAAAGAGAGAGCTTGAGTGAGAAAGAGAGAGTGGGTGAAAGAGAGGGTGCCAGAGAGAGAGGTTGAGAGACAAGGGGTGATTGAGAGAGAGAAAGTGGGGAGGGGGTAAGAGAGAGAGTGGAGTTAGAAGGAGAGAGTGTGATTGAGAGAGTGGGTGAGAGAGAGGGGGTGAGCGAGAGGGGTGAGAGGGTAAGGGGTTAGAGAGAGCGCGTGGGGTAAGAAAGGATGTGAGAGGGAGTAAGAGAGAGGAGTGAGAGAGGGGATGAGAGAGAGAGAGGGGTGAGAGAGAGGGGTTGAGAAAGAGAGAGGGCGTGAGAGATTGAGGGTGTGAGAGAGTGAGGGGATGAGAGAGTGAGGGGGTTGAGAAAGGGGTGGTGAGAGAGAGATAGAGTGAGAGAGAAGGAGTGTGAGAGCGAGAAGAGGTGTGAGAGAGAGGGGGGGTGTGAGAGAGAGAAGGGGTGTGAGAGAGAGAAGGGGTGTGAGAGAGAGAAGGGGTGTGAGAGAGAAGGGGTGTAAGGAATAGGAGGTAGAGAGAGAGAGACGTGGGGTGAGAGCGAGAAAGTGGGGTGAGAGAGTGAGATGGGATGGAGAGAGAGGGGGTGTGAGAGACAGAGGGAAATAGAGGGGGGAGAGAGGGGGGCAGAGAGAGGGGAGAGAAAGGGGCAGAGAGAGGTGGAGAGAGAGGGGGCTGGGGGTGAGAAGGGGTTGAGAGAGAAGGGTTGATTGAGAGAGAAAAAGTGGGGGGTAAGAGAGAGAGTGGAGTGAGAAGGAGAGGGTGTGAGAGAGAGAGTGGGTGAGAGAGAGTGGTGAGAGAGGGGGTGAGCGAGAGGGGTGAGAGGGGGAGGGGTTAGAGAGAGAGAGGGCGGGGTAAGAGAGAAAGGGTGTGAGAGAGGGAGGGGGTGAGGGGGTGAGAGAGGGAGGAGAGGTGAGAGGGGGTGAGAGAGAGAGGGGTGAGAGAGAGGGGATGATAGAGTGAGGGGGGTTGATAGAGGGCGTGGTGAGAGTGGGGTGAGAGACACAAGGAGTGAGAAAGGGGTGAGAGAGGGGGTGAGAGACAATGGGTGATTGAGAGAGAGAAAGTGGGGAGGGAGTAAGAGAGAGAGTGGAGTGAGAAGGAGAGGGTGTGATTGAGAGAGTGGGTGAGAGAGAGGGGTGAGGGAGTGGGGGAGGGGTTAGAGAGAGCGCGGGGTAAGAGCGAAAGGGTGTGAGAGGGCGCGAGAGAGAGGGGTGAGAGAGGGAATGAGAGAGAGAGAGGGGGGTGAGAGAGAGGGTTTGAGAAAGAGAGAGGGCATGAGAGATTGGGGGTGTGAGAGAGTGAGGGGATGAGAGAGTGAAGGGGGTTGAGAGAGGGGGTGATGAGAGACAAGGGGGTGAAAGAGAGAGGAAGTGAGAGAGAGACGTGAGAGAGAGAGGGGGGTGAGAGAGAGAGGGGGGTGAAAGAGAGAGGAGGGTGAGAGAGAGAGGGGTTGAGAGAGAGGGGTGAGAGAGAGGGGGTGAGAGAGTGAGGGGATGAGAGAGTGAGGGGGTTTGAGAGAGGGGGTGATGAGAGAGAGAGGGAGTGTGGGAGAGGGGTGAGAGCAAGGGGTGAGAGTGAGGGGTTGAGAGAGAGGGGTTGAGAGGGGGTGGGGTGTGTAAGAGAGAGGGGGTGGGGGTGTAAGACAGTGGGTTGAGAGAGAGGGAGGTGGGAGAGAGAGAGGGGTGAGAGAGAGGGGTGAGAGAGAGGGAGCGAGAAGGAGAGAGAGGGGATGAGAAAGATGCAGAGAGATGGTGGGAGAGAGGAAGGGGTGAGAGATCAAGGGTGTCTGAGAGTGTGTGCAAGAGAGGGGAATGTGAATGAGATTGGGGTGGGAGAGAGAGGGGCGACGGAGAGAGAGGGGTGAGAGGGAGGGGAGTGAGAGAGAGATGGATGTGAGAGAGAGGGGTTGAGAGAGAGGGGGTGAAAGACTGAGGGGTGTTGAGAGAGGGGGTGGTGAGAGAGGGGGCGGTGAGGGGGGACGGTGGGCGAGAGAGGGGGTGGTGAGAGGGGGACGGTGAGCGAGAGAGGGAGTGAGAGAGAGGGGTTGACAGCGAAAGCGAGTTCAGAGAAGGAGGGGTGAGAGAGAGTGTGTGAGAGAGAGGGGTTGAGAAAGAAAGAGAGGGGTGAGATAGAGAGGGTAAGAGAGAGAGGGGGTGACCGAGAGGGGTGAGAGGGGAAGGGGTTAGAGAGAGAGAGCGCGGGGTAAGAGAGAAAGGGAGAGGGGTGAGGAGGTGAGAGAGGGAGGAGGGATGAGAAGGGGTGACAGAGAGAGGGGTGAGAGAGAGGGGATGAGAGTGGGGGTGGTGAGAGAGGGGTGGTGAGAGAAACAGAGAGTGAGAAAGAGGGGTTCAGAGAGAGGGGGTGAGAGAGAGAGGGGGGTTGAGAGTGAGAGGGGTGGGGTGTGAGACTGAGGGGGATGAGAGAGAGGGGTGGGGTGTGAGAGAGAGAGGGTGAAAGAGTGAGAGGGAGGAAGAGAGGGGGTGTGGGAGAGAGAGAGGGTGAGAGAGAGAGAGCTGGGTGAGAGGGTGCTGAGGGAGAGGTGGGAGTGAGTGACAGAGAGGGGGTGGGAGAGAGAGGGGGTGAGAGAGAGGGGGTGAGAGAGAGGAAGCAAGAAGGAGAGAGAGGGTAGAGAAAGAGGCAGAGAGATGGTGGGAGAGAGGGAGAGTGTTTGAGAGTGTGTGTGAGAGAGAGGGGGGATGTGAAAGAGATTGGGGTGGGAGAGAAAGGGGTGACAGAGAGAAAGGGGAGAGGGGGGAGAGAGGGAGATGTTTGAGGGGTGGTGAGAGAGGGGGGTGAGAGAGGGGAAGGTGGGAGAGGGGGGTGAGAGAGAAAGGGGTGTGTGAGAGACTGATGAGGTGAGAGAGTAAGGGGATGAGAGATTGAGGGGGGTGAGAGAGGGGTTGAAGAGAGAGGGGTGAGAGAGAGGTGAATGTGAGAGAGAGAGGGGTTGAGAGAGGGGGGGTGAGAGACTGAGGGTGTGAGAGAGTGAGGGGATGAGAGATTGAGGGGTGGTGAGAGAGGGGGGTGAGAGAGAGGGTGTGAGAGAGAGGGATGTGTGAGAGACTGATGAGGTGAGAGAGTCAGGGGATGAGAGATTGAGGGGGGTGAGAGAGGGTTTGAAGAGAGAGGGGGGTGAGAGAGAGGTGGATGTGAGAGAGAGAGGGGTTGAGAGAGAGGGGGGTGAGAGACTGAGGGTGTGAGAGAGTGCGGGGATGAGAGTTTGAGGGGTGGTGAGAGAGGGGTGTGAGAGAGAGGGTGTGAGAGAGAGGGATGTGTGAGAGACTGATGAGGTGAGAGAGTAAGGGGATGAGAGACTGAGGGGGGTGAGAGAGGGTTTGAAGAGAGAGGGGTGTGAGAGAGAGGTGGATGTGAGAGAGAGAGGGGTTGAGAGAGAGGGGGGTGAGAGACTGAGGGTGTGAGAGAGTGAGGGGATGAGAGATTGAGGGGTGTTGAGAGAGGGGGGTGAGAGAGAGATGGATGTGTGAGAGAGAGGGGTTGAGAGAGAGGGGGTGAGAGACTGAGGGTGTGAGAAGGTGAAGGGATGAGAGATTGAGGGGTGTTGAGAGAGGGGGTGGTGAGAGGGGGGCGTTTAGAGAGAGGGGTGAGAGAGAGAGGTTGACAGAGAAAGAGAGTGTGTGAGAGAGAGTGGTGAGAGGGTGAGAGAGAAAGAGAGGGGTGAGAGAGAGGGGGTGAGCAAGAGGGTTGAGAGGGAGAGGGGTTCGAGAGAGAGCGCGGGATAAGAGAGAAAGGGAAAGGGGTGAGGGGGTGAGAGAGGGAGGAGGGTGAGAGGGGGTGACAGAGAGAGGGGTGAGAGAGAGGGGATGAAAGAGTGAGGGGGTTGAGAGAGGGGGTGGTGAGAGAGGGGTGGTGAGAGACGCAGGGAGTGAGAGAGAGGTGTGAGAGAGAGGGGTGAGAGACAAGGGGTGTTTGAGAGAGAGAAAGTGGGGAGTGGGTAAGAGAGAGAATGGCGTGAGAAGGAGAGGGTGTGTGAGAGAGTGGGTGAGAGAGAGGGGAGAGAGAGCGAGGGGTCAGAGAGAGTGAGATGGGAGTGAGAGAGGGGGTGTGAGAGACAGGGGGAGAGGGGATAGAGAGTGGGGGACAAGAGAGGGGGAGAGAGGGGAGAGAGAGGGGAGAGAGAGAGAGGGGGAGAGAGAGGAGTTGAAAGATAGTGGGGGTGAGAGCGAGAGGGGGTGAGAAAGAGAGAGTGAGTGAAAAAGAGAGAGTGTAAGTGAGAAAGAGAGCGTGAGTGAGAAAGAGAGCGGGTGAGAGAGACGGGGTGAGAGAGAGGGGATGAGGGGGGTGAGAATGAGGGGGTGATTGAGGGAGAGAAAGTCTGGGGGGGTAAGAGAGAGAGTGGAGTGAGAAGGGGAGGGTGTGATTGAGAGAGTGGGTGAGAGAGAGGGGTGAGCGAGAGGCGTGAGCGAGAGGGGTGAGAAGGTGAGGGGTTAGAGAGAGCGTGTGGTAAGAGAGAAATGGTGTGAGAGGGAGTGAGAGAGAGGGGTGAGAGAGAGGGGATGAGAGAGAGAGAGGGCGTGAGAGGTTGAGGGTGTGAGAGAGTGAGGGGATGAGAGAGTGAGGGGGGTTGAGAGAGGCGGTGGTGAAATAGAGGGGGGTGGGAGAGAGAGGGTGTGAGAGAGAGGGGCGTGAGAGGGAGGGGGTGAGAGAGTGAGGGCGTGAGAGAGTGAGGGGATGAGAGAGTGAGGGTGTTTGAGAGAGGGGATGGAGAGAGAGAGCGAGGGAATGTGAGAGAGAGGGGTGAGAGAGCGAGGGGTAAGGGAGAAGGGTTGAGAGAGAGAGGGGGAGAGAGAGAGGGGGGGGTTGAGAGGGGTGGTTGAGAGAGAGGGAGGTGGGAGAGAGAGGGCGTGAGAGACAAGGAGTGATTGAGAGAGAGAAAGTGGGGAGGGGGTAGGAGAGAGAGTGGAGTGAGAAGGAGAAGGTGTGAGAGAGAGAGTGGGTGAGAGAGAGAGGGGGAGAGGGGGTTAGAGAGAGGGGGTGAGAGAGAAGGTGGGGTGGGAGAGACAGGGGGGTGGGAGAGGGGGGGTGGGAGAGAGAGGGGGGTGAGAGAGAGGTTGAGAGAGGGAGTTGAAAGAGAGAGGGGGTGAGAGACAGGGGTTGAAAGAGATGTGGGAAAAGGGGTGAGTGAGAGAGAGACGTGGGCTAAGAGAAAGAGAGTGGGGTGAGAGAGTGAGATGGGAGTGAGAGAGAGGGGGTGTGAGAGACGGGAAGAGAGGGGGTAGAGAGTGGGGGCAAGACAGGGGGTAGAGAGAAGGGAGAAAGGGGGGAGAGAGAGAGGAGTTGAGAGAGAGAAGGGGTGAGAAAGAGAGACAGTGAGTGAAAAAGAGAGAGTGCAAGTGAGAAAGAGAGAGCGTGAGTGTGAAAGAGAGAGGGAGTGAGAGAGCGAGGGGTGAGAGAGCATGGGGTGAGAGAACAGGGTAGGGTGAGAAGGGGTGAGAGACAGAGGGGATGGGACAGAGAGAGAGAGAGACTGTGGTGAGAGAGGGGAGGAGAGAGTGAGATGGGAATGAGAGGGGGTGTGAGAGAGGGCTAAGAGAGAGAGAGAGGAAGTGAGAGAGAGGGAGGTGGGAGAGAGAGACGGGTTGAGAGACAAGGGGTGATTGAGAGAGAAAGTGGGGAGACGTTAAGAGAGAGAGAGGAGTGAGAAGGAGAGGGTGTGAGAGAGAGGGGTGAGAGAGAGGGGTGAGAGAGTGAGGGGTGAGAGAGAGGGGGTGAGAGAGAGGGGGGTGAGAGAGAGGGAGGTGAGAGAGAGGGGGGTGAGAGAGAGGGGTGTGGGAGAGAGAGGGGGTTGAGAGAGAGAGCTGGGCGAGAGGACGGTCAGAGAGAGAGAGAGGAGTGAGAGAGAGCGGGGTTGAGATAGAGAGGGGTTGAGAGAGAGAAGGGGGTTAGAGAGAGAGAGAAGGGGAGTGAGAGACAGAGTGGAGTGAGAGAGAGGGAAGTGAGAGAGAGGGGTGAGAGAGCACGGTTGAGAGAGGGGTTGAGAGAGATGGGTTGAGAGAGATGGGGGGAATAAGGGGTGAGAAAGAGAGAGACGTGGGCTAAGAGAGAGAGAGTGGGGTGAGAGAGTGAGCGTGGGGTGAGGGAGTGAGTGGGGTGAGAGAGTGAGATGGGAGTGAGAGAGAGGGGGTGTGAGAGACAGGGGGAGAGAGGGGGTAGAGAGTGGGGGGCAAGAGAGGGGGTAGTGAGAGGGGAGAGAGTGGGGGAGAGAGAGGAGTTGAGAGAGGGTGTGAGAGAGAGGGGTGAGAAAGAGAGAGTGAATGAAAAAGAGAGAGAGTGTAAGCGAGAAAGAGAGAGGGGATGAGAGTGTGAGGGGTGAAGAGAGGGGGTGGGGTGAGAAGGGGTTGAGAGAGAAGGGGTGAGAGACAGAGGCGATGGGACAGAGAGAGACTGTGGTGAGAGAGAGAGGGGTGAGAGAGTGAGATGGGAGTGAGAGGGGGTGTGAGAGAGGGAGGTGGGAGAGAGAGGGGGGTGAGAGACTAGGGGTGATTGAGAGAGAAAGTGGGGAAGGGTTAAGAGAGAGAGTAGAGTTAGAAGGAGAGGGTGAGAGAAAGAGAGGGGTGAGAGAGAGGGGTGAGAGAGCGAGGGGTGAGAGAGAGGGGGTGGGAGAGAGGGGGGGGTGATAGAGAGAGAGCTCGGTGAGAGGAGGAGGTGGGAGTGAGTGACAGAGAGGGGGTGGGAGAGAGAAGCATTAAGAGAGAGAGGGGGTGAGAGAGAGGGAGTGAGAAGGAGAGAGAGGGGATGAGAAAAAGGCAGAGAGATGGCGGGAGAGAGGGCGGGGATTGAGAGCGAGTGTGTGTGAGAGTGTGTGTGAGAGAGAGGGGGGATGTGAAAGAGATTGGGGTGGGAGAGAGAGGGGTAACGGAGAGAGAGAGAGGGGAGAGAGAGAGGGGTGAGAGAGAGATGGATGTGAGAGAGAGAGAGAGGGGTTGAGAGAGAGGGGATGAGAGAATGAGGGTTGTTGAGTGAGGGTGTGGTGAGAGGGGGGCAGTGAGCGAGAGAGGGAGTGAGAGAGAGAGCGGTGAGAGAGAGGGGTTGACAGAGAAAGAGAGGTGTGAGAGAGAGAGGGGTGAGAGAGAGGGTGTGAGAGAATGTGGTGAGAGAGAGGGGGGTTGAGAGAGAAAGAGAGGGGTGAGAGAGAGGGTTAGAGAGAGGGGGTGACCGAGAGGGGTGAGAGGGGGAGGGGTTAGAGAGAGGGAGAGCGCAGGGTAAGAGAGAAAGGGAGAGGGGTGAGGGGGTGAGAGATAGAGGAGGGGTGAGAGGGGGTGACAGAGAGAGGGGTGAGAGAGAGGGGATGAGAGAGTGAGGGGGGTTGAGAGAGGGGGTGGTGAGAGAGGGATGGTGAGAGACACAGGGAGTGAGAGAGAGGTGTGAGAGAGAGGAGTGAGAGACAAGGGGTGTTTGAGAGTGAGAAAGTGGGGAGTGGGTAAGAGAGAGAATGGGGTGAGAGGGCAGTGAGAGGGAGAAGTGGGAGTGAGTGACACAGAGGGAGTGGGAGAGAGAGGGGTGAGAGAGAATGGGGGTGAGAGAGAGGGAGCGAGAAGGAGAGAGAGGGGAGGAGAAAGAGGCGGAGAGATGGGGATGTGAAAGAGATTGGGGTGGGAGAGAAAGGGGTGACAGAGAGAGAGGTGAGAGAGAGATGGATGTGTGAGAGAGGGGTTGAGAGAGAGGGGGGTTAGAGACTGAGGGGGTTAGAGAGTGAGGGGATGAGAGTTTGAGGGGTGTTGAGAGAGTGGGTGTTGAGAGAGGGGGGTGAGAGAGAGGGGTGAGAGAGAGGGTGTGAGAGAGAGGGGTGAGAGAGAGAGGGGTTGAGAGAGAGGAAGGTGGGAGAAAGAGAGGGTTGAGAGAGGGGGTGTGTGTGAGAGAGAGAGAGGGGTGAGAGGGCGGTGAGAGGGAGAGATTTAAGTGAGTGACAGAGAGGATGTGGGAGAGAAGGGGCGAGAGAGAGAGGGGGTGCGAGAGAGAGGGTGTGTGAGAGTGTGTGAGAGAGAGGGGGATGTAAAAGAGATTGGGGTGGGAGAGAGAGGGGTGACGGAGAGAGAGTGGAGAGAGAGAGGGTGGTGAGAGAGAGATGGATGTGAGAGAGATAGATGGTTGAGAGAGAGGGGGTGAGAGACTGATGGGGTGAGAGAGTGAGGGGATGAGCGATTGAGGGGGGTTGAGAGAGGGGGTGAAGAGAAAGGGGGGTGAGAGAGAGAGGGAATGAGAGAGAGAGGGGCGAGAGTGAGGGGTTGACAGAGAAAGACAGGGCTGAGAGAGAGAGTGGAAAAGAGAGAGGGGTGAGTGAGGGGGTGAGAGAGTGAGGGGATCAGAGAGTGAGGGGATTTGAGTGAGGTGGTGGTGATGGGGGGTGAGAAAGGGGTGAGAGAGAGATTGGAAAAGAGAGAGGGGTGAGTGAGGGGGTGAGAGAGTGAGGGGATCAGAGAGTGAGGGGATTTGAGTGAGGTGGTGGTGATGGGGGGGTGAGAAAGGGGTGAGAGAGAGCGGGGTTGAAAGAGAGTGGGGTTGAGAGAGAGAAGGGGGTGAGAGAGAAGGGGGGTGAGAGAGAGGGGGGAATGAGGGGTTGAGAAAGATGGGTTGAGAGAGAGGAGGTGAGGGGAGATACTGAGAGAGAGTCGGAGAGAGAGAGCGACAGACAGAGAGAGATAAAGCAAGAGTGAGAGAGAAGAGGTGAGGAAGGTAGGGTGGACTGAGAGAGAGGTAGAGAGAGAGTGAGAGTGCCAGACAGAGAGAGCATGAGCGACAGAGAGAGAGAGAGAGAGAGAGAGAGAGAGCACGAGCAAGAGAGAGCGAATGAGAGAGACCGTGAGATAAGAGAGAGAGGGACGCAAGAGAGAGGGAGAGAGACAGGGAGAGAGAGATAATGTGAGAAGAGGATGAGAGAGTGAGAGAGACCGCAAGGGGAAGAGAGCGAGCTGAAGTGAGAGAGAGAGAGAGACGTAAGAGAGGGGTGTGAGAGAGAAGGGCGAAAGAGGAGGGGAGACAGGAGGAGAGAGAGAGGGGGCGGGGGAGGGGGAGGGAGAGGGAGAGGGGAGAGAGAGGGGCAGAGAGATGGCGGATAGAGTGGGAGAGAGTGGAGGAGAGGGGAGACAGAGGGGGAGAGAGAGGGTGAGAGAGAGAGGTGTTGAGAGAGAGGGGGTGAAAGAGAGGAATTGAGAGGGGAGGTGAGAAACAGGGGTGTGAGAGAGAGAACGGGTGTGAGAGAGAAAGGGTGGGAGACAGATGGGGCGGGAGGGGAGGGTGCAGTGAGAGAGGGGCTGAGAGAGACATGGGGTGCAAGAGAGGGTGGGAGAGAGTAGGAGGGGCTGAGAGAGAGAGGGGCTGAGAGAGAGATGGGCTGAGAGAGATGGGTGAGATGGGGAGTGTGTGAGAGAGGAGGGATGAGAGTGGGAGGGGGAAAGAGGGACGGGATAAGAGAGGGAGGGTGATAGAGAGGGGTGTGAGAGAGAGAGGGGTGAGAGAGAGGGGAGAAAGAGGGGGGAGAGAGGGAGGGTGTGAGATTGGAAGGGGGTGAGAGAGGGACGGGATGAGAGAGGGAGGGTAGGAGAGAGAGGGGTGTGAGAGAGAGAGAGGTGAGAGAGAGGAGTGAGAGAGGGGGGAGAGAGAGGAGTGAGAGAGGGGGAGAGAGGGGTAGAGAGAGAGGGAGAGCAGGTAAGAGAGTTAGAGTGGTGAGAGAAAGAGAGGGGTGACAGAGAGAGGGGCTTGAGAGAGAGAGGACGTGTAAGGGGGTGTGAGAGAGGCGGGTGAGAGGGGTAGGTAGGTGAGGGAGTGTGGGGGGGAAGGGGGTGGGAGGGTGAGGGAGGTGGGAGGGAGATAGATGGGGTGTGAGAGGGGGTGGGAGAGAGAGGTGTGTGAGAGAGAGCTGGGTCAGAGGGAGTGAGGGGGGTTGAGAAAGAGAGGTGGGTGAGAGAGAGTGTGGGTGTGAGAGAGAGGTTGGTGAGAGATGGGGAATGAGAGAGAGTGGGGTTGAGAAAGAGAGAGATGGGAGTGAGAGAGAGAGGGTGTGAGAGAGAGGGGAAGAGAGAGAGAGGGGTGAGAGTGAAGGAGTGAGAAGGAGAGAGAGGGGATGAGCAAGAGATAAAGAGAGGGTGGGAGAGAGGGAGGGGGTGAGAGAGAGGGGGTGAGAGAGAGAGGGGTGAGAGAGCGGGGTTGAGAGAGAGAAGGTGGTAAGAGAACGAAGGGTCGTGAGAGAAAGGGGAGTGGGAGAAAGGGGGTGAGAGAGCGTGGTTGAGAGAGAGGGGGAGAGAGAGATTGAGAGAGAGGGGTTGACAGAGAGGGGGTTGAGAGAGAGACGGGGGAAAGAGGGGGTGAGAGAGAGAGGGTTAGAGAGAGAGGGGAGAGAGAGGGGTTGAGAAAGATGGGTTGAGAGAGAGAGGAGGTGAGGGGGAGGACTGAGAGAGAGAGACGGAGAGGGAGCAACAGAACAGAGAGAACGATAGAGCAAGAGTGAGAGAGAAGAGGTAAGAGATAAGGTGGACTGAGAGAAAGGGAGACAGAGAGTGAGAGTGACAGACAGGAGAAGGGGGAGAGAGGGGGTGAGAGAGAGGAGGAGAGAGGGGGGTGAGAGAGGTGTTGAGAGAGAGGAATTGAGAGAGAGGGGGTGAGAAACAGGGCTGTGAGAGAGAGAAGGGGTGTGAGAGAGAAAGGGTAGGAGATAGAGAGGGTGCGCGAAAGAGAGACGTGGGGGAGAGAGTGAGAGTGGGGTGAGAGAGTGAGATGTGAGTGAGAGAGAGAGACATGGGCTAAGAGAGAGAGAGTGGGGGAGAGAGTGAGACGTGGGCTAAGAGAGAGAGAGTGGGGGAGAGAGTGAGAGTGGGGTGAGAGAGTAAGATGGGAGTGAGAGAGAGGGGGTAGAGTGGGGGGCAAGAGAGGGGAGAGAGAGAGGGGGAGAGAGGGAAGAGAGAGAGAGGGGGCGGGAGAGAGAGGAGTTGAGAGAGAAGGGGTGAGAGAGAGGGGGTGAGAAAGAGAGAGTGAGTGAAGAAGAGAGCGCGGGTGAGAGAGAGGGGGGTGAGAGAGAGGGGGTAGGGGTGAGAGGGGTGTGAGAGAGAAGGGGTGAGAGAGAGAGGGGTGGGGTGAGAGAGGGGGAGAGAGAGGTTGAGAGAGAGAGGGGGGAGAGAGAGGGTTTGAGAAAGGTGGATTGCGAGAGAGAAGAGGTGCGGGGGAGGACTGAGAGAGAGAGAGAGAGACGGAGAGAGAGAGAGAGCAACAGACAGAGAGAACGATAGAGCAAGAGTGAGAGAAGTAGGGTGGACTGAGAGAGAGGGAAACAGACAGACAGACAGAGAGCATGAGCGACAGAGAGAGAGAGAGAGAGAGAGAGCGAGAGAGACCGTGAGATGAGAGAGAGAGGGAGGCAAGAGAGAGGGAAATAGCCAGGGAGAAGAGTGAGTGTGAGAAGAGGGTGAGAGAGTGAGAGAGAGCAAGAGGAAGAGAGCGAGTGGAAGAGTGAGAGAGAGAGAGGATGCGAGAAAGAGAGAGGGCGGAGAGAGAGGGAGGCGAGAGAGGAGGGGAGAGAGGAGGAGAGAGAGGGGGAGAGGGAGGGGGAGAGATGGGTGAGAGAGAAGGGGAGAGAGGGGGGAGAGAGATGGGAGAGGGGGTTGTGAGGAGGAGAGAGCGGAGGAGAGGGGGTGAGAGAGGGGGCAGAGAGAGGGGGAGAGAAGGGCCAGAGAGAAGAGGAGAGAGAGGAGGGAGAGAGATGGGGAGGGGAGTGAGGGGGAAGGAGTGGAGGAGAGGAAGAGAGGGGGGTGAGAGAGAGGGGGAGAGAGGGGGTGAGAGAAAGGTGTTGAGAGAGAGGGGATGAGAGAGAGGGGTGTGAGAGAGAAGGGGTGGGAGGGAGTGAAATGTGGGGTGAGAGAGAGAGTGGGGTGAGAGAGTGAGAGTGGGGTGAGAGAGTGAGATGGGAGCGAGAGAGAGGGGATGTGAGAGACAGGGGGAGAGAGGGGGTAGAGATTGGGGGGCTAGCGAGGGGGTAGAGAGAGAGTGGTGAGAGAGAGGCGAGAGAGAGAGGGGGAGAGAGGGGGAGAGGGGATGAAAAAATTGGGCAGAGAGTGGGAGAGAGAAGGGGAGAAAGAGGGGGGAAGAGAGAGAGGGTTTGAGAGCGCGGGTGAGAGAGGGGTTGAGAAAGAAAGAGTTGTGAGTAAAAAAGAGAGAGACAGTGTAAGTGAGAAAGAGACAGTGAGTGAGAAAGAGAGCGCGGGTGAGAGAGGGGGGTGAGAGAGAGGAGGTGGGGGTAAGGGGTGTGAGAGAGAAGGGGTGATTGAGAGAAAGAAAGTGGGGAGGGGATAAGAGAGAGAGTGGAGTGAGAAGGAGAGGGTGTGAGAGAGAATGGGCGAGAGGGGGTGAGCGAGAGGGGTGAGGGGTGAGAGAGAGAGGGGTGAGAGAGAAGGGCTGAGATAGAGGGGTTGAGAGAGAGAGGGATGAGAGAGTAAGAGTTGGAGAGATTGAGGGGATGAGAGAGTGAGCTGGGTTGAGAGAGGGGGTGGTGAGACAGAGTGGGGTGAGAGAGGGGGAGAGAAGGGTGAGAGAGAGGGGGAGGGGGGTAGAGAGAGAGGGGTTGAGAGAGAGAGGGTTGAGGGAGAGAAGGGGGTGAGAGAGAGTGTGGAGTGTGAGAGAGAAGGGGTAGAGAGAGGGAGAGAGGATGAGAGAGGGGGCTAGAGAGAGAGGGAGAGAGAGGAGTGGGAGAGAGAGGGAGGTGAGTGAGGGAGTGGGGTGAGTGAGAGAGGGCGATGTGAGGGGGGTGAGAGAGAAAGGGGGAGAGACAAAGGGGGAGTGAGAGTGGGTCAGAGAAAGACTGGAGGTGAGACAGAGAGGGGCTGGGAGAAAGGGCATGAGAGAGAGAGGGTTTGAGAGAAATGGAGTGAGAGTGAGATGGGGTGAGAGAGAGAGGGAGTGAGAAGGAGAGAGAGGGTATGAGAAAGAGACAGAGAGAGGGTGGGAGAGAGGGAGGGGGTTGGAGAGAGGGAGGGGGTGAAAGAGAGAGAGGGGTAAGAGAGAGAGGGGGTGTGAGAGAGAGTATGGGTGAGGATGTAAGAGAGAGAGAGTTTGGGAAAGAGAGAGGAGTGAGAGAGCAGGTGAGGGGTTGAGAGAGAAGGGGGTGAGAGAGTCGGATGTGAGAGAGAGAAGGATAAGAGAGAGAGAGAGCAAGGGGTGAGAGAGAGGGGATTTAGATAGGGGGGGTTTGAGAGAGCGAGAGAGAGCCGGTGAGAGAGAGAGAGAGGAGGATGAGGGGGTGAGAGAGAGAGGTGAGAGAGAGGGGTTGAGAGAGAGGGTGTGAGAGAGAGAGAGAAAGGGGTGAGAGAGAGTGGGGTGAGAAAGGGAGAGAGGGCTGAGAAAGGGAGAGAGTGGAGAAAGAGAGAGGGGAGAGAGAGGGAGCTGAGAATGAGAGAGAGGGGAGAGAAAGAGAGGGGGTCAGAGAAAGAGTGAATGTGTGGGAGGGGGTGAGAGAGAGGACGTGGGAGAGAGAGTGGGAGAGAGAGGGGTGAGAGAGAGGGATTAAGAGAAAGGGGGAGAGATAGGGAAGGGGTGAGAGAGAAAGGGGGGCAGCGAGCGAAAGAGGGATGAGAGAGATGGGACGTGAGACAGAGAGCGAAAGGGGTGAGAGAGGGGGTGAGATAGACAGTGAATGACGGGTTGAGAGAGAGAGAGAGACAGACAGAGACAGAGAGAGAACGAGTGAATGGATGAGAGAGATAGAGTGGTGTGAGGGAGATGGGGTGAGAGAGTGCGCGCTAGAGAGTGACAGAATGAGAGCAAGGAGGAGGGAGGAAGAAAGGGGTCAAAAGAGAGAGAGAAATGGGGTGAATGAGAGAAAGAGGGCGCGAGAGAGGGGGTATACAGAGAGAGAGAGAGAGCGGGGGTGTGAGACAGAGCACGGGAGGGAAGGGAAATGAGAGAGAGAAAAAGGGAGCAAGAGACAGAAGGCAATAGAGCGAGAGAGAGGGCGGGAGAGAGACAGGGGTGCGAGAGAGAGGGGTGTGAGAGAGAGACACAGAGAGGTGGGTAAGAGACACGGGCTGTGGGCGGGGGAGATAGAGTGAAGGGGTGAGCGAGAGAGGGAGTGAGAGAGGGTATAAAGGGGAGAGACGGTGAGGGGTGACAGAGAGAAAGGGCTAAGAGTGACAGAGAAGGGTGGAGAGAGAGGGGGTAAGATAGAGCGAGGGGGAGAGAGATAACAAGGTGAGAGAGAAAGGGGGTGTGAGAGAAAGTGGCTGAGAGAGAGAGGATGAGAGAGAGGGTGTTGAGAGAGAGGCAGTGAGAGAGAGGGGCGAGAGAGATAGTGAGTGGTGAGAGAGAGAGGCCGTGAGAAAGAGAGTGGGTAAGAGAAAGGGCGTGAGATAGAGAGGGGTGAGAGAGGGGGAGAGAGAGGGGAGAGGTGGTGAAGAGCGGGGTGAAAGGGTGAGAGAGTTAGTAGGGCGTGAGAGAGAGGGTGTAATAGAAAGGGGGAGAGAGAGTGGAATGAGAGAGGGGGTGAGAGAGAGGGGGGCAGTGAGAGAGAACGGCTGAGGGAGACAGGGGGTGCAAGAGAGGGTGGGTGAGAGGGGGAGGGGCTGAGAGAGAGAGTGGCTGAGAGAGGGAGGGGCTGAGAGAGAGATGGGCTGAGAGAGAGGGGTGAGATAGGGAGAGTGTGAGAGAGGAGGGATGTGAGTGGGAGGGGGAAAGAGGGACGGGATGAGAGAGGGAGGGTGATAGAGAGGGGTGTGTGAGAGAGAGAGGGGTGAGAGAGAGGGGAGAGAGAGGGGGAGAGAGGGAGGGTGTGAGAGTGGAAGGGTGCGATAGAGGGATGGGATGAGAGAGGGAGGACGTGAGAGAGAGGGGTGTGAGAGAGAGAGAGAGATGAGAGAGTAGTGAGAGACGGGGGAGAGAGAGGGGAGAGGGGAGGAGAGAGGGTAAGAGAGTTAGAGTGGTGAGAGAAAGAGAGGGGTGACAGAGAGGGGTTTGAGAGAGGGGGTGTAAGAGGAGGATGAGAGAGGGGGGTGAGAGGGGTAGGTGGGTGAGGGGGTGTGTGGGGGTTGGGGGTGGGAAAGGGGTTTGGAGTGGGGGGAGGGAGGTGGGGGGAAAGATAGACGGGGTGTGAGGGGGGTGGGAGAGAGAGAGGTGTGTGAGAGGGGGTAAGGGGGGCTGAGAGAGAGAGGTGGGTGAGAGAGAGGGAAGGGTGAGAGAGAGGTTGGTGAGAGATGGGGAATGAGAGAGAGGGGTTGAGAGAGAGAGAGGGTGGGAGAGAGGGAGGGGTTGAGAGAGTGGGTGAGAATGAGGGGTCTGAGAGAGAGGGAGTGAGAAGGAGAGAGAGGATGAGAAAGAGATAGAGAGAGGGTGGGAGAGAGGAAGGGGGTGAGAGAGAGGGGGTGTGAGAGAGAGAGAGAAGTGTGTGAGAGAGCGGGAGGGGTGCAAGAGAGGTGAGTAAGAGAGAAGGGTATGAGAGAGGAGATTTGAGAGAGAGAGGGGTGAGAAAGAGCATGGGTGAGGGGGTAAGAGAGAAACGGGTTGAGAGAGCGGGGGTGAGAAAGCGAGGGGCTGACAAAGAGAGGGGGGTTTGAGAGAGCGAGAGAGAGTGGGTGAGAGAGAGAGGAGGATGATGGGGGTGAGAGAGAGAGGGTGAGAGAGAGGGGTTGAGAGAGAGAAGGGTTAGAGAGCGAGAGAGAGCAGGTAAGAGAGAGAGAGGAGAATGAGGGGGTGAGAGAGAGAGGGTGTGAGAGAGGAGTTTTAGAGAGAGGGGTTTGTGAGAGCGGGCGAGAGAAAGGGAGGAGGATGAGGGGGTTGAGAGAGAGAGGGTGAGAGAGAGGGAGTGAGGGAGACAAAGGTGAGAGAGAGCGAGAGAGAGCGGGTGTGAGAGAGAGAGAGAGAGAGGAGGATGAGGGGGTGAGAGAGCGGGTGAGAGAGAGGAGGATGAGGGGGTGACAGAGCGAGGGTGAGAGAGGGGTTGAGAGAGAGGGGGTTTGAGAGAGCGAGAGAGAGCGGGTGAGAGACAGAGAGGACGATGGGGGGGGAGAGAGAGAGGGTGAGAGAAAGGTGGTTTAGAGAGAGGGGTTTGAGAGAGCGAGAGAGCGCGGGTGAGAGAGAGAGAGGAGGATGAGGGGGTGTGAGAGAGAGAGAGGGTGAGAGAGAGGGGGTTTAGAGAGAGAAGGGGTTTGAGAGAGCAAGAGAGAGCGGGTGAGAGAGGGAGGAGGATGAGGGGGTGAGAGAGAGGGTGAGAGAGTGGTTGAGAGAGAGGGGGGGATTGAGAGAGAGAGAGCCTGAGAGAGAGAGGAGGATGAGGGGGGTGAGAGAGATGGTGAGACAGAAGGGGTTTGAGAGAGCAAGAGAGAGCGGGTGAGAGAGAGGGAGGAGGATGAGGGGGGTGAGAGAGAGAGGGTGAGAGAGGGGTTGAGAGAGAGAGGGGGTTTGAGAGGGCGAGAGAGCGCGGGTGAGAGAGAGAGAGGAGGATGAGGGAGGTGAGAGAGAGAGGGTGAGAGAGGAGGGTTGAGAGAGAGGGGGGGTTTGAGAGAGCAAGAGAGCGTGGGTGAGAGAGAGAGGAGGATGAGGGTGTGAGAGATAGAGGGTGAGAGAGAGGGGTTGAGCGAGAGAGGGCGTTTGAGAGAGCGAGAGAGAGCGGGTGAGAGAGTGAGGAGGATGAGGGGGGTGAGAGAGAGAGGGGGTTTAGAGAGAGGGGTTGAGAGAGAGAAGGGTGAGAGAGAGCGAGAGAGAGCAGGTGAGAGAGAGAGAGGAGGATGGGGTGGTGAGAGAGAGAGGGTGAGAGAGAGGGGTTTTAGAGAGAGGGGGTTTGAGAGAGCAAGAGAGCGGGTGAGAGAGAGAGAGAGGAGGATGAGGGGGGTAAGAGAGAGAGGGTGAGAGAGAGAGGTTTTAGAGAGCGAGGTGGTTTGAGAGAGCGAGAGAGAGTGGGTGAGAGAGAGAGAGGAGGATGAGGGGGGTGAGAGAGCTAGGGGTTTAGAGAGAGAGGGGTTTGAGAGAGCGAGAGAGAGCGGGTGAGAGAGAGAGGAGGATGAGGGGGTGAGAAAGAGAGGGTGTGAGAAAGCGGTTTTAGAGAGAGAGGGGGTTTGAGAGAGCGAGAGAGAGCGGGTGAGAGAGAGAGAGAGGAGGATGATGGGGGGTAAGAGAGAGAGGGTGAGAGAGAGGGGTTTTAGAGAGCGAGGTGGTTTGAGAGAGCGAGAGCGCGGGTGAGAGAGAGAGGAGGATGAGGGGGGTGAGAGAGCTAGGGGTTTAGAGAGAGAGGGGTTTGAGAGAGTGAGAGAGAGCGAGTGAGAGAGAGAGAGAGGAGGAGGAGGGGGTGAGAGAGAGAGCGGGTGAGAAAGAGGAGTTGAGAGAGAGGAGATTTGAGAGAGCGAGAGAGAGCTGTTGAGAGAGTGAGAGAGGAGGATGAGGCGTGTGAGAGAGGGGGTATTTTGAGAGAGACGGTGTTTGAGAGAGCGAGAGAGAGCGGGTGAGAGAGAGAGAGGAGGATGAGGGGGGAGAGAGAGAGGGTGAGAGAGAGGGGTTGAGAGAGAGAGGGCGTTTGAGAGAGCGAGAGAGAGCGGGTGAGAGAGAGTGAGGAGGATGGGGGGTTGAGAGAGAGAGGGTGAGAGCGAGGGGTTGAGAGAGAGGGGGTTTGAGAGTACGAGAGAGTGGTTGAGAGAGAGAGAGAGGAGGATGAGGGGGGTGAGAGAGAGAGAGGGTGAGAGAGGGGTTTTAGAGAGAGGGCGTTTGAGAGTGCGGGTGAGAGAGAGAGAGGAGGATGAGGGGGGTAAGAGAGAGAGGGTGAGAGAGAGGGGTTGAGCGAGAGAGGGGGTTTGAGAGAGCGAGAGAGAGCGGGTGAGAGAGAGTGAGGAGGATGGGGGGTTGAGAGAGAGAGGGTGAGAGCGAGGGGTTGAGAGAGAGGAGGTTTGAGAGTACGAGAGAGTGGGTGAGAGAGAGAGAGGAGGATGAGGGGAGGTGAGAGAGAGAGAGGGTGAGAGAGAGAGGGGTTTTAGAGAGAGGGCGTTTGAGAGTGCGGGTGAGAGAGAGAGTGGAGGATGAGGGGGGTAAGAGAGAGGGTTAGAGAGAGGGGGTTTAAGAGAGCGAGAGAGAGCGGGTGAGAGAGAGTGAGGAGGATGAGGGGGGTGAGAGAGAGGGGGTTTAGAGAAAGAGGGGGTTTGAGAAAGCGAGAGAGAGCGGGAGAGAGAGAGAGAGGAGGATGGGGTGGTGAGAGAGAGAGGGTGAGAGAGAGGGGGTTTGAGAGAACAAGAGAGCGGGTGAGAGAGAGCGGAGGAAGAGGGGGGTAAGAGAGAGAGGGTGATAGAGAGGGGTTTTAGAGAGCGAGGTGTTTTTGAGAGAGCGAGAGAGAGCGGGTGAGAGAGAGAGAGAGGAGGATGAGGGGGGTGAGAGACAGAAGGGGACAGAGAGGGGTTTTAGAGAGAGAGAGTGAGAGAGAGAGCGAGTGAGAGAGAGGAGGAGGAGGGGGTGAGAGAGAGCGGGTGAGAAAGAGGGGTTGAGAGAGAGGAGGTTTGAGAGAGCGAGAGAGAGAGCTGTTGAGAGAGTGAGAGAGGAGGATGAGGCGTGTGAGAGAGAGAGGGTGAGAGAGGGGGTATTTTGAGAGAGAGGGTGTTTGAGAGAGCGAGAGAGAGCGGGTGAGAGAGAGGGAGAGGAGGATTAGGGGGTGAGAGAGAGAGAGGGTGAGAGAGAGGGGTTGAGAGAGAGAGGGGGTTTGAGAGAGCGAGAGAGAGCGGGTGAGAGAGAGTGAGGAGGATGGGGGGTTGAGAGAGAGAGGGTGAGAGCGAGGGGTTGAGAGAGAGGAGGTTTGAGAGTACGAGAGAGTGGGTGAGAGAGAGAGAGGAGGATGAGGGAGGTTGAGAGAGAGAGAGAGGGTGAGAGAGAGGGGTTTTAGAGAGAGGGCGTTTGAGAGTGCGGGTGAGAGAGAGAGAGGAGGATGAGGGG
The DNA here is from genome assembly GCF_037043375.1 of Chiloscyllium plagiosum. Lineage (NCBI taxonomy): Eukaryota > Metazoa > Chordata > Chondrichthyes > Orectolobiformes > Hemiscylliidae > Chiloscyllium > Chiloscyllium plagiosum. The sequence goes on from NW_028270183.1 coordinate 73,401,487, forward strand.
GGTAAGAAAGAGAGGGTGACAGAGAGGGGTTGAGCGAGAGAGGGGGTTTGACAGAGCGAGAGAGAGCGGGTGAGAGAGAGTGAGGAGGATGAGGGGGGTGAGAGAGAGGTGGTTTAGAGAGAGAGGCGGTTTGAGAAAGCGAGAGAGATCGGGAGAGAGAGAGAGGAGGATGGGGTGGTGAGAGAGAGAGGGTGAGAGAGAGGAGTTTTAGAGAGAGGGGGTTTGAGAGATCAAGAGAGCGGGTGAGAGAGAGAGAGAGGAGGATGAGGGGGGTAAGAGAGAGAGAGGGTGAGAGAGAGGGGTTTTAGAGAGCGAGGTGGTTTGAGAGAGCGAGAGAGAGCGGGTGAGAGAGAGAGAGAGGAGGATGAGGGGGGTGAGAGACAGAGGGTGAGAGAGAGGGGTTTTAGAGAGAGAGGGGTTTGAGAGAGCGAGAGAGAGCGGGTGAGAGAGAGAGAGGAGGATGAGGGGGGTGAGATAGAGAGGGTGTGAGAAAGGGGTTTTAGAGAGAGAGGGGGTTTGAGAGAGCGAGAGAGAGCGGGTGAGAGAGAGAGGAGGATGAGGGGGGTGAGAGAGCTAGGGGTTTAGAGAGAGAGGGGTTTGAGTGAGCGAGAGGGAGCGGGTGAGAGAGAGAGAGGAGGATGAGGGGGGTGAGATAGAGAGGGTGTGAGAAAGGGGTTTTAGAGAGAGAGGGGGTTGAGAGAGCGAGAGAGAGCGGGTGAGAGAGAGAGAGAGGAGGATGAAGGGGGGTAAGAGAGAGTGGGTGAGAGAGGGGTTTTAGAGAGCGAGGTGGTTTGAGAGAGCGAGAGAGCGGGTGAGAGAGAGTGAGGAGGATGAGGGGGGTGAGAGAGCTAGGGGTTTAGAGAGAGTGGGGTTTGAGAGAGTGAGAGAGAGCGAGTGAGAGAGAGAGAGGAGACGGAGGGGGTGAGAGAAAGAGCGGGTGAGAAAGAGGGGTTGAGAGAGAGGAGGTTTGAGAGAGCGAGAGAGAGCTGTTGAGAGAGTGAGAGAGGAGAATGAGGCGTGTGAGAGAGAGAGGGTGAGAGAGGGGGTAATTTGAGAGAGAGGGTGTTTGAGAGAGCGAGATAGAGCGGGTGAGAGAGAGGGGTTGAGAGAGAGAGGTGGTTTGAGAGAGCGAGAGAGAGCGGGTGAGAGAGAGTGAGGAGGATGGGGGGTTGAGAGAGGGAGGGTGAGAGCGAGGGGTTGAGAGAGAGGGGGTTTGACAATACGAGAGAGAGGGTGAGAGAGAGAGGAGGATGAGGGGAGGTGAGAGAGAGAGAGAGGGTGAGAGAGAGAGGGGTTTTAGAGAGAGGGCGTTTGAGAGTGCGGGTGAGAGAGAGAGTGGAGGATGAGGGGGGTAAGAGAGAGGGTTAGAGAGAGGGGGTTTAAGAGAGCGAGAGAGAGCGGGTGAGAGAGAGAGAGAGGAGGATGAGGGGGGTGAGAGAGAGAGAGGGTGTGAGAGAAGTGTTGAGAGAGGGGGGTTTGAGAGAGTGAGAGATCACGGGTGTGAGAGAGAGAGAGAGGAGGATGAGAGGGGTGAGAGAGAGAGGGTGAGAGAGAGGGGTTGAGAGAGAGGGGTTGAGAGAGCGAGAGAGAGCTGTTGAGAGAGTGAGAGAGGAGGATGAGGCGTGTGAGAGAGAGAGGGTAGGAGGGTGGAATTTTTGAGAGAAAGGGGGTTTGAGAGACCGAGAGAGAGCGGGTGAGAGGGAGAGAGGAGGATGAGGGGGGTGAGAGACAGTGGGTGAGAGAGAGGGGTTTTAGAGAGAGGGGGGTTTGAGAGAGCGAGAGAGAGCGGGTGAGAGAGAGAGAGAGGAGGATGAGGTGGGTGAGATAGAGAGGGTGAGAGAAAGGGGTTTTAGAGAGAGAGGGGGTTTGAGAGAGTGAGAGAGAGCGGGTGAGAGAGAGGAGGATGAGGGAGTGATAGAGTGAGGGTGAGAGAGAGAGAGGAGGATGAGGCGGTTGAGAGAGAGAGAGGGTGAGAGAGAAAGGGATTAGAGAGAGATGGTGTTTAAGAGAGCGATAGAGAATGGGTGAGAGAGAGAGAGGAGGATGAGGGGGGTGAGAGAGAGAGGGTGAGAGAGAGGGGTTGCGAGAGAGAGGGGGTTTGAGAGAGTGAGAGAGAGCGGGTGAGAGAGAGTGAGGAGGATGAGGGGGGGGTGAGTGAGAGAGACAGTGAGAGTGTGGGGCTTTAGAGAGAGGGGGTTTGAGAGCGCGGGTGAGAGGGAGAGAGGAGGATGAGAGGGTGAGAGAGAGGGGGTTTAGAGAGAGAGTGGGTTTGAGAGGGCGAGAGAGAGCGGGTGAGAGAGAGGAGGAGGAGGGGGTGATAGAGAGAGGGTGAGAGAGAGGAGTTGAGAGAGAGAGGGGGTTTGAGAGAGTGAGAAAGAACGGGTGAGAGAGGGGGAGAAGGATGAGGGCGGTGAGAGAGAGAGGGTGAGTTAGAGAGAGGAGGATGAGGGGGTTGAGAGAGAGAGGGGTTTTGGAGAGAGAGAGGGTTTGAGAGAGCAGGAGAGAGCGGGTGAGAGAGAGGAGGATCAGGGGCGTGAGAGAAAGAGGGTGAGAGGAGGAGGGAGTTTGAGAGAGCGAGAGAGAGCGGGTGATAGAGAGAGGAGGATGAGGGGGATGAGAGAGAGAGGGTGAGAGAGAGGGGTTTTAGAGAGAGAGGGGGTTTGAGAGAGCGAGAGAGAGCGGGTGAGAGAGCGGGAGGAGGATGAGGGGGTGAGAGAGAGAGAGGGTGAGAGAGAGGGGTTGAGAGAGAGAGGCGGTTTGAGAGAGCGAGTGAGAGCGGGTGAGAGAGAGAGAGAGAGGAGGATGAGGGGGTGAGACAGGATGTGATAGAAGGTGTTTGAGAGGGCAAGAGAGACCGGGTGAGAGAGAGGGAGGATAATGGGGGGATGAGAGAGAGAGGGTGAGAGAGAGGGGTTGAGAGAGAGAGGGGGTTTGAGAGAGCGAGAGAGAGCGGGTGAGAGAGAGAGAGTATGATGAGGGGGATGAGAGAGAGAGGGTGTGAGAGAGGGGTTGAGAGAGAGAGGGGGTTTGAGAGAGCGAGAGAGAGCGGGTGAGAGAGAGAGAGAAGAGGATGAGGGGGGTGAGAGAGAGGGTGAGAGAGAGGGGTTTAGAGAGAGAGGGGATTTGAGAGAGCGAGAGAGATCGGGTGAGAGAGAGAGTATGATGAGGGGATGAGAGAGAGAGGGTGTGAGAGAGGGGTTGAGAGAGAGAGGGTGTGAGAGAGGGGTCATAGAGAGAGAGGGGTTGGAGAGAGCGAGAGAGAGCGGGTGAGAGAGAGAGGAGGATGAGGGGGTGAGAGAGAGAGGGTGAGAGAGAGGGGTTGAGAGAGAGAGGGGGTTTCAGAGAGCGAGAGAGAGCGGGTGACAGAGAGAGAGAGGAGGAGGAGGGGGGTGAGAGAGAGAGGGTGAGAGAGAGGGGTTTAGAGAGAGAGGGGGTTTGAGAGAGCGAGAGAGAGCGGGTGAGAGAGAGAGAGTATGATGAGGGGGATGAAAGAGAGAGGGTGTGAGAGAGGGGTTGAGAGAGAGAGGGGGTTTGAGAGAGCGAGAGAGAGCGGGTGAGAGAGATAGTGGAGGATGAGGGGGGTAAGAGACAGAGGGTGAGAGATAGCGGTTTTAGAGAGAGGGGGGGTTTGAGAGAGGTGGTGAGAGAGAGAGAGGTGGATGAGGGGGGTGTGGGAGAGAGAGGGTGAGAGAAAGGGGGTTTAGAGAGAGAAGGGGTTTGACATAGCAAGAGAGAGCGGGTGAGAGAGAGGAGGAGGGGGGTGATAGAGAGAGGGTGAGATAGAGGGGTTGAGAGAGAGAGGGGGTTTGAGAGAGTGAGAAAGAGCGGGTGAGAGAGGGGGAGAAGGATGAGGGCGGTGAGAGAGAGAGGGTTAGTTAGAGAGAGGAGGATGAGGGGGGTGAGAGAGAGAGGGTGAGAGAGAGGGTTTTGGAGAGAGCAAGAGAGAGCGGGTGATAGAGAGAGAGGAGGATGAGGGGGGTGAGAGAAGGGTTGAGAGAGAGAGGGAGTTCGAGAGAGCGAGAGAGAGCGGGTGATAGAGACAGAGAGGAGGATGAGGGGGTGAGACAGAGAGGGTGAGAGAGAGGGGTTTTAGAGAGAGAGGGGGTTTGAGAGAGCGAGAGAGAGCGGGTGAGAGATCGGGAGGAGGATGAGGAGGTGAGAGAGAGAGAGAGGGTGAGAGAAAGGGGTTGAGAGAGAGAGGGGGTTTGAGAGAGCGAGTGAGAGCGGGTGAGAGAGAGGCGGATGAGGGGGTGAGAGAGGGTGTGAGAGAAGGTGTTTGAGAGAGCAAAAGAGAGCGGATGAGAGAGGGAGGAGAATGCTGGGGTGAGAGAGAGAGGGTGAGAGAGAGGGGTTGAGAGAGAGAGGGGGTTTGAGAGAGCGAGAGAGCGCGGGTGAGAGAGAGAGAGGAGGATGAGGGGGGTAAGAGAGAGAGGGTGAGAGAGAGGGGTTTTAAAGAGCGAGGTGGTTTGAGAGAGCGAGAGAGAGCGGGTGAGAGAGAGAGAGGAGGATGAGGGGGGTGAGAGAGAGAGAGGGTGAGAGAGAGGGGTTTAGCGAGAGAGGGGGTTTCAGAGAGCGAGAGAGAGCGGGTAAGAGAGAGAGTGAGGAGGAGGAGTGGGATGAGAGTGAGAGGGTGAGAGAGAGGGGTTTCGAGAGAGAGGGGGTTTGAGAGAGCGAGAGAGCGGGTGAGAGAGAGAGAGTATGATGAGGGGGATGAGAGAGAGAGGGTGATAGAGAGGGGTTGAGTGAGAGAGGGGGTTTGAGAGAGCGAGGGAGAGCGGGTGAGAGAGAGAGTGAAGACGATGAGGGGGGTGAGAGAGAGGGGTTATAGCGACAGACAGGATTTGAGAGAGCGAGAGAGCGGGTGAGAGAGAGAGGAAGATGAGACGGGTGTGAGAGAGAGAGGGTGTGAGAGAGGGGTTTTAGAGACCGAGGGGGTGTGAGAGAGTGAGTGAGAGCGGGTGAGAGAGATAGTGGAGGATGAGGGGGGTAAGAGACAGAGGGTGAGAGATAGCGGTTTTAGAGAGAGAGGGGTTTGAGAGAGCGGGTGAGAGAGAGAGAGGAGGATGAGGGGGTTGAGAGAGAGAGGGTGAGAGAGAGGGGGTTTAGAGAGAGAAGGGGTTTGAGATAGCAAGAGTGAGCGAGTGAGAGAGCGGGAGGAGGATGAGGGGGTGAGAGAGAGAGGGTGAGAAAGAGGGGGTTTAGAGAGAGAGGGGGTTTGAGAGAGCGAGAGAGAGCGGGTGAGAGAGAGAGAGGAGGATGAGGGGGGTGATAGAGAGAGGGTGAGAAAGAGGAGTTGAGAGAGAGAGGGGGTTTGAGGGAGCGAGAGAGAGCGGGTGAGAGAGAGTATGATGAGGGGGATGAGAGAGAGGGTGCGAGAGAAGGGTTGAGAGAGAGGGGGGTTTTGAGAGCGCGGGTGAGAGAGAGAGAGAAGAGGATGAGGGGGGTGAGAGAGAGGGTGAGAGAGGGGTTATAGAGAGAGACGGGGTTTGAGAGACCGAGAGATGGCAGGTGAGAGAGAGAGAGGAGGATGAGACGGGTGTGAGAGAGAGAGGGTGAGATAGCGGTTTTAGAGAGAGAGGGGGTTTGAGAGAGCGGGTGAGAGAGATAGAGGAGGATGAGGGGGTGAGAGACAGAGGGTGAGAGATAGGGGTTTTCGAGAGAGGGGGTTTGAGAGAGCGAGAGAGCGCGGGTGAGAGAGAGAGAGGGGAATGGGGGGTGAGAGAGAGAGTGTGAGAGAGAGGGGTTTTAGAGTGAGGGGGGATTTGAGAGAGCGAGAGAGCGGGTGAGAGAGAGAGAGAAGAGGATGAGGGGGTGAGAGAGAGGGGGGTTATAGAGAGAGACGGGGTTTGAGAGAGCGAGAGAGAGCGGGTGAGAGAGAGAGAGGAGGATGAGACGGGTGTGAGAGAGAGGGTGTGAGAGAGGGGTTTTAGAGAGAGAAGGGTTTTTGAGAGGGTGAGAGAGAGCGCGTGAGAGAGATTGAGGAGGATGGGGGGGTGAGAGAGAGAAGGTGAGAGATAGGGGTTTTAGAGAGAGTGGGGGTTTGAGAGAGTGAGAGAGAGCGGATGAGAGAGCGGGAGAAAGATGAGGGGGTGAGAGAGAAAGGGTGAGAGAGAGGGGTTGAGAGAGAGAGGGGGTTTGAGAGAGCGAGTTAGAGCGGGTGAGAGGGAGAGGAGGATGAGGGGGGTGAGAGAGCGTGTGAGAGAAGGTGTTTGAGAGAGCAAGAGAGAGCGGGTGAGAGAGAGGGAGGAGAATGAGGGGGTTGCGAGAGAGAGGGTGAGAGAGAGAGGGGTTGAGAGAGAGAGGGGGGTTGAGAGAGCGAGAGAGCGCGGGTGAGAGAGAGAGAGGAGGATGAGGGGGGTGAGAGAGAGAGGGTGAGAGAGAGGGGTTTTAGAGAGCGAGGTGGTTTGAGAGAGTGAGAGAGAGCGGGTGAGAGAGAGAGGAGGATGAGGGGGTGAGAGAGAGAGGGTGAGAGAGAGGGGTTGAGAGAGAGAGATGGTTTGTGAGAGCGAGAGAGAGCGGGTGAGAGAGAGAGAGGAGGATGAGGGGGTGAGAGAGGGAGGGTGAGAGAGAGGGGTTTAGAGAGAGAGGGGTTTGAGAGAGCGAGAGAGAGCGGGTGTGAGAGAGAGAGTATGATGAGGGGGATGAGAGAGAGAGAGAGGGTGAGAGAGAGGGGTGAGAGAGAGAAGGGTTTTGAGAGAGCGAGAGAGAGCGGGTGAGAGAGAGAGGAGGAGGATGAGGGGGGTGAGAGAGAGAGGGTGAGAGAGACGGGTTTTGGAGAGAGACGGGTTTGAGGGAGCGAGAGAGCGCGGGTGAGAGAGAGAGGAGGATGAGGGGGTTGAGAGAGAGTGTGAGAGAGAGGGGTTTTAGAGTGAGGGGGTGGTTTGAGAGAGCGAGAGAGCGGGTGAGAGAGAGAGAGATACAGGAGAATGAGGGGGGTGAGAGAGAGTGTTGAGAGAGCGAGAGGATGATGAGGGGGTGAGAGCGGGTGAGAGACAGGGGTTTTAGTGAGAGAGGGGATTTGATAGAGCCTGAGAGTGCGGGTGAGAGAGAGAGAGGAGGATGAGGGGGATGTGAGAGAGAGTGTGAGAGAGAGGGGTTTTAGAGAGAGGGGGGGGGTTGAGAATGCGAGAGAGCGGGAGAGGGAGAGAGGAGGATGAGGGGGTGAGAGAGAGTGTGTGAGAGAGCGAGAGGACGATGAGGGGGTGAGAGAGAGGGTGTGAGAGAGGGGTTTAGAGAGAGAGGAGGTTTGAGAGAGCGAGAGAGAGTGGGTGAGAGAGAGGAGGAGGAGGGGGGTGAGAGAGAGAGGGTGAGAGAGAGGCGTTGCGAGAGAGAGAGGGGGTTTGAGAGAGCGGGTGAGAGAGAGAGGAGGATGAGGGCAGTGAGTGAGAGAGGGTGAGAGAGAGAGGAGGATGAGGGGGGTGAGAGTGAGAGGGTGAGAGAGAGGGGTTTTAGAGAGACAGGGGGTTTGAGAGAGAGCGAGTGAGAGACAGGAGGATGAGGGGCGTGAGAGAGAGAGGGTGAGAGAGATGTGTTGAGAGAGAGGGGGTTTGAGAGAGCGAGAGAGAACAGGTGAGGGAGAGAGAGGAGGATGAGGGGGGGTGAGAGAGAGAGGGTGAGAGAGAGGGTTTTAGAGAGAGGGGGTTTGAGAGAGCTGGAGAGAGCGGGTGAGAGTGAGAGAGGAGGATGAGAGAGAGGGGTTGAGAGAGAGAGGGGGTTTAAGAGAGCGGGTGAGAGAGAGGGAGGAGGATGAGGGGGGTGAAAGAGAGAGAGGGTGAGAGTGAGGGGTTGAGAGAGAGAGAGGGGGTTTGAGAGAGCGAGACAGAGCGGGTGAGAGAGAGAGAGGAGGATGACAGCGGTGGGAGAGAGAGAGGTTGAGAGAGAGGGGTTGAGAGAGAGAGAGGGGAGGATGAGGGGAGTGAGAGAGAGAGAGAGGGTGAGAGAGGGGGTGTGAGAGAGCGAGAGAGAGCGGGTGAGAGAGAGAGAGGAGGAGGAGGGGGGTGAGAGAGAGAGGGTGAGAGAGAGGGGGTTTAGAGAGAGAAAGGGTTTGAGAGAGCAATAGAGAGCGGGTGAGAGAGCGGGAGGAGTTTGAGGGGGTGAGAGAGAGAGTGAGAGAGAGGGGTTGAGAGAGAGAGGGGGTTTGAGAGAGCGAGTGAGAGCGGGTGAGAGAGAGACGAGGATGAGGGGGGTAAGAGAGGGTGTGAGAGAAGGTGTTTGAGAGAGCAAGAGAGAGCGGGTGAGAGAGAGGGAGGAGAGTGAGGGGGGTGAGAGAGAGAGGGTGAGAGAGAGGGGCTGAGAGAGAGAGGCGGTTTGAGAGAGCGAGATAGCGGATGAGAGAGAGAGGAGGATGAGGGGGGTGAGAAAGAGAGGGTGAACGAGAGGGGTTGCGAGAGAGAGAGGGGAGGATGAGGGGAGTGAGAGAGAGAGAGGGTGAGAGAGGGGGGTTGAGAGAGAGAGGAGCTTTGAGAGAACGCGAGAGAGCTGGTGAGAGAGAGAGAGGAGGATGAGGGGGTGAGAGAGAGAGGGTGAGAGAGAGGGGTTTTAGAGAAAGAAGGGGTTTGAGAGAGCGAGAGCGGGTGAGAGAGAGAGGAGGATGAGGGGGAGAGAGAGAGAGTGAGGTAGAGGGGTTTTAGAGAGAGAGGGGTTTGAGAGAGCGAGAGAGAGCAGGTGAGAGAGAGAGGAGGATGAGGGGGTGAGATAGAGAGGGTGAGATAGAGGGGTTTTAGAGAGAGAGGGGGTTTGATAGAGTGAGAGAGAGCGGGTGAGAGAGAGGAGGATGAGGGGGTTGAGAGAGAGAGGGTGAGAGAGAAAGGGTTTAGAGAGAGAGGGTGTTTGAGAGAGTGAGAGAGAACGGGTGAGAGAGAGAGAGAGGAGGATGACGGGGGTGTGAGAGAGAGGTTGAGAGAGGGGGTTTGAGAGAGAGGGGGGTTTGAGAGAGCGAGAGAGAGCGGGTGAGAGAGAGTGAGGAGGATGAGGGGGGTGAGAGAGAGAGGATGAGAGCGACGGGTTAAGAGAGAGGGGGTTTGAGAGTACGAGAGAGAGTGGGTGAGAGAGAGAGAGGGGGATGAGGGTGGTGAGAGAGTGAGAGAGGGTGAGAGACAGAGAGGTTTTAGAGAGAGAGGAGATTTGAGAGAGCGGGTGAGAGAGAGAGAGGAGGATGAGCGGGATGAGAGAGAGGGTGCGAGAGAGGGGGTTGGAGAGAGCGAGAGAGAGCGGGTAAGAGAGGGGGAGGAGGATGAGGGCGGTGAGAGAGAGAGTGTGTGAGAGAGAGAGGAGGAGGATGGGGGTGAGTGAGAGAGGGTCAGAGAGAGGGGTTTTGGAGAGAGAGAGGGTTTGAGAGAACGAGAGAGAGTGGGTGAGAGAGAGGAGGATGAGGGGCGTGAGAGAGAGGGGTTGAGAGAGAGGGGTTTTAGAGACAGAGGGGATTTGAGAGAGCGAGAGAGAGCGGGTGAGAGAGAGAGAGGAGGAGGAGGGGGGTGAGAGAGAGAGGGTGAGAGAGAGGGGGTTTAGAGAGAGAAAGGGTTTGAGAGAGCAAGAGAGAGCGGGTGAGAGAGCGGGAGCAGTTTGAGGGGGTGAGAGAGAGAGGGTGAGAGAGAGGGGTTGAGAGAGAGAGGGGGTTTGAGAGAGCGAGTGAGAGCGGGTGAGAGAGAGACGAGGATGAGGGGGGTAAGAGAGGGTGTGAGAGAAGGTGTTTGAGAGAGCAAGAGAGAGCGGGTGAGAGAGAGGGAGGAGAATGAGGGGGGTGAGAGAGAGAGGGTGAGAGAGAGGGGCTGAAAGAGAGAGGCGGTTTGAGAGAGCGAGATAGCGGGTGAGAGAGAGAGGAGGATGAGGGGGGTGAGAGAGAGAGGATGAGAAAGAGGGGGTTTAGAGAGAGAGGGGGTTTGAGAGAGCGAGAGAGAGCGGGTAAGAGAGAGAGACGAAGATGAGGGCGGTGAGAGAGGGTGTGAGAAAAGATGTTTGAGAGAGCAAGAGAGAGCGGGTGAGAGAGGGAGGAGAATGAGAGGGGTGAGAGAGAGAGGGTGAGAGAGAGGGGTTGAGAGAGAGAGGGGGTTTGAGAGAGCGAGAGAGAGCGGGTGAGAGTGAGAGAGGAGGAGGAGGGGGTGAGAGAGAGGGTGAGAGAGAGGGGCTTTAGAGGGAGAGGGGGTTTGAGAGAGCGAGAGAGCGGGTGAGGGAGAGAGAGGAGGATGAGGGGGGGTGAGAGAGAGAGAGGGTGCGAGAGAGGGGTTTTAGAGAGAGAGGGTGTTTGAGAGAACGAGGGTGAGCGGGTAAGAGAGAGAGGAGGATGAGGGGGTTGGGAGAGAGAGGGTGAGAGAGAGGGGTTGAGAGAGAGATGGGGTTTGAGAGAGCGAGAGAGCACGGGTGAGAGAGAGAGAGGAGGATGAGGGGGGTGAGAGCGAGTGTGTGAGAGAGCGAGAGGATGATGTGGGGGGTGAGAGAGAGAAGGTGAGAGAGAGGGGTTTTAGTGAGAGAGGGGGTTTGATAGAGCGAGGGAGAGCGGGTGAGAGAGAGAGAGAGGAGGATGAGGGGGGTGAGAGAGAGTGTGTGAGAGAGAGGGGTTTTAGAGAGAGGGGGTTTGATAGAGCGAGAGAGAGCGGGTGAGAGAGAGAGAGGAGGATGAGGGCGGTGAGAGAGATGGTGAGAGAGAGAGCAGGATGATGGTGTGAGCGAGAGAGGGTGAGAGAGAGGTGATTTAGAGAGGGGGGCTTGAGAGAGCGGGTGCGAGAGAGGAGGATGAAGGGCGTGAGAGAGAGAGCGTGAGAGCGAGGGGTTGAGAGAGAGGGGGTTTGAGAGAGCGAGAGAGCGCGGGTGAGATCGAGAGAGGAGGATGGGGGTGAGAGAGAGTGTGTGAGAGAGCGAGAGGATGATGAGGGTGGTGAGAGAGAGGATGAGAGAGAGGGATTGCGAGAGAGAGGGGGTTGGAGAGAGCGAGAGAGAGCGGGTGAGAGAGAGAGAGAGGAGAATGAGGGCGGTGAGAGAGAGAGGGTGAGAGAGAGAGAGGAGGATGATGGTGTGAGCGAGAGAGGGTGAGAGAGAGGGGTTTTAGAGAGAGAGGGGGCTTGAGAGAGCAGGTGAGAGAGAGGAGGATGAGGGGCGTGAGAGAGAGAGGGTGAGAGAGAGCGGTTGAGAGAGAGGGACTTTGAGAGAGCGAGAGAGCGCGGGTGAGATAGAGAGAGGAGGATGGGGGGTGAGAGAGAGAGGGTGAGAGAGAAGGGTTGAGAGAGAGAGGGTGTTTGAGAGAGCGAGAGAGCGGGTGAGAGAGAGAGAGGAGGAGGAGGGGGGTGAGAAAGAGAGGGTGAGAGAGGGGGTTGCGAGAGAGAGGGGGTTTGAGAGAGCGAGTAAGAGCGGGTGAGAGAGAGAGAGAGGAGGATGAGGGGAGTGAGAAAGAGAAAGTGAGAGAGGGGTTTTGGAGAGAGAGAGGGGGTGAGAAGGAGGGAGAGGGGATGAGAAAGAGACAGTGAGAGAGAGGGGGTTATGAGAGAGGGGTGAGGGAGAGCGGGTGAGAGTGAGAGGGGGTGAGAGCGAGCGGGGTGAGAAGGACGGAGAGGGGATTAGAAAGAGACAGAAAGAGGGGTGGGAGAGAGGGAGGGTGTGTGTGAGTGTGTGTGAGAGAGAGTGAGAGAGGGAGGTGAGAGAGAGGGGAATAAGAATAAGAGAGATTGGGGTGCGAGAGAGAGAGAGGGGTGACAGAGAGAGAAGGTGAGAGAGGGAGTGAGGTGGGAGAGAGTGAGGGGGTTGAGAGATGGGGGTTGTAAGATGGGTATGAGAGAGAGAGGTGGTGAGACAGATGGGCTGAGACAGATGGGGTGAGAGACGGGGTGCGAGAGAAAGCGGGTGAGACATAGGGGCGGTGAGAGAGAGGGGGTGAGAAAGAGGGGGTGAGGGAGGGGGAGTGAGAGAGGGGAGAGAGAGGGGTGAGTGGGGTTTTGAGAGAGAGGGGCAGTGAGAGAGAGTGGGTGGAGAGAGGGAGTGAGAAAGAGAGGGGGTGAGAGAGCGGGGTGAGAGAGGGGTGAGAGAGAGAGTGAAAGAGAGAGTGGGGATGAGAGAGAGGGGATGAGAGAGAGAGGGGGGTGAGAGAAAGGGGAGTGTGGAGGTTGGGGTGAGAGAGAGGGGCGGTGAGAGAGAGGGGCAGTGAGAGAGCGGGGTGTGAGAGAGGGGTGAGAGAGAGAGTGAGAGAGAGTGCGGGTGAGAGAAAAGGGATGAGAGAGAGAGAGAGGTGGGTGAGAGAAAGGGGAGTGTGAGAGGGGGTTGAGAGAGAGGGACGGTGAGAGAGAGTGGGGTGAGAGAGAGAGGTGTGAGAGAGAGAAGGGTGAGAGAGAGAGTGAGAGAGAGTGGGGGTGAGAGAGGGAGTGTGAGAGAGGGGGGAGCGAGAGAGAGGGGCGGTGAGAGAGAGGGGGGTGAGAGAGAGAGGGGGTTGAGAGAGAGAGGGGCGTTGAGAGAGCGGGGTGAGAAAGAGGGCGGAGAGAGAGAGAGGTGAGAGAGAGTGAGAGAGAGTGGGGCTGAGAGAGAGGGGATGAGAGAGAGAGGGGGGTGAGAGAAAGGGGGGTGAGAGAGAGGGGCGGTGAGAGAGCGGGGTGAGAGAGAGAAAGGTGAGAGAGAGGAGGGTGAGATTGAGAGTGAGAGAGAGTGGGGCTGAGAGAGAGGGGATGAGAGAGAGAGGGGTGAGAGAAGGTGGGTGAGAGAGAGGGGCGGTGAGAGAGAACGGGGTGAGAGAGAGAAGGGTGAGAGAGAGAAGGGTGAGATAGAGAGTGAGAGAGAGTGGGGGTGAGAAAGAGAGGGAAAGTGAACGAGACGGGGTGGGAGGGGGTGAGAGAGAGGGGGAGAGGGGGAGAGAAGGGGCGTGAGAGAGAGGGGGGAGAGAGAGAGGGGTAAAAGAGAGATGGAGTGAGAAAGAGAGGGGGTGAGAGATAGAGAAAGGGGTGAGAGAGAGAGGGGGAGAGAGAGTGACGGGTTGAGAGTGAGAAGAGAGTGAGGGAGAGGAGTGAGAGAGAGGGGTTGAGAGAGAGGGATCGAGAGAGAGGGGGATGAGAGAGAGGGGGATGAGAGAGAGGGGGATGAGAGAGAGGGGTATGAGAGGGGGGGGGTTGAGAGAGAGGGTGTGAGAGAGAAAGGGATTCGAGAGAGACAGGGTGGGAGAGCGATGGGGATGGGAGAGAGAGGGGTGAGAGAGAGAGAGAAGGATGAGAGAGAGAGGGTGAGAGAGAGTGGGTGGGAGAGAGAGGGGTGAGAGAGAGTGGTTGGGAGAGAGAGGGGTGGGAGAGAGAGTAGGGTGGGAGAGACAGCGGGTGAGTGAGAGAGGGTGAGAGAGAGAGAGAGAGAGGGCGATGTGAGGGGCGTGAGAGAGAAAAGCGGAGAGACAAAGGGGGTGTGAGAGTGGGTCAGAGAAAGAGTGGAGGTGAGATAGAGAGGGGCTGGGAGAGAGGGCGTGGGAGAGAGAGGGGTTGAGAGAGAGAGACGGTGTGAGTGAGATGGGGTGAGAGAGAGACACTGAGTGGGAGGGGGGAGGGAGTGAGAGAGAGAAGGGTAAGAGAGAGAGGAGGTTTGAGATCGAGAGAGAATGTGGGTGAGGGGCTGAGAGGGGAGTGAGAAAGGGGGTTGAGAGAGAGAAGGGGGTGAGAGAGAGAAGGGTGAGAGAGAGAAGGGTGAGATAGAGAGTGAGAGAGAGTGGGGGTGATAAAGAGAGGGAAAGTGAACGAGACGGGGTGGGAGGGGGTGAGAGAGAGGGGGAGAGGGGGAGAGAAGGGGCGTGAGAGAGAGGGGGGAGAGAGAGAGGGGTAAAAGAGAGATGGAGTGAGAAAGAGAGGGGGTGAGAGATAGAGAACGGGGTGAGAGAGAGAGAGGGGGAGAGAGAGTGACGGGTTGAGAGTGAGAAGAGAGTGAGGGAGAGGAGTGAGAGAGAGGGGTTGAGAGAGAGGGATCGAGAGAGAGGGGGATGAGATAGAGGGGGATGAGAGAGAGGGGGATGAGAGAGAGGGGTATGAGAGGGGGGGGGGTTGAGAGAGAGGGTGTGAGAGAGAAAGGGATTCGAGAGAGACAGGGTGGGAGAGCGATGGGGATGGGAGAGAGAGGGGTGAGAGAGAGAAGGATGAGAGAGAGAGGGTGAGAGAGAGTGGGTGGGAGAGAGGGGTGAGAGAGAGTGGTTGGGAGAGAGAGGGGTGGGAGAGAGAGTAGGGTGGGAGAGACAGCGGGTGAGTGAGAGAGGGTGAGAGAGAGAGAGGGCGATGTGAGGGGCGTGAGAGAGAAAAGGGGAGAGACAAAGGGGGTGTGAGAGTGGGTCAGAGAAAGAGTGGAGGTGAGATAGAGAGGGGCTGGGAGAGAGGGCGTGGGAGAGAGAGGGGTTGAGAGAGAGAGAGACGGTGTGAGTGAGATGGGGTGAGAGAGAGACACTGAGTGGGGGAGGGAGTGAGAGAGAGAAGGGTAAGAGAGAGAGGAGGTTTGAGATCGAGAGAGAATGTGGGTGAGGGGCTGAGAGGGGAGTGAGAAAGGGGGTTGAGAGAGAGAAGGGGGTGAGATAGTGATGCTGAGAAAGAGAGAGGGGTGAGAGTGAAAGAGAGAGGAATGAGAGAGAGAGGGTAAGAGAGAGATAGTTTGAGAGAGCGAGAGAGCAGGTGAGAGAGAGAGTGGATGAGAGGTGTGTGAGAGAGGGGTGAGATGAGAGGGTGAGGGAGAGTGGGGTGAGAGAGAGCACGCGGGTGAGTGAAAGAGAGGGGGTGATGTGAGGGGGTCGAGAGAGAAAGAGGGAGAGACAAAGGGGGAGAGACAAAGGGGGAGAGAAAGAGTGGAGGTGAGACTGAGAGGGGGTGGAAGAGAGGGCGTAAGAGAGAGAGAGAGGTGGTTTGAGAGAGCAGGTGAGAGAGTGGGGGTGAGGGGGTGGGAGGGAGAGGGTGAGAGTGAGGGGTGTGAGATAGAGGTGGGGTGAGAGTTGGGGTGAGGGTTGTGAGAGAGAAGGCAGTGAGAGAGAGAGGGTGTGAGAGAGGGGAGAGAGAGCGGGAAATGAGGGGGGTGAGAGAGAGAGTGAGGGGGTGAGAGAGAGAGTGTGTGAGAGAGAGGGGAGAGATGAGAGAGGGAGTGGGGTGAGGGGGGTTGAGAGAGAAAGTGGGCTGAGTGAGAGGGGGCTGAGAGAGAGGGGGTGAGAGAGAGGTGGTTGAGAGAGAAATGGGGTGAGAGAGAAAGGTGGGTGTGAGAGAGAGTGTATGTGAGAAACAGAGAGAGAGAGTGAGAGGTTAAGAGGGTGAGAGAGAGAGGGTGTCAGAGAGGGGTGAGATGAGAGAGAGAGCATGGTGTGAGAGAGAAAGGGGGCTGAGAGAAAGGGGGCTGAGAGAGGGGGGTAGGGAGAGAGGGGCTGAGAGAGAGCGGGGTGAGAGAGCGAGTGGGCTGAGAGAGAAAGGGGGCCGAGAGAGCGGGGGTATGGACAGAGGAGGTGAGAGAGAGCGGGGTGAGAGAGTGAACGGGCTGAGAGAGAAAGGGGGCTGAGAGAGAGGGGGTAGGGAGAGAGGGGGTGAGAGAGATGGGGGGCTGAGAGAGAGAGGGGGTAGGGAGAGAGGGAGTGAGAGAGATCGGGGTGAGAGAGCGAGTGGGCTTAGAGAGAAAGGGGGCTGAGAGAGAGGGGGTGAGGGATAGAGGGGGTAGGGAGAGAGGGTGTGAGAGAGAGCGGGGTGAGAGAGACAGGAGGATGAGAGCGGTGAGAGAGAGAGGGTGAGAGAGAGAGAGGAGGATGATGGTGTGAGCGGGAGAGGGTGAGAGAGAGGGGTTTTAGAGAGAGAGGGGGCTTGAGAGAGCAGGTGAGAGAGAGGAGGATGAGGGGCGTGAGAGAGAGAGAGGGTGAGAGAGAGCGGTTGAGAGAGAGGGACTTTGAGAGAGCGAGAGAGCGCGGGTGAGATAGAGAGAGGAGGATGGGGGGTGAGAGAGAGAGGGTGAGAGAGAAGGGTTGAGAGAGAGAGGGTGTTTGAGAGAGCGAGAGAGCGGGTGAGAGAGAGAGAGGAGGAGGAGGGGGTGAGAAAGAGAGGGTGAGAGAGGGGGTTGCGAGAGAGAGGGGGTTTGAGAGAGCGAGTAAGAGCGGGTGAGAGAGAGAGAGAGGAGGATGAGGGGAGTGAGAAAGAGAAAGTGAGAGAGGGGTTTTGGAGAGAGATGGGGTGAGAAGGAAGGAGAGGGGATGAGAAAGACATTGAGAGAGAGGGGGTTATGAGAGAGGGGTGAGGGAGAGCGGGTGAGAGTGAGAGGGGGTGAGAGCGAGCGGGGTGAGAAGGACGGAGAGGGGATTAGAAAGAGACAGAAAGAGGGGTGGGAGAGAGGGAGGGTGTGTGTGAGTGTGTGTGAGAGAGAGAGTGAGAGAGGGAGGTGAGAGAGAGGGGAATAAGAATAAGAGAGATTGGGGTGCGAGAGAGAGAGAGGGGTGACAGTGAGAGAAGTTGAGAGCGGGAGTGAGGTGGGAGAGAGTGAGGGGGTTGAGAGATGGGGGTTGTGAGATGGGTATGAGAGAGAGAGGTGGTGAGACAGATGGGCTGAGACAGATGGGGTGAGAGAGGGGGTGCGAGAGAAAGCGGGTGAGACATAGGGGCGGTGAGAGAGAGAGGGGGTGAGAGAGGGGGAGTGAGAGAGGTGTTTGGGAGAGCGAGAGGGGAGAGAGAGGGGTGAGTGGGGTTTTGAGAGAGAGGGGCAGTGAGAGAGAGTGGGTGGAGAGAGGGAGTGAGAAAGAGAGGCGGTGAGAGAGCGGGGTGAGAGAGGGGTGAGAGAGAGAGTGAAAGAGAGAGTGGGGGTGAGACAGAGGGGATGAGAGAGAGAGTAGGGTGAGAGAAAGGGGAGTGTGGGGGTTGGGGTGAGAGAGAGGGGCGGTGAGAGAGAGGGGCGGTGAGAGAGAGAGGTGAGAGAGAGAGTGAGAGAGACTTGCGGTGAGAGAGAAGGGATGAGAGAGAGAGAGAGAGGTGGGTGAGAGAAAGGGGAGTGTAAGAGGGGGTTGAGAGAGAGGGACGGTGAGAGAAAGTGGGGTGAGAGAGAGAGGTGTGAGAGAGAGAAGGGTGAGAGAGAGAGTGAGAGAGAGTGGGGGTGAGAGAGAGAGTGTGAGAGAGGGGGGAGCGAGAGAGAGGGGCGGTGAGAGAGAGGGGGGTGAGAGAGAGAGGGGGTTGAGAGAGAGGGGGTGAGAGAGGCGTTTGGGAGAGCGAGAGGGGAGAGAGAGGGGTGAGTGGGGTTTTGAGAGAGAGGGGCAGTGAGAGAGAGTGGGTGGAGAGAGGGAGTGAGAAAGAGAGGGGGTGAGAGAGCGGGGTGAGAGAGGGGTGAGAGAGAGAGTGAAAGAGAGAGTGGGGGTGAGACAGAGGGGATGAGAGAGAGAGGGGTGTGAGAGAAAGGGGAGTGTGGGGGTTGGGGTGAGAGAGAGGGGCGGTGAGAGAGAGGGGCGGTGAGAGAGAGGGGTGAGAGAGAGAGTGAGAGAGACTGGCGGTGAGAGAGAGTGCGGGTGAGAGAAAAGGGATGAGAGAGAGAGAGGTGGGTGAGAGAAAGGGGAGTGTGAGAGGGGGTTGAGAGAGAGGGACGGTGAGAGAGAGTGGGGTGAGAGAGAGTGTGAGAGAGAGAAGGGTGAGAGAGAGACTGAGAGAGAGTGGGGGTGAGAGAGGGAGTGTGAGAGAGGGGGGAGCGAGAGAAAGGGGCGGTGAGAGAGAGCGGGATGAGAAAGAGGGCTGAGAGAGAGAGAGGTGAGAGAGAGTGAGAGAGAGTGGGGCTGAGAGAGAGGGGATGAGAGAGAGAGGGGGGTGAGAGAAAGGGGGGTGAGAGAGAGGGGTGTGAGAGAGAGAAGGGTGAGATAGAGAGTGAGAGAGAGTGGGGCTGAGAGAGAGGGGATGAGAGAGAGAGGGGTGAGAGAAGGGGGGTGAGAGAGAGGGGCGGTGAGAGAGAACGGGGTGAGAGAGAGAAGGGTGAGAGAGAGAAGGGTGAGATAGAGAGTGAGAGAGAGTGGGGGTGAGAAAGAGAGGGAAAGTGAACGAGACGGGGTGGGAGGGGGTGAGAGAGAGGGGGAGAAGGGGAGAGAGGGGGCGTGAGAGAGAGGGGGAGAGAGAGGGGTAAAAGAGAGATGGAGTGAGAAAGAGAGGGGGTGAGAGATAGAGAAAGGGGTGAGAGAGAGAGGGGGGAGAGAGAGTGACGGGTTGAGAGAGAGAAGAGAGTGAGGGAGAGGAGTGAGAGAGAGGGGTTGAGAGAGAGGGATCGAGAGAGAGGGGGATGAGAGAGAGGGGGATGAGAGAGAGGGGTATGAGAGAGGGGGGGGTGGAGAGAGAGGGTGTGAGAGAGAATGGGATTCGAGAGAGACAGGGTGGGAGAGCGATGGAGATGGGAGAGAGAGGGGTGAGAGAGAGAGAGAGAAGGATGAGAGAGAGAGGGTGAGAGAGAGTGGGTGGGAGAGAGAGGGGTGAGAGAGAGTGGTTGGGAGAGAGAGGGGTGGGAGAGAGAGTAGGGTGGGAGAGACAGCGGGTGAGTGAGAGAGGGTGAGAGAGAGAGAGAGGGCGATGTGAGGGGCATGAGAGAGAAAAGGGGAGAGACAAAGGGGGTGTGAGAGTGGGTCAGAGAAAGAGTGGAGGTGAGATAGAGAGGGCTGGGAGAGAGGGCGTGGGAGAGAGGGGTTGAGAGAGAGACGGTGTGAGTGAGATGGGGTGAGAGAGAGAGAGACTGAGTGGGAGAGAGGGAGGGAGTGAGAGAGAGAAGGGTAAGAGAGAGAGGAGGTTTGAGATCGAGAGAGAATGTGGGTGAGGGGTTGAGAGGGGAGTGAGAAAGGGGGTTGAGAGAGAGAAGGGGGTGAGATAGTGATGCTGAGAAAGAGAGAGGGGTGAGAGTGAAAGAGAGAGGATTGAGAGAGAGGGGGTAAGAGAGAGATAGTTTGACAGAGCGAGAGAGCAGGTGAGAGAGAGAGTGGATGAGAGGTGTGTGAGAGAGGGGTGAGATGAGAGGGTGAGGGAGAGTGGGGTGAGAGAGAGCACGCGGGTGAGTGAGAGAGAGGGGGTGATGTGATGGGGTCGAGAGAGAAAGAGGGAGAGACAAAGGGGGAGAGACAAAGGGGGAGAGAAAGAGTGGAGGTGAGACTGAGAGGGGGTGGAAGAGAGGGCGTGAGAGAGAGAGAGAGTTGGTTTGAGAGAGCAGGTGAGAGAGTGGTGGTGACGGGGTGGGAGGGAGAGGGTGAGAGAGAGGGGTGTGAGATAGAGGTGGGGTGAGAGATGGGGTGAGGGTTGTGAGAGAGAAGGCAGTGAGAGAGAGAGGGTGTGAGAGAGGGGAGAGAGAGGGGTGTTTGAGGGGGGTGAGAGAGAGAGTGAGGGGGTGAGAGAGAGAGTGTGTGAGAGAGAGGGGAGAGATGAGAGAGGGAGTGGGGTGAGGGGGGTTGAGAGAGAAAGTGGGCTGAGTGAGAGGGGGCTGAGAGAGAGGGGGTGAGAGAGAGGTGGATGAGAGAGAAAGGGGGTGAGAGAGAAAGGTGGGCGTAAGAGAGATTGTGTGTGAGAAACAGAGAGAGAGAGTGAGAGGGTAAGAGGGTGAGAGAGGGGGGTGTGAGAGAGGGGTGAGATGAGAGAGAGAGCATGGTGTGAGAGAGAAAGGGGGCTGAGAGAAAAGGGGCTGAGAGAGAGGGGGTGAGGGAGAGAGGGGTGAGAGAGTGAATGGACTGAGAGAGAAAGCGGGCTGAGAGAGGGGGGTAGGGAGAGAGGGGGTGAGAGAGAGCGGGGTGAGAGAGCGAGTGGGCTGAGAGAGAAAGGGGGCCGAGAGAGAGGGGGTATGGAGAGAGGAGGTGAGAGAGAGCGGGGTGAGAGAGTGAACGGGCTGAGAGAGAAAGGGGGCTGAGAGAGAGGGGGTAGGGAGAGAGGGGGTGAGAGAGAGGGGGGGCTGAGAGAGTGAGGGGGTAGGGAGAGAGGGGGTGAGAGAGAGCGGGGTGAGAGAGCGAGTGGGCTTAGAGAGAAAGGGGGCTGAGAGAGAGGGGGTGAGGGATAGAGGGGGGTAGGGAGAGAGGGTGTGAGAGAGAGCGGGGTGAGAGAGTGAACGGGCTGAGAGAGAGGGGGGGCTGAGAGAGAGGGGGTAGGGAGAGAGGGGGTGGGAGAGAGCGGGGTGAGAGAGCGAGTGGACTGAGAGAGAAAGGGGGCTGAGGGAGGGGGGGGCTGAGAGAGGGGATAGGGAGAGAGGTGTTGAGAGAGCGGGGTGAGAGAGCGAGTGGACTGAGAGAGAAAGGGGGCTGAGAGAGAGGGGGTAGGGAGAGAGGGGGTGAGAGAGAGCGTGGTGAGAGAGAGGGGGTCAGAGAGTGGGGTGAGAGAGCGAGTGGACTGAGAGAGAAAGGGGGCTGAGAGAGGGGGTAGGGAGAGAGGGGGTGAGAGAGAGCGGGGTGAGAGAGCGAGTGGGCTGAGAGAGAAAGGGGGCTGAGAGAGGGTGTCGGGAGAGAGGGGGTGAGAGAGAGCGGGGTGAGAGAGCGAGTGGGCTGAGAGAGAAAGGGGGCTGAGAGAGAGGGGGTAGGGAGAGAGGGGGTGAGAGAGAGCGGGGTGAGAGAGAGGGGGTCAGAGAGTGGGGTGAGAGAGCGAGTGGACTGAGAGAGAAAGGGGGCTGAGAGAGGGTGTAGGGAGAGAGGGGGTGAGAGAGAGCGGGGTGAGAGAGCGAGTGGGCTGAGAGAGAAAGGGGGCTGAGAGAGGGGGTAGGGAGAGAGGGGGTAGGGAGAGAGCGGTGTGAGAGAGTGAATAGGCTGAGAGAGAAAGGAGGCTGACAGAGAGAGGGGATAGGGAGAGAGGGGGTCAGCGAGCGGGGTGAGAGTGCGAACGGGCTGAGAGAGAAAGGGTGCTGAGAGAGAGGGGGTAGGGAGAGAGGGGTGAGAGAGTGGGGTGAGAGAGAGGGTGTCAGAGAGGTGGGGAGAGTAAAGGGTGTGTAAGGGAGGGGGGAAAGAGAGAGGAGGAGAGAGAGTGTTCAGAGAGAGAGTGGATGAGGGGATGTGAGAGAGAGGGTGAGATGAGAGGGTGAGAGAGAAGGGGGTGAGAGAGAGAGAGGAGGGTGAAAAAGGGAAAGAGGAGGAGAATGAGAGAGGGGAAAGAATGAGAGGGGGTCAGAGAAAGAGTGGAGGTGAGGGGGTGAGAGAGAGGGAGTGGGAGAGAGGGGGTTGGAGAGAGAGAGAGGGCGAGAGAGAGAGGGAATGACAGAGAGAAGGGTGAGAGGGTGAGAGAGAGAGAATGAGAAAGATCGGGGTGGGGGAGAGCGCGGGTGTGAAAGAGAAAGGGGGTGAGTGAGAGAGGGGGAGAGAGACGGGGTGAGAGAGACGTAAGAGAGAGAGTGGAGTGAAAGAGAGAGGGATAACAGAGAGAGGGTGAGATGAGAGGGTGAGAGAGAAGGGGGTGAGAGAGAGAGAGGAGGGTGAAAAAGGGAGAGAGGAGGAGAATGAGAGAGGGGAAAGAATGAGAGGGGGTCAGAGAAAGAGTGGAGGTGAGGGGGTGAGAGAGAGGGAGTGGGAGAGAGGGGGTTGGAGAGAGAGAGAGGGCGAGAGAGAGAGGGAATGACAGAGAGAAGGGTGAGAGGGTGAGAGAGAGAGAGAATGAGAAAGATCGGGGTGGGGGAGAGCGCGGGTGTGAAAGAGAAAGGGGTTGAGTGAGAGAGGGGGAGAGAGACGGGGTGAGAGAGACGTAAGAGAGAGAGTGGAGTGAAAGAGAGAGGGATAACAGAGAGAGGGTGAGAGAGAGAGGTGTGAGAGAGAGATCAGCGTGGGAGAGGCTGGGGACAGAGAGAGGGCTGAGAGAGAGATGTGAGAGAGAAGGTGTGAGAGAGAGATCAGGGTGGGAGAGACTGGGGTGACAGAGAGGGGTGAGAGAGAAGCGGTGAGTGAGAGAGAGGTGTGAGAGAGAGAGGGGGGTAAGAGAGAAAGGGGGGTTGAGAGAGAGACAGGCAGAGAAAGAGAGGGTGAGCGAGAGAAAGTGAGAGAGGCGTGAGAGAGAGGGGTAAGAGAGAGGGGAAAGAGAGACAAGGTTGAGAGAGAGAGGAGTAAGAGAGAGAGAGGAGGTGTGAGAGAGAGGGGTGTAAGAGAGAGAGGGGTGTAAGAGTGAGAGGGGGTGAGAGAGAGGGGGTGAGAGAGAGAGGTGTGAGAGAGAGGGTCTGAACGAGAGGGACTGAGAGGAGGGGTGAGAGAGGTGGTGAGAGACAAGGGGTGTGAGAGGGAGGCGTGAGAGAAAGAGGGTGTGAGAGAGGGGGGTGAGAGAGACAGAGTGAGAGAGAGAGGCGTGAGAGACAGGTGGGTGAGAGAGAGAGGGGTAAGAGAGAGGCAGAGAGAGAGGCGTGAGTGAGAGAGAGAGAGGGGTGAGAGGGAGAGAAGGGTGAGGGAGAGAGAGGGGTGAGGCGATGGAGGGTGTGACAGAGAGATCGGGGTGGAAGAGAGAGCGGGTGAGAAAGAGATGCGGATGAGAGAGAGACAGGCTTAGTTAGAGAGACAGGGGTGAGAGAGAGAGGGTGAGAGGGAGGTAAGAGAGAGAGATAGAGATGGGGTGAAAGAGAGAGAGGGGCTGAGAGAGAGATGGCGTGAGAGAGAGGGGGTGAGATCGAGAGAGGGGAAAGAAAGAGAGAGAGGTGGGAGAGAGAGAGTGTGAGAGAGAGACGCGTGTGAGACAGATCAGGGTGGGAGAGACTGGGGAGAGAGGGATGGGTGCTGAGAGAGAGATAGCTGAGAGAGAGGGGTGAGAGAGAGAGAGGGGTGAGAGAAAGGGGGGTGAGAGAGAGGGGCGGTGAGAGAGCGGGGTGAGAGAGAGAAGGGTGAGAGAGAGAAGTGTGAGATAGAGAGTAAGAGAGAGTGGGGCTGAGAGAGAGAAGGATGAGAGAGACAGGGGGTGAGAGAAAGGGGGGTGAGAGAGAGGGGCGGTGAGACAGAACGGGGTGAGAGAGAGAAGAGTGAGAGAGAGAAGGGTGAGATAGAGAGTGAGAGAGAGTGTGGGAAGAAAGAGAGGGAATGTGAACGAGACGGGGTGGGAGGGGTTGAGAGAGAGGGGGAGAGGGGGAGAGAGGGGGCATGAGAGAGAGGGGGGAGAGAGAGAGGGGTAAAAGAGAGATGGAGTGAGAAAGAGAGGGGGTGAGAGAGAGGGGGTGAGAGAGAGAGAAAGGGGTGAGAGAGAGAGAGAGGGGGAGAGAGAGTGACAGGTTGAGAGAGAGAAGAGAGTGAGGGAGAGGAGTGAGAGAGGGGTTGAGAGATAGGGATTGAGAGAGAGGGGGATGAGAGAGAGGGGGATGAGAGAGGGGGGGTTGAGAGAGAGGGTGAGAGAGAGAAAGGGATTCGAGAGAGACAGGGTGGGAGAGCGATGGGGATGGGAGAGAGAGGGGTGAGAGAGAGAGAGAGAAGGATGAGAGAGAGAGAGGGTGAGAGAGAGTGGGTGGGAGAGAGAGGGGTGAGAGAGAGTGGGTGGGAGAGAGAGAGAGGGGTGGGAGAGAGAGTAGGGTGGGAGAGACAGCGGGTGAGTGAGAGAGGGTGAGAGAGAGAGAGGGCGATGTGAGGGGCGTGAGAGAGAAAAGGGGAGAGACAAAGGGGGTGTGAGAGTGGGTCAGAGAAAGAGTGGAGGTGAGATAGAGAGGGGCTGGGAGAGAGGGCGTGGGAGAGAGGGGTTGAGAGAGAGAGACGGTGTGAGTGAGATGGGGTGAGAGAGAGAGAGACTGAGTGGGAGAGAGGGAGGGAGTGAGAGAAAGAAGGGTAAGAGAGAGAGGAGGTTTGAGATCGAGAGAGAATGTGGGTGAGGGGTTGAGAGGGGAGTGAGAAAGGGGGTTGAGAGAGAGAAGGGGATGAGATAGTGATGCTGAGAAAGAGAGAGGGGTGAGAGTGAAAGAGAGAGGAATGAGAGAGAGGGGGTAAGAGAGAGATAGTTTGAGAGAGCGAGAGAGCAGGTGAGAGAGAGAGTGGATGAGAGGTGTGTGAGAGAGGGGTGAGATGAGAGGGTGAGGGAGAGAGAAGGGGGTGAGAGAGAGGGGGTGTGAGAGAGAGTGGGGTGAGAGAGAGCGCGCGGGTGAGTGAGAGAGGGGGTGATGTGAGGGGGTCGAGAGAGAAAGAGGGAGAGACAAAGGGGGAGAAACAAAGGGGGAGAGAAAGAGTGGAGGTGAGACTGAGAGGGGGTGGAAGAGAGGGCGTGAGAGAGAGAGAGAGGTGGTTAGAGAGAGCAGGTGAGAGAGTGGGGGTGAGGGGGTGGGAGTGATAGGGTGAGAGATAGGGGTGTGAGAGAGAGGTGGGGTGAGAGATGGGGTAAGGGGTTGAGAGAGAAGGCATTGAGAGAGAGAGGGTGTGAGAGAGGTGAGAGAGAGGGGGGATTGAGGGGGGTGAGAGAGAGAGTGAGGGGGTGAGAGAGAGAGAGTGTGTGAGAGAGAGGGGAGAGATGAGAGAGGGAGTGGGGTGAGGGGGGTTGAGAGAGAAAGTGGGCTGAGTGAGAGGGAGCTGAGAGAGAGGGGTGAGAGAGAGGGGGTGAGAGAGAGGGGGTGAGAGGAAAAGAGAGAGTGAGAGAGAGGGGCAGAGAGAGGAGATGAGAGAATGAGCGGGGTGAGAGAGAGGTGGTTGAGAGAGAAAGGGGGTGAGAGAGAAAGGTGGGTGTGAGAGAGAGGGGGTGTGAGAAACAGAGAGAGAGTGAGAGGTTAAGAGTGTGAGAGAGAGAGGGTGTGAGAGAGGGGTGAGATGAGAGAGAGAGCATGGTGTGAGAGAGAAAGGGGGCTGAGAGAAAGGGGGCTGAGAGAGAGGGGGTGAGGGAGAGAGGGGTGAGAGAGTGAAAAGACTGAGAGAGAAAAGAGGCTGAGAGAGGGGGTAGGGAGAGAGGGGGTGAAAGAGCGGGGTGAGAGCGAGTGGGCTGAGAGAGAAAGGGGGCCGAGAGAGAGGGGGTATGGAGAGAAGAGGTGAGAGAGAGCGGGGTGAGAGAGCGAGTGGGCTGAGAGAGAAAGGGGGCTGAGAGAGAGAGGGGGGTAGGGAGAGAGGGGGTGAGAGAGCGCGGGGTGAGAGAGCGAGTGGGCTGAGAGAGAAAGCGGGCTGAGAGAGAGAGGGTGTAGGGAGAGAGGGGGAGGGAGAGAGCGGGGTGAGAGAGTGAACGGGCTGAGAGAGAAAGGGGCTGAGAGAGAGGGGGTGCTGAGAGAGAGGGGGTAGGGAGAGAGGGGGTCAGAGAGCGGGTAGAGAGTACGAACGGGATGAGAGAGAAAGGGGGCTGAGAGAGAGGGGATAGGGAGAGAGGGGTTGAGAGAGTGGGGTGAGAGTGAGGGTGTCAGAGAGGTGGGGAGAGTAAAGGGTGTGTAAGGGAGGGGGGAAGAGAGAGGGGGAGAGAGAGGGTTCAGAGAGAGAGAGTGGATGAGGGGATGTGAGAGAGAGGGTGAGATGAGAGGGTGAGAGAGAGTGGAGGGTGAAAAAGAGAGAGAGGGGGAGAAAGAGAGAGGGGAAAGAATGAGGGGTTCAGAGAAAGAGTGGAGGTGAGGTGGTGAGAGAGAGGGAGTGGGAGAGAGGGGGTTGGAGAGAGAGAGAGGGCGAGACAGAGAGGGAATGAGAGAGAGAAGGGTGAGAGGGTGAGAGAGAGAGGGAGAATGAGAAAGATCGGGGTGGGGGAGAGAGCGGGTGCGATAGAGAAAGGGGGTGAGTGAGAGAGGGAGAGAGAGACGGGGTGAGAGAGACGTAAGAGAGAGAGGGGAGTGAAAGAGAGAGGGGTAACAGAGAGAGGGTGAGAGAGAGAGGTGTGAGAGAGAGATCAGCGTGGGAGAGACTGGGGAGAGAGAGAGGGCTGAGATAGAAAGATGTGAGAGAGAAGGTGTGAGAGAGAGATCAGGGTGGGAGAGACTGGGGTGAGAGAGAGGGGTGAGAGAGAAGCGGTGTGAGAGAGAGAGGTGTGTGAGAGAGAGGGGGGTAAGAGAGAAAGGGGGGGTGAGAGAGAGACAGGCAGAGAAAGAGAGGGTGAGAGAGAGAAGGTGAGAGAGATACGTGAGAGAGACGGGGTAAGAGAGAGGGGAAAGAGAGACAAGGTTGAGAGAGAGAGGGGTGAGATAGAGAGGAGGTGTGAGAGAGAGGGGTGTAAGAGTGAGAGGGGGTGAGAGTGAGGGGGTGAGAGAGAGGTGTGAGAGAGAGGGGCTGAACGAGAGGGACTGAGAGGAGGGGTGAGATAGGCGGTGAGAGACAAGGGTTGTGAGAGGGAGGTGTGAGAGAAAGAGGGTGTGAGAGAGGGGGGTGAGAGAGAGAGAGAGTGAGAGAGAGAGAGGGGTGAGAGACAGGTGGGTGAGAGAGAGAGAGGGGTAAGAGAGAGGGAGAGAGAGAGGCGTGAGTGAGAGAGAGAGAGTGGTGAGAGGGAGATAAGGGTGAGAGAGAGAGAGGGGTGAGGCGATGGAGGGTGTGAGAGAGAGATCGGGGTGGAAGAGAGAGCGGGTGAGAAAGAGATGGGGATGAGAGAGAGAGACAGGCTGAGTTAGAGAGACAGGGGTGAGAGAGACAGGGCGAGAGGGAGGTAAGAGAGAGATAGAGATGGGGTGAAAGAGAGAGACAGGCTGAGAGAGAGAGGGCGTGAGAGTGGGGGGGGGGTGAGATCGAGAGAGGGGAAAGAGAGAGAGGGGAGGGAGAGAGAGAGAGTGTGAGAGAGAGACGCGTGTGAGACAGATCAGGGTGGGGGAGACTGGGGAGAGAGGGATGGGTGCTGAGAGAGAGAGAGGGCTGAGAGAGAGGGGTGAGAGAGAGAGGGGTGAGAGAGAGAGAGAGGGATGAGAGAGAGAGAGGGGGTGAGAGAGACGGCAGAGAAAGAGAGGGTGAGAGAGAGAAGGTGAGAGAGAGGTGTGAGAGAGCGGGGGAAGAGAGAGAGGGGGGAAAGAAGGAGAAGGGTGAGAGGGTGAGACAGAGAGGGAGGATGAGAAAGATTGGGGTGGGGGAGAGAGTGGGGTGAGAAAGAGAAAGGGGGTGAGTGAGAGTGGGGAATAGAGAGTGGGTTTGAGAGAGGCGTAAGAGAGAGAGGGGTGAGAGAGAGCAGTAAGAGAGAGAGGGGTGAGATAGAAAGGGTGAGCGAGAGGGGTGTGAGAGAAAGGGGGTGAGAAAGAGAGGGAATGTGAACGAGACGGGGTGGGAGGGGATGAGAGAGAGGGGGAGAGGGGGAGAGAGGGGGCGTGAGAGAGAGGGAGGAGAGAGAGAGAGAAGGGTAAAAGAGAGATGGAGTGAGAAAGAGAGGGGGTGAGAGAGAGGGGGTGAGAGAGAGAGAAAGGGGTGAGAAAGAGAGAGGGGGAGAGAGAGTGACAGGTTGAGAGAGAGAAGAGTGTGAGGGAGAGGAGTGAGAGAGGGGTTGAGAGATAGGGATCGAGAGAGGGGGATGAGAGAGAGGGGGATGAGAGAGAGGGCGATGAGAGTGGGGGGGGGTTGAGAGAGAGGGTGAGAGAGAGAAAGGGATTCGAGAGAGACAGGGTGGGAGAGCGATGGGGATGGGAGAGAGAGGGGTGAGAGAGAGAGAGAGAAGATTGAGAGAGAGAGAGGGTGAGAGAGAGTGGGTGGGAGAGAGAGGGGTGAGAGAGAGTGGGTGGGAGAGAGAGAGAGGGGTGGGAGAGAGAGTAGGGTGGGAGAGACAGCGGGTGAGTGAGAGAGGGTGTGAGAGAGAGAGGGCGATGTGAGGGGCGTGAGAGAGAAAAGGGGAGAGACAAAGGGGGTGTGAGAGTGGGTCAGAGAAAGAGTGGAGGTGAGATAGAGAGGGGCTGGGAGAGAGGGCGTGGGAGAGAGGGGTTGAGAGAGAGAGACGGTGTGAGTGAGATGGGGTGAGAGAGAGAGAGACTGAGTGGGAGAGAGGGAGGGAATGAGAGAAAGAAGGGTAAGAGAGAGAGGAGGTTTGAGATCGAGAGAGAATGTGGGTGAGGGGTTGAGAGGGGAGTGAGAAAGGGGGTTGAGAGAGAGAAGGGGGTGAGATAGTGATGCTGAGAAAGAGAGAGGGGTGAGAGTGAAAGAGAGAGGAATGAGAGAGAGGGGGTAAGAGAGAGATAGTTTGAGAGAGCGAGAGAGCAGGTGAGAGAGAGAGTGGATGAGAGGTGTGTGAGAGAGGGGTGAGATGAGAGGGTGAGGGAGAGAGAAGGGGGTGAGAGAGAGGGGGTGTGAGAGAGAGTGGGGTGAGAGAGAGCGCGCGGGTGAGTGAGAGAGGGGGTGATGTGAGGGGGTCGAGAGAGAAAGAGGGAGAGACAAAGGGGGAGAGACAAAGGGGGAGAGAAAGAGTGGAGGTGAGAGTGAGAGGGGGTAGAAGAGAGGGCGTGAGAGAGAGAGGGGTTAAGAGAGAGAGGTGGTTTGAGAGAGCAGGTGAGAGAGTGGGGGTGAGGGGGTGGGAGGGATAGGGTGAGAGATAGGGGTGTGAGAGAGAGGTGGGCTGAGAGATGGGGTGAGGGGGGTGAGAGGGAAGGCATTGAGAGAGAGAGGGTGTGAGATAGGGGAGAGAGAGGGGGGATTGAGGGGGTGAGAGAGAGAGTGAGGGGGTGAGAGAGAGAGAGTGTGTGAGAGAGGGGGAGAGATGAGAGAGGGAGTGGGGTGAGGGTGGTTGAGAGAGAAAGTGGGCTGAGTGAGAGGGGTCCGAGAGAGAGGGGGTGAGAGAGAGGGGGTGAGAGAGAGGGGGTGAGAGAGAGAGAAAGGGGTGAGAGAGAGAGAGGGGGAGAGAGAGTGACAGGTTGAGAGAGAGAAGAGAGTGAGGGAGAGGAGTGAGAGAGGGGTTGAGAGATAGGAATCGAGAGAGAGGGGGATGAGAGAGAGGGGGATGAGAGAGAGGGGGATGAGAGAGGGGGGTTGAGAGAGAGGGTGTGAGAGAGAAAGGGATTCGAGAGAGACAGGGTGGGAGAGCGATGGGGATGGGAGAGAGAGGGGTGAGAGAGAGAGAGAAGGATGAGAGAGAGAGAGGGTGAGAGAGCGTGGGTGGGAGAGAGAGGGGTGAGAGAGAGTGGGTGGGAGAGAGAGAGGGGTGGGAGAGAGAGTTGGGTGGGAGAAACAGCGGGTGAGTGAGAGAGGGTGAGAGAGAGAGAGCGCGATGTGAGGGGCGTGAGAGAGAAAAGGGGAGAGAAAAAGGGGGTGTGAGAGTGGGTCAGAGAAAGAGTGGAGGTGAGATAGAGAGGGGCTGGGAAAGAGGGCGTGGGAGAGAGGGGTTGAGAGAGAGAGACGGTGTGAGTGAGATGGGGTGAGAGAGAGAGACACTGAGTGGGAGAGAGGGAGGGAGTGAGAGAGAGAAGGGTAAGAGAGAGAGGAGGTTTGAGATCGAGAGAGAATGTGGGTGAGGGGTTGAGAGGGGAGTGAGAAAGGGGGTTGAGAGAGAGAAGGGGGTGAGATAGCGATGCTGAGAAAGAGAGAGGGGTGAGAGTGAAAGAGAGAGGAATGAGAGAGAGGGGGTAAGAGAGAGATAGTTTGAGAGAGCGAGAGAGCAGGTGAGAGAGAGAGTGGATGAGAGGTGTGTGAGAGAGGGGTGAGATGAGAGGGTGAGGGAGAGAGAAGGGGGTGAGAGAGAGGGGGTGTGAGAGAGAGAGTGGGGTGAGAGAGAGCGCGCGGGTGAGTGAGAGAGGGGGTGATGTGAGGGGGTCGAGAGAGAAAGAGGGAGTGACAAAGGGGAGAGACAAAGGGGGAGAGAAAGAGTGGAGGTGAGACTGAGAGGGGGTGGAAGAGAGGGCGTGAGAGAGAGGGGTTAAGAGAGAGAGGTGGTTTGAGAGAGCAGGTGAGAGAGGTGGGGTGAGGGGGTGGGAGGGATAGGGTGAGAGATAGGGGTGTGAGAGAGAGGTGGGGTGAGAGATGGGGTGAGGGGGGTGAGAGAGAAGGCATTGAGAGAGAGAGGGTGTGAGAGAGGGGAGAGAGAGAGGGGATTGAGGGGGGTGAGAGACAGAGTGAGGGGGTGAGAGAGAGAGAGTGTGTGAGAGAGGGGGAGAGATGAGAGAGGGAGTGGGGTGAGGGGGGTTGAGAGAGAAAGTGGGCTGAGTGAGAGGGGACTGAGAGAGTGGTGGTGAGAGAGAGGGGGTGAGAGAGAGGGGTTGAGAGGAAAAGAGAAAGTGAGAGAGAGGGGCAGAGAGAGGAGATGAGAGATAGAGCGGGGTGAGAGAGAGGTGGTTGAGAGAGAAAGGGGATGAGAGAGAAAGGAGGGTGTGAGAGAGAGGGGGTGTGAGAAACAGACAGAGAGAGTGAGAGGTTAAGAGTGTGAGAGAGAGAGAGGGTGTGAGAGAGGGGTGAGATGAGAGAGAGACCATGGTGTGAGAGAGAAAGGGGGCTGAGAGAAAGGGGGCTGAGAGAGAGGGGGTGAGGGAGAGCGGGGTGAGAGAGTGAACGGACTGAGATAGAAAAGAGGCTGAGAGAGGGGGGTAGGGAGAGAGGGGGTCAGAGAGCGCGGGGTGAGAGAACGAGTGGGCTGAGAGAGAAAGGGGGCCGAGAGAGAGAGGGGGGTAGGGAGAGAGGGGGTGAGAGAGAGCGGGGTGAGAGAGCGAGTGGGCTGAGAGAGAAAGGGGGCTGAGAGAGAGAGAGGGGGTAGGGAGAGCGGGGGGGAGAGAGAGCGGGGTGTGAGAGTGAACGGGCTGAGAGAGAAAGGGGGCTGAGAGAGAGTGGGTGCTGAGAGATAGACGGGGTCAGAGAGCGGGGTGAGAGTACGAACGGGCTGAGAGAGAAAGGGGGCTGAGAGAGAGAGGGGATAGGGAGAGAGGGGGTGAGAGAGTGGGGTGAGAGAGAGGGTGTCAGAGAGGTGGGGAGAGTAAAGGGTGTGTAAGGGAGGGGGGAAAGAGAGAGGGGTAGAGAGAGGGTTCAGAGAGAGAGTGGATGAGGGGATGTGAGAGAGAGGGTGAGATGAGAGGGTGAGAGAGAGAGTGGAGGGTGATAAAGAGAGAGGGGGAGAAAGAGAGAGGGGAAAGAATGAGAGGGGGTCAGAGAAAGAGTGGAGGTGAGGGGGTGAGAGAGAGGGAGTGGGAGAGAGGGGGTTGGAGAGAGAGAGAGGGGGAGAGAGAGAGGGAATGAGAGAGAGAAGGGTGAGAGGGTGAGAGAGAGAGGGAGAATGAGAAAGATCGGGGTGGGGGAGAGAGCGGGTGCGAAAGAGAAAGGGGGTGAGTGAGAGAGGGGGAGAGAGACGGGGTGAGAGAGACGTAAGAGAGAGAGGGGAGTGAAAGAGAGAGGGGTAACAGAGAGAGGGCTGAGAGAGAGATGTGAGAGAGAAGGTGTGAGAGAGAGATCAGGGTGGGAGAGACTGGGGTGAGAGAGAGGGGTGAGAGAGAACCGGTGAGAGATAGAGAGGTGTGTGAGAGAGAGGGGGGTAAGAGAGAAAGGGGGGTGAGAGAGAGACAGGCAGAGAAAGAGAGGGTGAGAGAGAGAAGGTGAGAGAGAGGCGTGAGAGAGACGGGGTAAGAGAGAGGGGAAAGAGAGACAAGGTTGAGAGAGAGGGGTGAGAGAGAGAGGAGGTGTGAGAGAGTGGGGTGTAAGGGTGAGAGGGGGTGAGAGCGAGGGGGTGAGAGAGAGGTGTGAGAGAGAGGGGCTGAACGAGAGGGACTGAGAGGAGGGGTGAGAGAGGCGGTGAGAGACAAGGGGTGTGAGAGGGAGGTGTGAGAGAAAGAGGGTGTGAGAGAGGGGGGTGAGAGAGAGAGGGTGAGAGAGAGAGGGGTGAGAGAGAGAGGGTGAGAGAGAGAGGGGTGAGAGACAGGTGGGTTAGAGAGAGGGGGGGCGGTAAGAGAGAGGGAGAGAGAGGCGTGAGTGAGAGAGAGAGAGTGGTGAGAGGGAGATAAGGGTGAGGGAGAGAGAGGGGTGAGGCGATGGAGGGTGTGAGAGAGAGATCGGGGTGGAAGAGAGAGCGGGTGAGAAAGAGATGGGGATGAGAGAGAGAGACAGGCTGAGTTAGAGAGTCAGGGGTGAGAGAGAGAGGGTGAGAGGGAGGTAAGAGAGAGAGATAGAGATGGGGTGAAAGAGAGAGAGGGGCTGAGAGAGAGAGAGCGTGAGAGGGGGGGGGTGAGATAGAGAGAGGGGAAAGAGAGAGAGAGGGGTGGGAGAGAGAGAGTTTGAGAGAGAGACACGTGTGAGACAGATCAGGGTGGGGGAGACTGGGGAGAGAGGGATGGGTGCTGAGAGAGAGAGAGGGCTGAGAGAGAGGGGTGAGAGAGAGGGATGAGAGAGAGAGGGGGTGAGAGAGACGGCAGAGAAAGAGAGGGTGAGAGAGAGAAGGTGAGAGAGAGGTGTGAGAGAGAGCGGCTAAGAGAGAGAGGGGAAAGAAGGAGAAGGGTGAGAGGGTGAGACAGAGAGGGAGGATGAGAAAGATTGGGGTGGGGGAGAGAGTGGGGTGAGAAAGAGAAAGGGGGTGAGTGAGAGTGGGGAATAGAGAGGGGGTGTGAGAGAGGCGTAAGAGAGAGAGGGGTGAGAGAGAGCAGTAAGAGAGAGAGGGGTGAGATAGAAAGGGTGAGCGAGAGGGGTGTGCGAGAGAAATGGGGTGAGAAAGAGAGAGAGTGAGTGAAAGAGAGAGAGAGTGTAAGTGAGAAAGAGAGAGTGTGAGTAATAAAGAGAGAGCGGGTGAGAGAGGGGTGAGAGAGAGGGGTTGAGAGACAAGGGGTGATTGAGAGAGAGAAAGTGGGGAGGGGGTAAGAGAGAGAGTGGAGTGAGAAGAAGAGGGTGTGATTGAGAGAGGGGGTGAGAGAGAGCGTATGAGCGAGAGGGGTGAGAGGCGGAGGGGTTAGAGAGAGCGCGGGGTAAGAGAGAAAGGGTGTGAGAGGGGGTGAGAGAGAGAGGTGAGAGAGAGGGGGGTGAGAAAGAGGGATTGAGAGAGAGGAGGTGAGAGAGTGTGTGTGTGAGAGAGTGAGGGGATGAGAGAGTGAGGGGGTTTGAGAGAGGGGGTGGTGAGACAGAAAGGGAGTGAGAGAGAGAGAGAGGGGTGAGAGCGCGAGGGGTGAGAGACAGGGGTTGAGAGAGAGAGGGGGTGAGAGAGAGAAGCGGTGTGAGAGAGAGAAGCGGTGTGAGAGAGAGGGGTAAGAGAGAGGGATAAGAGAGAGACGGGGGTGAGAGAGAGAGTGGTAAGAGAGAGAGGAGTGAGAGACAGAGGATGAGAGAGAGGTGTGTGAGAGGGAAGGGAGAGTGAGAGAGAGGGGCTGAAAGAGTGGGCGTGAGAGAGAGGGAGTGAGAGAGAAGGGGTGAGAGAGAAGGGGTGAGAGAGAAGGGGTGAGAGAGAGAGAGGTGAGAGATAGAGGGGTAAGAAATGGACGGGTAGGAGAGAGAGAGGGTGAGAGAGGATGTGAGAGAGAGGAGTGAGAGAGAGGGTGAGAGAGATGTGTGGGAGAGGGCTAAGAGGGAGAGCCGTAGGAGTGAGAGAGGGTGAGAGAGAGGGGGATGTGAGAGAGAGGGCGAGAGAGAGAAGGGTGAGAGAGAGAGGGGTCAGAGAGAGAGAGGGGTGAGTGAGAGAGAGAGGGGTGAGTTAGAGAGCTTGTGTGAGAGAAATCGAGATGAAAGAGAGAGCGGGTGTGAAAGAGAGAGGGGGTGAGAGAGAGCGGAGTGAGAGAGAGCGGGGTGAGAGAGCGAGTGGGCTGAGAGAGAAAGTGGGCTGAGAGAGAGAGGGGGGTAGGGAGAGAGGGGGTGAGAGAGAGCGGGGTGAGAGAGCGAGTGGGCTGAGAGAGAAAGGGGGCTGAGAGAGAGAGAGGGGGTAGGGAGAGAGGGGGGGAGAGAGAGCGGGGTGTGAGAGTGAACGGGCTGAGAGAGAAAGGGGGCTGAGAGAGAGGGGGTGCTGAGAGAGAGAGAGGGTAGGGAGAGAGGGGGTCAGAGAGCGGGCTGAGAGTACGAACGGGCTGAGAGAGAAAGGGGGCTGAGAGAGAGGGGGGATAGGGAGAGAGGGGGTGAGAGAGTGGGGTGAGAGAGAGGGTGTCAGAGAGGTGGGGAGAGTAAAGGGTGTGTAAGGGAGGGGGGAAAGAGAGAGGGGTAGAGAGAGGGTTCAGAGAGAGAGTGGATGAGGGGATGTGAGAGAGAGGGTGAGATGAGAGGGTGAGAGAGAGAGTGGAGGGTGATAAAGAGAGAGAGGGGGAGAAAGAGAGAGGGGAAAGAATGATAGGGGGTCAGAGAAAGAGTGGAGGTGAGGGGGTGAGAGAGAGGGAGTGGGAGAGAGGGGGTTGGAGAGAGAGAGAGGGGGAGAGAGAGAGGGAATGAGAGAGAGAAGGGTGAGAGGGTGAGAGAGAGAGGGAGAATGAGAAAGATCGGGGTGGGGGAGAGAGCGGGTGCGAAAGAGAAAGGGGGTGAGTGAGAGAGGGGGACAGAGACGGGGTGAGAGAGACGTAAGAGAGAGAGGGGAGTGAAAGAGAGAGGGGTAACAGAGAGAGGGTGAGAGAGAGAGGTGTGTGAGAGAGATCAGCGTGGGAGAGACTGGGGAGAGAGAGAGGGCTGAGATAGAGAGATGTGAGAGAGAAGGTGTGAGAGAGAGATCAGGGTGGGAGAGACTGGGGTGAGAGAGAGGGGTGAGAGAGAACCGGTGAGAGATAGAGAGGTGTGTGAGAGAGAGGGGGGTAAGAGAGAAAGGGGGGTGAGAGAGAGACAGGCAGAGAAAGAGAGGGTGAGAGAGAGAAGGTGAGAGAGAGGCGTGAGAGAGACGGGGTAAGAGAGAGGGGAAAGAGAGACAAGGTTGAGAGAGAGGGGTGAGAGAGAGAGGAGGTGTGAGAGAGAGGGGTGTAAGAGTGAGAGGGGGTGAGAGCGAGGGGGTGAGAGAGAGGTGTGAGAGAGAGGGGCTGAACGAGAGGGACTGAGAGGAGGGGTGAGAGAGGCGGTGAGAGACAAGGGGTGTGAGAGGGAGGTGTGAGAGAAAGAGGGTGTGAGAGAGGGGGGTGAGAGAGAGAGGGTGAGAGAGAGAGGGGTGAGAGAGAGAGGGTGAGAGAGAGAGGGGTGAGAGACAGGTGGGTTAGAGAGAGAGGGGGGTAAGAGAGAGGGAGAGAGAGGCGTGAGTGAGAGAGAGAGAGTGGTGAGAGGGAGATAAGGGTGAGGGAGAGAGAGGGGTGAGGCGATGGAGGGTGTGAGAGAGAGATCGGGGTGGAAGAGAGAGCGGGTGAGAAAGAGATGGGGATGAGAGAGAGAGACAGGCTGAGTTAGAGAGTCAGGGGTGAGAGAGAGAGGGTAAGAGGGAGGTAAGAGAGAGAGATAGAGATGGGGTGAAAGAGAGAGAGGGGCTGAGAGAGAGAGGGCGTGAGAGAGGGGGGGTGAGATAGAGAGAGGGGAAAGAGAGAGAGAGGGGTGGGAGAGAGAGAGTTTGAGAGAGAGACGCGTGTGAGACAGATCAGGGTGGGGGAGACTGGGGAGAGAGGGATGGGTGCTGAGAGAGAGAGAGGGCTGAGAGAGAGGGTGAATGAGAGGGGTGAGAGAGAAGGGGTGAGAGAGAGGGGATGAGAGAGAGGAGATGAGAGAGAGGGGGTGAGAGAGAGGGGGTGAGAGAGGGGATGAGAGAGAGACGGGCAAGAGAGAGAGGGGTGAGAGGGAGAGAAGGGTGAGGGAGAGAGGGGTGAGGGAGAGAGAGAGGGTGTGAGAGAGAGATTGGGGTGGAAGAGAGAGTGGGTGAGAAAGAGACGGGGGTGAGAGAGAGACAGGCTGAGTTAGAGAGACAAAGATGAGAGACAGAGGGTGAGAGAGAGAGGGTGAGAGGGAGGTAAGAGAGAGAGAGGGTGAAAGAGAGAGAGGGGCTGAGAGAGAGAGTACTTGAGAGAGACGGGGTTAGATAGAGATAGGGGAAAGAGAGAGAGAGGGTGGGAGAGAGAGAGAGGGTGAGAGAGAGATGCATGTGAGAAGGTGTGTGAGAGAGATCAGGGTGGGAGAGACTGGGGAGAGAGAGGGAGGGGGCTGAGAGAGAGAGGGTGGAGAGAGGGGGGTGAGAGAGAGGGGTGAGAGAGAGAGGGGTGTGAGAGAGAGGGGTGAGAGAGAGGGGTGTGTGAGAGAGAGGGGGTGTGAGAGAGAGGGGGTGTGTGAGAGAGAGAGGGGTGAGAGAGAGAGGGTATGAGAGAGAGGGGGTGTGAGAGAGAGAGGGGTGAGAGAGGGGTGTGAGAGAGAGGGGTGTGAGAGAGAGGGGTTGTGAGAGAGAGGGGGTGTGAGAGAGAGAGGGGTGAGTGAGAGTGGTGAGAGAGAGTGGTGAGAGAGGGGGTGTGAGAGAGATCGGAGTGGAAGGGAGAGGGGGTGAGAAAGAGAGAGGGGGTGAGAGAGAGACAGACAGAGAAAGAGAGGGTGAGAGAGAGAAGGTGAAAGAGAGGTGTGAGAGAGAGGGGGTAAGAGAGAGAGGGGGAAAGAGGGATAAGGGTGAGAGGGTGAGACAGAGAGGGAGGATGAGAAAGATTGGGGTGGGGGAGAGCGCGGGTGAGAAAGAGAAAGGGGGTGACTGACAGTAGGGGAGAGAGGGGAGAGAGAGGGCGGGAGAGAGAGAGGAGTTGAGAGAGAAGGGGTGAGAGAGAGAGAGGGGGTGAGAAAGTTAGAGAGTGAGTGAAAAAGATAGAGAGTGTAAGTGAGAAAGAGAGAGAGTGAGTGACAAAGAGAGAGCAGGTGAGAGAGATGGGGTGTAACAGAGAGGGGGTGAGAGAGAGGGGGTGGGAGAGGGGGATGAGAGAGAGAGGTGTGAGAGAGTGAGAGGGGTGAGAGAGAGGGGTGTGACAGAGAGAGGGGTGTAAGAGAGAGAGGGGTGAGAGAGAGGGGTGAGAGAGAGAGGGGGGTGAGAGAGAAGGGGTGAGAGAGAGGGGGTGAGAGAGAGGGGGTGTGACAGAGGGAGGGGTGAGAGAGAGAGTGGAGTGAGAGAGAAGGGGTGAGAGAGGGGGGTTGAGAGAGTGGGGGTGTGACAGAGGGAGGGGTGTAAGAGAGAGGGGGGATGAGAGAGAGAGGGCCTGAGAGAGGGGGTGAGAGAGAATGGGTGAGAGAGGGAGAGGGATGTGAGAGAGAGCGGGGGTTGAGAGACAGGGTGAGAGAGAGGTGTGTAAGAGAGAGGGGTAAGAGAGACAGGGGTGAGAGAGAGGGGTGTGAGAGAGACAGTGGGTTGAGAGAGAGGTGTGTGAGAGAGAGGGGGGTGTGAGAGAGAGGGGCTGAAGGAGAGGGTGGGAGAGAAGGGGTGAGAGACAGAGGGTGAGAGACAGAGGTGAGAGACAGAGAGAGGTGTAAGAGAGAGGGGTAGGAGAGAGAGAGGTGTGAGAGGGAGGGGTAATGAGAGAGAGGATTGAGAGAGAAAGGGTGAGAGAGAGAGGGGTGAGAAAGTGGCGGGGTGTGAGAGAGAGACAGGCAGAGAAAGAGAGGGTGAGAGTGAGAAGGTAAGAGGGAGTCGTGAGAGAGGGGGTAAGAGAGAGAGAGGGGAAAGAGAGAGAAGGCTGAGAGAGTGTGAGAGAGAGAGGGGATGGGAAAGATCGGGGTGAGAAAGAGAAAGGGGGTGAGTGAGAGTGGGGGAGAGAAAGGGGGGAGAGAATGGGGGAGAGAGAGGGTGTGAGAGAGGGGGTGAGAGAGAGGGGTAAGACAGAGAGGGGGTGAAAGAGAGAGGGGTAAGAGAGAATGAGAGTGGTGAGAGTGGGAGGGGTGAGAGAGAATCAGAGTGGTGAGAGTGGGAGGGGTGAGAGAGTGAGAGGGCTAAGAAAGAGAGGGTGTGAGAGTGAGGGGGTGAGAGAGAGGGGAGAGAGGGAGGGGATGACAGATAGAGTGGGGTGAGGGAGAGAGGGGGTGAGAGAGAGAGAAGGGTGAGAGAGAGAGGGGTGTGAGAGTGAGGGGGTGAGAGGGGGGTGTGTGAGAAAGAGGGGTGAAAGAGAGGGGTGTGTGACAGAGACGGGATGAGAGAGAGGGGGTGAGAGGGAGTAGAGAGAGGGGTGAGAAAGAGGGGGTGAGAGAGAGGGGGTGAGGGAGAGGGGTGTGTGAGGGAGAGGGGTGTGTGAGAGAGAGTGGTATGTGAGAGAGAAAGGGGTGGGAGAGAGGGGGGCCTGAGAGAGAGGGTATGAGAGAGAAGGGGTTGAGAGAGAAAGGGTGAGAGAGATAGAGGGGTGAGAGAGTGAGAGGGGCTGGAAGGGATAGCCTGAGAGAGGGGGATGAGAGAGGCAGTGAGAGAGAAGTGGTGTAAGAGAGAGTGTGTGAGAGAGAGGGGTGAGAGAGAAAGGGTGAGAGAGATGTGTGTGAGAGAGAGAGGGTTAAGAGGGAGAGGGGTTAGTGAGAGAGAGGGGTTAGAGAGAGAGAGGGTGAGAGAGAGAGAGAGAAAGGTGTGTGAGAGAGAAGGGGGTGAGAGAGAGGGTGAGAGAGAGGTGTGTGAGAGAGACAGAGGGTTGAGAGAGAGGTCTGTGAGAGAAGTGGGGTGTGAGAGAGAGAAGGGCTGAAAGAGAGAGAGACGTGTGAGAGAGAGGGGGTGAGAGGGAGTGGTAAGAGAGAGAGAGGGGTGAAAGACAGTGAGAGGGTGAGAGAGAGAGGGTCTGAGAGAGAGAGGGGGTGAGATAGAGAGAGGTGTAAGAGAGAGAGGCGTGTGAGAGAAGGTGAGTGAGAGAGATCAGGTTGGGAGAGACTGGGTAGAGCAAGAGGGTTCTGAGAGAGAGTGGTGTGTGTGTGTGTGAGAGAGGGGTAATAGAGAGAGGGGTGAGAGAGAGAGGGGTGAGAGAGAGCGTGTGTGAGAGAGATCGGAGTGGAAGAGAGCAGGTGAGAAAGGGAGAGGGGGTGAGAGAGAGACAGGCAGAGAAAGAATAGGTGAGAGAGAGAGAAGGTGAGAGAGAGGCATGAGAGAGAGGGGGTAAGAGAGTGAGAGGGCTAAGAAAGAGAGGGTGTGGGAGAGTGAGAGAGGGGAGAGAGAGAGAGAGGGGAGACAGATAGAGCGAGGTAAGGGAGAGAGGGGGTGAGAGAGAGGGGTGAGAGAGAGGGGGTAAGAGAGAGGGCGTGAGAGAGAGAGGGATGTGAGAGTGAGGGGTGTGAGAGAGAGGGGGTGAGAGAGGGGGTGAGAGAGAGGGGTGAGAGGGGGGCGGTGAGAGAGGGTATGAGAGAGAGAGGGATGAGAGAGAAAGATGTGCGAGGGAGAGCGGGATGAGAGAGAGGGGTGAGAGAGAGGGAGGTGTGAGAGAGAGTGGGGGTGTAAGAGAGAGAGGGGGTGAGAGAGAGGTGTGAGAGAGAGGGCCTGAGAGAGGGGGTGAGAGAGAATGAGTGAGAGAGAGAGAGGGTGAGAGAGAGGAGGGTGAGAGAGAGAGGGGTGAGAGAGAGAGGGTGAGAGAGAGAGAGGTGAGAGAGTGAGAGGGGCTGAAAGAGAGGGCCTGAGAGAGGGGTGAGAGAGAAGGGTGAGAGAGAAGGGGTGAGAGAGAGGTATGAGAGAGAGAGGTGTGTAAGAGAGAGAGATGGGTAAGAGCGAGAGGGTGAGAGAGAGAGGAGTGAAAGAGAGAGGGGTGAGAGAGAGGGGGGTGATAGAGAGGGTGTGAGAGAGAGGTGTGTGAGAGAGAGGGGTAAGAGAGAG
The DNA here is from genome assembly GCF_037043375.1 of Chiloscyllium plagiosum. Classification (NCBI taxonomy): domain Eukaryota; kingdom Metazoa; phylum Chordata; class Chondrichthyes; order Orectolobiformes; family Hemiscylliidae; genus Chiloscyllium; species Chiloscyllium plagiosum. The sequence goes on from NW_028270183.1 coordinate 73,440,789, forward strand.
AGGGTGCGTGAGAGAGAGAGAGGTAAGAGAGAAAGGGTGAGAGAGAGGTGTGTGAGAGAGAGAGGGGTAAGAGAGAGGGGATGAGAGAGATAGAGGGTGAGAGAGAGAGAGAGAAGGGTGTGTGAGAGAGAGGGGGGATGAAAGAGAGGGCCTGAGAGAGAGGGGGGTGAGAGAGAGGGTTGAGAGAGAGGTGTGTGTGGGGGGGGGGGGGGTGAGAGAGCAATGGGCTGAAAGAGAGGGCTTGAGAGAGAGAGTGAGAGAGAGTGGGATGAGAGAGGGAGAAAGGGGTGAGAGTGAGAGACGGGTGAGAGAGAGAGAAGCAGTGTGAGAGAGAGGGGTAAGAGAGAGAGAGGGTGTGAGAGAGAGGGTGTGAGAGAGGAGGTGAGAGAGAGGTGTGAGAGAGAGTGGGATGAGAGAGAAAGGGATGAGAGAGAGAAGAGCTGAGAGAGAGGGGCTGTGAAAGAGAGGGTGAGAGAGAAGGCGTGAGAGAGAGAGGTGTGTAAGAGAGAGAGATGGGTAAGAGCGAGAGGGTGAGAGAGAGAGGAGTGAAAGAGAGAGGGGTGAGAGAGAGAGGGGTGAGGGAGAGAGAGGGGTGGAAGGGAGAGCGGGTGAGAAAGAGACAGGGGGTGACAGAGAGACAGGCTGAGAGACAGGGGGTGAGAGAGGGGGTGAGACAGAGGGGTGAAACAGAGCGAGAGGGGTGAAACAGAGAGAGAGGGGTGAGAGAGAGAGGGCCTGAGAGAGGGGGTTGCGAGAGAGGGGCTAACAGAGTAGGGGTGAGAGAGAGAGAGGGTGAGAGAGAGAGGTGTGATAGAGAGGGTTAAGAGAGAGGGTTGAGAGAGAGGGGTTGAGGGAGAGAGAGTGGTGGAAGAGAGAGCGGGTGAGAAAGAGACGGGCTGACAGAGAGACAGGATGAGAGAGTGAAGGGGTGAGAGAGAGAGATGGTGAGAGAGTGTGTGAGAGAGATCAGGGTGGGAAAGACTGGAGTGACTAGGTGGGCTGAGAGAGAGAGGGCTGAGAGAGAAGGGGTGACAGAGGGGTTGAGAGAGAGGGTGAGAGAGAGGGGTAAGAAAGAGCGGTGAGAGAGAGAGGATGAGAAAGATGTGTGTGAGAGAGAGGGGTGAGAGAGAGAGAGGGATCAGAGAGAGAGAGACGAGAGAGAGCGAGGGGTGAGAGAGAGAGGGACTGTGAGAGAGATCAGGGTGGGAGAGACTGGGGAGAGAGAGGCTGAGAGAGAGAAGGGCTGCCAAAGAGAGGGAGAGAGAAGGCGTGAGAGAGAGAGGCTCAGAGAGAGAGGTGTGAGAGAGGAAGAGACGGGTTAGAGAGAGAAGGTTGAGAGAGAGGGGTGACAGATAGAGGGGTGAAAGAGAGAGAGGAGTGAGGGAGCGAGGGGGTGTGAGAGAGATAGGGGGTGAGAGAGAGAGACAGGCTGACAGAGAGAGAGGGTGAGAGAGAGAAGCGGTGTGAGAGAGAGAGGGGTAAGAGAGAGAGAGGTTGAGAAAGAGAGAAGGGTGTGACACAAAGAGAGGTTGAGAGAGAGGGTGCTAGAGAGAGAGAGAGGGCCTGAGATAGAGGGTGAGAGAGAGAGTAGGTGAGAGAGAAGGGGTGAGAGAGAAAGGGGTGAGAGAGAGGGTGAGAGAGAGAAAAGGGAGTGACACAAAGAGAGGTTGAGAGAGAGGGTGCTAGAGAGAGAGAGAGGGCCTGAGATAGAGGGTGTGAGAGAGAGTAGGTGAGAGAGAAGGGGTGAGAGAGAAAGGGGTGAGAGAGAGGGTGAGAGAGAGAGAGGGGTGTGTGAGAGAAAGGGGGTTGAGAGAGAGAGGTGTGTGAGAGAGAGGGGTGAGAGAGAGGGGGGCTGAAAGAGAGGGCCTGAGAGAGAGGGTGTGAAAGAAAGTAGGAGAGAGAGAAGGGGTGAGAGAGAAAGGGGTGAGAGAGAGGGTGTAAGAGAGAGAGAGGGGTGTGAGAGAGGGGGGTGAGAGAGAGAGGGGGGCTGAAAGAGAGGGGGTGAGAGAGGGTGCAAGAGAGATGGGGTGAGAGAAAGAGAGGTGAGAGAGAGAGGGGTGAGAGAGAGAGGGGTGTGTGTGAGAGAGAGGGGGGTGAGAGTGAGAGAGGGGTGAGAGAGAGAGAGAAGTGGTGTGAGAGAGAAGCGCTGAGGGAGAGTGAGAGAGACGTGTGAGAAGAGAGAGGGGTAAGAGAGAGAGGGTGAGAGAGAGAGGGGTGAGAGTGAGAGAGGGCTGAGAGAGAGAGAAGCGGTGTGAGAGAGAAGCGCTGAGGGAGAGAGAGAGAGAGAGAGAGGTGAGATAGAGAGGGGAGTGAGAGATAGAGAGGACCACATCGGCTGTGTCCCGAACTGCACTCACCTTGATATACCTCGGGATACCGGTAGTTAGGATTGTACGCTGGAACAGATGGGTACGATCATGGTGAATAATACCTGGACACACCCCCAGGGACTGGAAGGGAGATGGAACTCCCTGGGTGATCACCTTAGTTTCATTCATTTGCAACGTTTGAGTGTTCCTGGCTGGGCTCAGTATTGATTGCCTGTCCGTAGCTGCTCGGGAGCTGGTTTTGGTGGTGAGCTGCCTCCTTGAACTGTTGCAGGTGGTGGACCCACAATGTCCTTAGGGAGGGAATTCCAGGAGTTTGAGCCAGCAGGTCTCATTCCCTTGCATTTATTCTGCTCACTGGATGTTGGCTATGCATCCCAATTCTGTATGGATTCTCAGAACGGAATATGTTTTGTCGAAACAGTTAGGAGTGCCACAGTCGCTCAGTGGTTAGCACTGTTACCTCACAGCACCAGAGACCTGGATTTGATTCCACTCCTGAGCAACTGTCTGTGTGGAGTTTGTACATTCTCCCTGCATCTGCATGGGTTTTCTCCCACTGTTCAATGGTGCACATTTTTGACAGATTGCCCGTAGTGTCGAGGGATATTCAGGTTAGCTGGAATAGCCATGGGAAATGCAAGGTTTCAGGGATATCATCAGGAAATGGATCTGAGTTGGATTCTCTTCAGAGGGTCATTGTGGACTCGATGGGCTGAAGGGCCTGTTTCTGCTCTTTAGGGATTCTATGATATCACTTATCAGCCATATGACAATCGGTTTGACCAATGTACAAAATGGCTTTCGCTCAAACATCAGGCTACTCTGACAACAAACATAACCAGCTTTTAAAATTAGGTTTGTAATTCATTGTATAAGCTTCTTTCCATTCAAAAGACTGGGTGGGGGAGGGGGAATGGGTGAAATGTTGCAGCCTCCTTGCTAAAACACAGATAGACAGCCAAGAGATGCTGGGTATATTGGACAAGTTTTCCTCCCAAATCACAAAAGCCAGACAGCAGCCAGATGGTTATCCCATCAGCATAATGTCAAAGGCAGCAGGTCCCCTGGGCCGACATATCCCTAACAATGTCTCCACCAAACAAAGGAGGGCCCAGATAGGAAGGCACCGGGTCCTGCTACACAAAGAAACTAACAGGAACAAGCGATCCAAATGATCAGCAACGCTTCAAACTATTAACGGATTCTCCGAATGGGCCAGAAGTGTAGAAAGTTCTGGGAAACCATCCAGAAATGAACAAAACCAGGGATCACCTGCAGACTGATCTCTTGAATTTTCTGGAGGCTTTCTGAGGTGACCAACATGGCAAGAGACAGAGACCAGCTCACCATCCAGAGAGAGGGAGAGAGAGAGTGAGCGAGACAAACTGAAGGAAACCCCAGGAGCATGGGAGAGAGGGAGTGTGAAAAACCATTGAGAGAGAGGGAGCTGGAACCACCTGGAATACTGAGTGTCCCCCCTTCAGTCTGTCCATGCGTCAACACCTGTTTCTCTCAGTCTGACTTCCCCTTCTCTCTTTGTCCTTCTCTCTCCCTGTCTGTCTCTTTCTCTCAATCTGCCTTTCTCTCACACCCTCCCTCTCACTGCCCCATCTTTCTCTCATCCCCCTTCTCCATCCCCACTCTCTCTACCTCTCTCTCTTTTTCTCACCCTCCCTTTCTCTTTTTCTTTATTTCAGACCTGAAAGTGCTCACCTAATTTTGAACCCCCTAAAAACAATTGCCCATCATTTTCACTCTCCTCCCAAATTTATTCCCTTCCCCAAATACCTTCCCTCCAAAATACCTACCTCACCAACTGTGCCCCCCTCAAATATTTTGCTGCCCCCAACATTGCTGTGAGACCCACTCCCTGGGGCAGAGGGAGTTGAGTGGAAAAGTGTGGAGCTGGAAAAGCCCAGCAGGTCAGGCCTGAACCATCGACTCTCCTGGCTGACCTGCTGTGCTTCTCCAGCTCCTCACTTTGTAACTCTGACTCTCCAGCATCTGCAGTCCTCACTTTCTCACACTGGTAAATGAGTCTGGGTTAACTGACCTGTGACTTATTTTAATGTACAGCAAGATCCCAGCCCGAGAATTACAGTAGGTTTGCATCACAGATGGAGTCCTTTCTGCCCATAATCCCCCTGCCTCATTAAATGATCCTGGTCCGGTTCAGGATCCTCAGGATTGGCCCCTGAATGGCCTCATTGACTATCCTTCGTGTGAAGACCTCTTCTCCACCCTGTCTCAGATTTTGCATCACATGCTATCCCTCCCTTCATCTCTCTATGACAACAGTCCCTCCTTTCTCCACCAACCCCAAAACCCCATCAAACCCTCCCCCTGTCTCTGGCTGTCCCACTCTCTCCGTGTCTCCCACTCTCCCCCTTCCCATGCAGACTTACAGCCCCTGGGCTGAGGACATAGTGCAGAGACTAACTCGCCTTTTGACACTGAGTGCTGTAATGCACAGCAAGATCCCACTCTGAAACCATCGCCAAATACACACACTGTCCTTCTCCCTCCATATATGTCCATCTCACTCTCTCTCTCTCCCTGTCTATCTCACTCTGTCCTTTTCTCACTCCACCTCCCTGACTCTCACTGCCCATTTCTCTCTCTCCACTTTCTCCATCTCCACTCTCTCCATGTCTCTCTCTTTTTGTCACTGTCCCTTTCTCTTTCTCTTTTTCTCTTTTTCAGACGCACTCAGAAAAGTACTTCATGTTCCTTCCATTCACCCCCTCCCCACAGTCGGGGTAAATCCTGGGAGAGACCAGGCACTGAGGCAAACTCTTCCCAATGCCCCTTCCCCAGTCACTGGGACAGAGCAGAGGGTTCCAGGGAGAAAGAGGGAGAGAAACTACCGGAGAGAAAGAGAGATGGACGGACAGACAGCGTGAGGGAGGGAGAGAACAAGACAAAGACAGGCGGGGGGGAAGGGGGAGAGGAAGTGAAAAGAACTGAGAGAGAGCAGGACAGAGAGAGAGAGAGTGAAACTCCAAGAAGAGAAATACAATGTCAGACAGATACAAGGCGAAAATGGGGAGAGAAAGACAGGGAGAGAAGTTCAGGCAGACAGCAAGACAGAAATCCCAGGAAGAGAGATAGGACAGAGAGAGAGAGAGAGAGGAGCTGCAGCAGCAGACAGATAGAGCTGAGAGAGTGGGGTGGTGGTGGGGGCTGTGATGTGGCTAGAGTGATGTACAGACAGGAATAGCAAGATCCCACAGAGCTGTCAGACAGATGCAGAGAGAGATTTGCAGAACACTGGGAAATGTACATTGGACAGAGATGTGAAGGATGTTGAGAGATAGGGATTGAAGGAAAGATGTGGGAGAGAGAACTGGGAACACAGAAATAGACATGAGAGCCGCAGAGAGAGAGGGAAGCAGTGAAATCTCTGGGATCAGATCCCTCTCGAGCATTTTGCTCCTTTGTCTCTCCCCGTTCCCACAGACGGCCTGAATCCCACTGTGCGTGTTTGTGTGTGTGTGTGTCTGTGTGTGTGTGTCTGTGTGTGTGTGTGTGTGTGTGTGCGTGCGTGCGTGGTATGTGTGTGTGTGTGTGTGTCTGTGTGTGTGTGTGTAAGTGAGTGTGCGTGTCTGTGTGTGAGTCTGTGTGTCTGTGTGTGTGTGTGTCTGTGTGTGAGTCTGTGTGTCTGTGTGTCTGCGTGTGTGTGTGTGTCTGTGTGTGTGTCTGTGTGTCTGTGTGTGTGTGTCTGTGTGTGTGTGTGTGTGTGTGTGTGTCTGTGTGTCTGTGTGTGTGTGTGTGTGTGTGTGTCTGTGTCTGTGTGTGTGTCCATGTGTGTCTGTGTCTGTTTGTGTGTGGGTGTGTCCGTGTGTGGGTGTGTGCTTTCGTCTGATGATTCCTCATGGCAGAATAATTTGATTCTCTGTCTCTGTATTGTCCTGGTTTCAGCTCCCAAATCAAATGTTGAATCATCCACGATCCTATTGAATACCAGAACAGGCTCGAGGGGCTGGATGGTCTCCTGTACCTATTTCGGATGGTCTTATGTTCTTAACACTACCTCCCAGCTCTTGGCCCCCACACTGGAGGTTAGGACGACACAAGGGCCTGATCTGTAGAGGGCTGCCCTCTTCCGTGAGTCTCGGAGGGAACCAGCCTGATTTGGATTGGAGGTGCAGCCTCTCAGTGAGATGTGAAATCTCCTTGAGGTTCCCCTCAGACTCTCACTGTAAGGTGGAGCAGGCCAGTCTCGGGGAAGCAAACAGCAGGCCAGATGTTCTCTGTCCTCCAGCTCCATTTCAGACGGCCAGATGGGAGGGGCTTGTTTCCTTCATCAGCTTCCCGTGCTCTCCCTTCTGGGTTAGGTTGGGGCCGAATAGCGTTGCTCCTGGCTCCTATTGAGGTGCAGGCTGGCTATGATTGGGTTATACAGGGCATGTCCCTGGAGTGAGGTTGGTTAGCTCAGTTGGCTGGGCAGTTAGCTTAACGCACTAGCTAGAGTTACTCTGAAGGACTCTCCTTCCAAACCTCTCCCCTCAGCCGGACCATGGTGACCCGCTGTTTAAATCCCCACCAGACACCGCTGTGTAATGAGGAGCTGTCCCATGCTCTGGTAAGGCTATGGTGACATTACATTGGTTTGTACCTGGAGCACTGTGTGCAGGACTAGTCACTGCATTGCCAGAGGGATGTTAGTGTGTGGGGAAGGTTTACTGGATGAATCCCCACTGGAATGAACAGCACTCTCTTTCCCCCAGTTAAGTCACTCTTACAGCTTTTGTGTCTTTGGAGACACAAGGACCAATTCATCTGAAACAGCAGCTGGATTTTATATTCACGGGCACCCAATAAGATTGGCTCGTTTACATACATACACACACACACACACACTCCCTCAAACACAAACACAGGCAGACTCTCATAAACACATACACACAGGCACAACTTTCTCAAACACACATACACACACAAGCACACACTTTCCCTCTCACACACATACACGCACAAACATATGCTCCCTCAAATACACACATGGACACGCTCTCTCACACATGCAGACACACTCTCTCTCTCTCACAGAAACACTCTCTCTCACACACACAGACACTCTCTCTCATGCACACACAGACACACACTCTCTCTCACACAGACACACACTCTCTCTCTCACACACACATACACACACGCTCTCTCATTTACAGACACACTCTCACACACACATTCTTATTCTCTCACACACCTACTCACTCTCACGCACATAGACACACTCTCTCTCACACACACACTCTCTGTCTCTCACACACACACTCTCTCTCACACACATACACACAGACACACGATCCCTCAAACACACACAGACACTCTTTCTCACACACACAAAAGCACACAGTTACACTCTCTCTCACACACACATACACACGCAGACACACACTCCATCAAATACACATAGACACACTCTCACACACATGCACACAGACACACACTCTCTCACACATACATACACACTCCCTAGCACACAAGACAAACTGTCATACACACACATAGACACACAGACACATGCACACACAGACACACACACACATAGACACACAGATACATTCTCTCACACACAGACACACTCTCTCACACACACAGACACACTCACACACACACATACACACAGACACACTCTCTCACACACATACACACACATAAACACTCTCTCTCACACACCCTCACTCACACACATGCACACAGAGACACACACACCGTCAAACACACACACAGCCACTCACTCTCACATGAACATGCACTTCCTCTCTCACGCACACATATACAGACACACAGAGATACACATGCATCCACTCTTTCACACACACAAACACGGACAGTCTCTCTCTCTCTCTCTAGCTGACTGTTTCTCTCTCTCACACACACACACACACACACAGCTGTAAAGGCATTGTCGGGGTGTTGCTGGAGAAATGATTTCTCCGAGGACTGAGCCATGATCTCACATGATGACTGCTCCAGGGGGACAGACAGCAGCTACAGAGACTTGTTGGATCTTCCTGTGCACCAACGCTTGCATCGACAGCATTAGTCTGTTTGGGTGCCTGCTTTTCTAAAATGTCTCCAAGAAACAAGTAACAATAGATTGATGAAAGTTTTCCCCCAAACCATGTTTCAGACACATGCTGCTGTTATTTTTCACTGATTGTGTAAAATGATCTGGATCTGCTGAAATGGGGAGTGGCTTCCATTTCAAATTACGACACCAGAGTGCCTCGGGGACCCTGAGGAAATGATCAGGGAATTGCATCTGTTCCTTTCTACCCTCTGCACTCTGTACCACCAGACAGTGCACCCTCAGTACCTCAGATAGTGCTCCCTCAGTAGATCAGATAGTGCTCCCTCAGTACCTCAGATAGTGCTCCCTCAGTACCTCAGATAGTGCTCCCACAGTACCTCAGATAGTGCTCCCTCAGTACCTCAGATAGTGCAACCTCAGTACCCCAGAGAGTGCTCCCTCAATACCTCAGATAGTGCACCCTCAGTACCTCAGATAGTTCTCCCTGAATACCCCAGATCGTTCTCCCTCAGTACCTCAGATAGTGATCCCTCAGTACCTCAGATAGTGCTCCCTCAATACCTCAGAGAGTGCTTCCTCAATACCTCAGAAAATGCTCCCTCAGTACCTCAGATAGATCTCCCTCAGTACCTCAGATAGTTCTCCCTCAATACATCAGATAGTTCTCCCTCAGTACCTCGGATAGTGCTCCCACAAAACCACAGAATGTGCTCCCGCAGCACCTCAGATAGTTCTCCCTGAATACCCCAGATCGTTCACTCTCAGTACCTCAGATAATGATCCCTCAGTACCTCAGATAGTGCTCCCTCAATACTTCAGAGAGTGCTTCCTCAATACCTCAGAAAATGCTCCCTCAGTACCTCAGATAGTTCTCCCTCAGTACCTCAGAGAGTGTTTTCTCAATACCTCAGAAAATGCTCCCTGAATACCTCAGAAAGTGCTTCCTCAATACCTCAGAAAGTGCTTCCTCAATACCTCAGAAAGTGCTCCCTCAGTACCTCAGATAGTACTCCCTCAATACCTCAGAAAGTGCTCCCTCAATACCTCAGAAAGGGCTTCCTCAATACCTCAGATAGTGTTCCCTCAATACCTCAGAAAGTGCTTCTTCAATACCTCAGAAAGTGCTAAATCAGTACCTCAGATAGTGCTCCCTCAATACCTCAGAAAGTGTCCCCTCAATACCTCAGGAAGTGCTCCCTCAATATCTCAGAAAGTGCTTCCTCAATACCTCAGATAGTGCTCCCTCAATAACTCAGAAAGTGCTTCCTCAATACCTCAGAAAGTGCTCCCTCACTACCTCAAATAGTTCTCCCTCAATACCTCAGAAAGTGCTCCCTCAGTACCTCAGGTAGTGCTCCCTCAATACCTCAGAAAGTGCTTCCTCAGTACCTCAGAAAGTGCTCCCTCAATACTTCACAAAGTGCTTCCTCAATACCTCAGATAGTGCTCCCTCAGTATCTCATAAAGTGCTCCCTCAATACTTCAGAAAGTGGTCACTCAGTACCTCAGACAGTTCTCCCTCAGTACCTCAGGTAGTGCTCCCTCAATACTTCAGAAAGTGCTCCCTCAGTACCTCAGATATTTCTCCCTCAGTACCTAAGATAGTACTCCCTCCATACCTCAGAAAGTGCTCCCTCAATACCTCTGATATTTCTCCCTCAATAACTCTGAAAGTGCTCCCTTCATACCTCAGAAAGTGTCCCCTCAGTACCTCAGAAAGTGCTCCCTCAATATCTCAGAAAGTGCTCCATCAATACCTCAGATAGTTCTCCCTCAGTACCTCAGATAGTGCTTCCTCAGTACGTCAAATAGTGCTCCCTCAATACCTCAGAAAGTGCTCCATCAATACCTCAGACTGTGCTCGCTCAATACCTCTGAAAATGCTCCCCAAATACCTAACATAGTTCTCCCACAATACCTCAGATAGTTCTCCGTCAATGCCTCAGATAGTGCTCCCTCAATACCTCAGATAATTTCTCCTTCAGTACCTCAGATAGTGCTCCCTCAATACCTCAGATAGTTCTCCCTCAATACCTCAGATATTGCTTTCTCAATACCTCAGATAGTTCTCCCACAATACCTCTGAAAGTGCTCCCACAATATCTCAGAAAGTCCTCCCTCAATACCTCAGAAACTGCTCCCTCAGTACCTCAGATAGTTCTCGCTCAGTACCTCAGAAAATGCTCCCTCAATACCTCAGCAAGTGCTCCCTCAGTACCTCAGACATTGCTCCCTCAATGCCTCAGATAGTGCTCCCTTAATACCTCAGAAAGTGCTCCCTCAGTACCTCAGATAGTTCTCCCTCAGTACCTCAGATAGTTCTCCCTAAATGCCTCAGAAAATGCTCCCTCACTACCTCAGAAAGTGTTTCCTCAACACCTCAGAAAGTGCTTCCTCAATACATCAGATTGTGTTCCCTCAATACCTCAGAAATTGCTCCCTCAATACCTCAGAAAGTGCTCCCTCAGTACCTCAGATAGTGCTCCCTCAACACCTCAGAAAGTGCTTCAACAACACCTCAGAAAGTGCACCCTCACTACCTCAGAAAGTGCATCCTCAATACCTCAGATAGTTCTCCCTCAGTACCTCAGAGTGTGCTTCCTCAATACCTCAGAACTTGCTCCCTCAGTCCCTCAGATAATTCTCCCTCAGTACCTCAGATAGTTCTCCTTCAGTACCTCAGAAATTGCTTCCTCAATACCTCAGAAAGTGCTTCCTCAACACCTCAGAAAGTGCACCCTCAGTACCTCAGATAGTGCTCCCTCAATACCTCAGAAAGTGCTCCCTCAATACCTCATAAAGTGCTACCTCAATACATCAGATTGTGTTCCCTCAATACCTCAGAAAGTGCTCCCTCAATACCTCATAAAGTGCTTCCTCAATACATCAGATTGTGTTCACTCAATACCTCAGAAAGTGCTTTCTCAATACCTCAGATAGTGCTCCCTCAATACCTGAGAAGGTGCTCCCTCAGTACCTCAGAATGTGCTTCCTCAATACATCAGAAAGTGCTTCCACAATACCTCAGAATGTGCTTCCTCAATACCTCAGAAAGTGCTTCCACAATACCTCAGAAAGTGCTTCCTCAATACCTCAGAAAGTGCTCCCTCAGTACCTCAGATAGTGGTCCCTCAATACCTCAGAAAGTGCTCCCTCAATATGTCAGAAAGTGCTTCCTCAATAGCTCAGATAGTGGTCCCTCAATACCTCCGAAAGTGCTCCCTCAATACCTCAAAAAGTGCTCCCTCAGTACCTCAGATAGTGCTCCCTCAGTACCTCAGAAAGTGCTCCCTCAATACGTCAGAAAGTGCTTCCTCAATAGCTCAGATAGTGGTCCCTCAATACCTCCGAAAGTGCTCCCTCAATACTTCAGAAAGTGCTCCCTCAATACCTCAGGTAGTTCTCCCTCAATACCTCGAAAGTGCTCCCTCAATACCTCAGAGACTGTTCCATCAGCACCTCAGAAAGTGCGCCCTCAATACCTCTGATAGTGCTCCATCAATACCTCAGAGAGTGTTCGCTCAATACCTAAGATAGTTCTCCTTCAATACCTCAGATTGTTCTCCCTCAATACCTCAGATAGTGCTCCTCAATACCTCAGATAGTTCTCCCTCAATACCTCAGATAGTTCTCCCTCAATACCGAGATAGTTCTCCCTCAATACTTCTGAAAGTGCTCCCACAATACCTCAGATAGTTCTCCCTCAATGCCTCAGATAGTGCTCCCACAATACCTCAGAAACTGCTCCCTCAGTACCTCAGATAGTTCTCCCTCAGTACCTCAGGTAGTTCTTACTGAGTACCTCAGAAAATGCTCCCTAAATACCTCAGAAAGTGCTTCCTCAGTAGCTCAGAAAGTGTTCCCTCAATAGCTCAGAAAGCGCTTCCTCAATACCTCAGAAAGTGCTCCATCAATATCTCAGATAGTTCTCCCTCAGTACCTCAGAAAGTGCTCCCAATTACCTCTGAAGGTGCTCCCTTAGTACCTCAGATAGTACTCACTCAGAACCTCAGCTAGTGCTTCCTCAGTACGTCGGAAATGCTCCCACAATACCTCAGAAACTGCTCCCTCAGTACCTCAGATTGTTCTCCCTCAGTACCTCATATCGTTCTCCCTCAGTACCTCAGATAGTTCTCACTCAGTTCCGCAGAAAGTGCTCCCTAAATACCTCAGAAAGTGCTCGCTCAGTACCTCAGATATTGCTCCCTCAATGCCGAAGATAGTGCTCCCTTAATACCTCAGAATGTGCTCCCTCAGTACCCCAGATAGTTCTCCCTCAGTACCTCAGATAGTTCTCGCTCAGTACCTCAGACAGTGCTTCCTCAACACCTCAGAACTTGTTTCCTCAGTCCCGGAGATAGTGCTTCCTCAATACCTCAGAAAGTGCTCCATCAATACCACAGATATTTCTCCCTCACTACCTCAGATAGTGCTCCCTCAATACCTCAGAAAGTGCTCCCTCAATACCTCATAAAGTGCTTCCTCAATACATCAGATTGTGTTCCCTCAATACCTCAGAAATTGCTCCCTCAATACCTCAGAAAGTGCACCCTCACTACCTCAGAAAGTGCATCCTCAATACCTCAGAAAGTGCTCCCTCAGTACCTCAGATAGTGCTCCCTCAACACCTCAGAAAGTGCTTCAACAACACCTCAGAAAGTGCACCCTCACTACCTCAGAAAGTGCATCCTCAATACCTCAGATAGTTCTCCCTCAGTACCTCAGAGTGTGCTTCCTCAATACCTCAGAACTTGCTCCCTCAGTCCCTCAGATAATTCTCCCTCAGTACCTCAGATAGTTCTCCTTCAGTACCTCAGAAATTGCTTCCTCAATACCTCAGAAAGTGCTTCCTCAACACCTCAGAAAGTGCACCCTCAGTACCTCAGATAGTGCTCCCTCAATACCTCAGAAAGTGCTCCCTCAATACCTCATAAAGTGCTACCTCAATACATCAGATTGTGTTCCCTCAATACCTCAGAAAGTGCTCCCTCAATACCTCATAAAGTGCTTCCTCAATACATCAGATTGTGTTCACTCAATACCTCAGAAAGTGCTTTCTCAATACCTCAGATAGTGCTCCCTCAATACCTGAGAAGGTGCTCCCTCAGTACCTCAGAATGTGCTTCCTCAATACATCAGAAAGTGCTTCCACAATACCTCAGAATGTGCTTCCTCAATACCTCAGAAAGTGCTTCCACAATACCTCAGAAAGTGCTTCCTCAATACCTCAGAAAGTGCTCCCTCAGTACCTCAGATAGTGGTCCCTCAATACCTCAGAAAGTGCTCCCTCAATATGTCAGAAAGTGCTTCCTCAATAGCTCAGATAGTGGTCCCTCAATACCTCCGAAAGTGCTCCCTCAATACCTCAAAAAGTGCTCCCTCAGTACCTCAGATAGTGCTCCCTCAGTAGCTCAGAAAGTGCTCCCTCAATACGTCAGAAAGTGCTTCCTCAATAGCTCAGATAGTGGTCCCTCAATACCTCCGAAAGTGCTCCCTCAATACTTCAGAAAGTGCTCCCTCAATACCTCAGGTAGTTCTCCCTCAATACCTCGAAAGTGCTCCCTCAATACCTCAGAGACTGTTCCATCAGCACCTCAGAAAGTGCGCCCTCAATACCTCTGATAGTGCTCCATCAATACCTCAGAGAGTGTTCGCTCAATACCTAAGATAGTTCTCCTTCAATACCTCAGATTGTTCTCCCTCAATACCTCAGATAGTGCTCCTCAATACCTCAGATAGTTCTCCCTCAATACCTCAGATAGTTCTCCCTCAATACCGAGATAGTTCTCCCTCAATACTTCTGAAAGTGCTCCCACAATACCTCAGATAGTTCTCCCTCAATGCCTCAGATAGTGCTCCCACAATACCTCAGAAACTGCTCCCTCAGTACCTCAGATAGTTCTCCCTCAGTACCTCAGGTAGTTCTTACTGAGTACCTCAGAAAATGCTCCCTAAATACCTCAGAAAGTGCTTCCTCAGTAGCTCAGAAAGTGTTCCCTCAATAGCTCAGAAAGCGCTTCCTCAATACCTCAGAAAGTGCTCCATCAATATCTCAGATAGTTCTCCCTCAGTACCTCAGAAAGTGCTCCCAATTACCTCTGAAGGTGCTCCCTTAGTACCTCAGATAGTACTCACTCAGAACCTCAGCTAGTGCTTCCTCAGTACGTCGGAAATGCTCCCACAATACCTCAGAAACTGCTCCCTCAGTACCTCAGATTGTTCTCCCTCAGTACCTCATATCGTTCTCCCTCAGTACCTCAGATAGTTCTCACTCAGTTCCGCAGAAAGTGCTCCCTAAATACCTCAGAAAGTGCTCGCTCAGTACCTCAGATATTGCTCCCTCAATGCCGAAGATAGTGCTCCCTTAATACCTCAGAATGTGCTCCCTCAGTACCCCAGATAGTTCTCCCTCAGTACCTCAGATAGTTCTCCCTCCGTACCTCAGACAGTGCTTCCTCAACACCTCAGAACTTGTTTCCTCAGTCCCGGAGATAGTGCTTCCTCAATACCTCAGAAAGTGCTCCATCAATACCACAGATATTTCTCCCTCACTACCTCAGATAGTGCTCCCTCAATACCTCAGAAAGTGCTCCCTCAATACCTCATAAAGTGCTTCCTCAATACATCAGATTGTGTTCCCTCAATACCTCAGAAATTGCTCCCTCAATACCTCAGAAAGTGCACCCTCAGTACCTCAGATAGTGCTCCCTCAATACCTCAGAAAGTGCTCCATCAATACCTCAGACAGTTCTCCCTCAGTACCTCAGATAGTGCTCCCTCAATACCTCAGAAAGTGCTCCCTCCGTACCTCAGAATGTGCTTCCTCAATACCTTAGAATGTGCTTCCTCAATACCTCAGATAGTGCTCCCTCAATACCTCAGAAAGTGCTGCCTCAATACCTCAGAAAGTGCTTTCTCGATACCTCAGAAAGTGCTCCCTCAGTACCTCAGATAGTGCTCCCTCAATACCTCAGAAAGTGCTCCCTCAATACCTCAGAAAGTGCTTCCTCAATACCTCAGATAGTGGTCCCTGAATACCTCAGATAATTCTCCCTCAATACTTCAGAAAGTGGTCCCTCAGTATCTCAGATAGTTCTTCCTCAGTACCTCAGAAAGTGCTCCCTCAGTACCTCAGATAGTGCTTCCTCAGTACCTCAGAAGGTGCTCCCTCAATACCTCAGTAAGTGCTTCCACAGTACCTCAGAAACATGCTCCCTCAATACCTCAGGTAGTTTTCCCTCAATACCTTGAAAGTGGTCCCTCAATACCTCAGTGAGTGTTCCATCAGTACCTCAGAAAGTGCTACCTCAATACCTCAGAAGGTGCTCAATCAATACCTCAGATAGTTCTCCATTAGTACATCTGATAGTGCTTCCTCAGTACGTCAGATAGTGCTCCCTCAATACCTCAGAAAGTGTCCCCTCAGTACCTCAGAAAATGCTACCTTAATACCTCCGAAAGTGCTCCATCAATACCTAAGATAGTTCTCCTTCAATACCACAGATAGTTCTCCCTCGAAACCTCTGAAAGTGCTCGCTCAATACCTCAGATAGTTCTCCCTCAAGACCACAGATAGTGCTCTTCAATACCTCAGATAGTTCTCCCTCAATACCTCAGATAGTGCTCCCTCAATACTGAGATAGTTCTCCCTCAATACCTCTGAAAATGGTCCCTCAATACCTAAGATAGTTCTCCCTCAATGCATCAGATAAGGCTCCCACAATACCTCAGATAGTTCTCCCTCAATTTCTCAGATTGTGCTCCAGCAGTACCTCAGAACATGCTCCCTCAATACCTCAGAAAGTGCTCCCTCAGTACCTCAGATAGTCCTCCCTCAGTACCTCAGAAAGTGCTCCCTCAGGACCTCAGATAGTACTCACTCAGAACCTCAGCTAGTGCTTCCTCAGTACATCAGAAAGTGCTCCCTCAATACCTCAGAAACCGCTCCCTCAGTACCTCAGATAGTGCTCCCTCAGTACCTCAGATAGTTCTCACTGAGTACCTCAGAAAATGCTCCCTAAATACCTCAGAAAGTGCTCCCTCAGTACCACAGATATTGCTCCCTTAATGCCTCAGAAAGTGCTCCCTTAATACCTCAGAAAGTGCTCCCTCAGTACCTCAGATAGTTCTCACTGAGTACCTCAGAAAATGCTCCCTAAATACCTCAGAAAGTGCTCCCTCAGTACCTCAGATAGTTCTCCCTCAGTACCTCAGATAGTTCTCCCTCAGTACCTCAGAGAGTGCTTCCTCAATACCTCAGAACTTGTTCCCTCAGTACCTCAGATAGTGCACCCTCAATACCTCAAAAAGTGCAACCTCAGTACCTCAGAAAGTGCTTCCTCAATACCTCAGAAAGTGCTCCATCAATACCTCAGATAGTTCTCCCTCAGTACCACAGAGAGTGCTTCCTCAGTACCTCAGAAAGTGCTCCCTCAGGACCTCAGAAAGTACTCACTCAGAACCTCAGCTAGTGCTTCCTCAGTACATCAGAAAGTGCTCCCTCAATACCTCAGAAACTGCTCCCTCAGTACCTCAGATAGTGCTCCCTCAGTACCTCAGATAGTTCTCACTGAGTACCTCAGAAAATGCTCCCTAAATACCTCAGAAAGTGCTCCCTCAGTACCACAGATATTGCTCCCTTAATGCCTCAGAAAGTGCTCCCTTAATACCTCAGAAAGTGCTCCCTCAGTACCTCAGATAGTTCTCACTGAGTACCTCAGAAAATGCTCCCTAAATACCTCAGAAAGTGCTCCCTCAGTACCTCAGATAGTTCTCCCTCAGTAGCTCAGATAGTTCTCCCTCAGTACCTCAGAGAGTGTTTCCTCAATACCTCAGAACTTGTTCCCTCAGTACCTCAGATAGTGCACCCTCAATACCTCAAAAAGTGCTCCATCAATACCACAGATAGTTCTCCCTCAGTACCACAGAGAGTGCTTCCTCAGTACCTCAGAAAGTGCTCCCTCAGTACCTCAGATAGTTCTCACTCAGTACCTCAGAAAGTGCTCCCTCTGTACCTAAGATATTGCTCCCTCAATGCCTCAGATAGTGCTCCCTTAATACCTCAGAAAGTGCTCCCTCAGTAACTCAGATAGTGCAACCTCAGTACCTCAGAAAGTGCTTCCTCAATACCTCAGAAAGTGCTCCATCAATACCACAGATAGTTCTCCCTCAGTACCACAGAGAGTGCTTCCTCAGTACCTCAGATAGTTCTCACTCAGTACCTCAGAAAGTGCTCCCTCAGTACCTAAGATATTGCTCCCTCAATGCCTCAGATAGTGCTCCCTTAATACCTCAGAAAGTGCTCCCTCAGTAACTCAGATAGTGCACTCTCAATACCTCAGAAAGTGCTCCATCAATACCACAGATAGTTCTCTCTCAGTACCTCAGAAAGTGCTTCCTCAATACCTCAGAAAGTGCTCCCTCAGTACCTCAGATAGTGCTCTTTCTATACCACAGAAAGTGCTCCCTCAATACCTCAGAAAGTGCTCCCTCAGTACCTCAGAAAGTGATCCCTCAATACCTCAGAAAGTGCTTCCTCCGTACCTCAGAAAGTGCTCCCTCAATACCTCAGAAAGTGCTTCCTCAATACCTCTGAAAGTGCTCCCAAATACCTCAGATAGTTCTCCCTCAATGCCTCAGATAGTGCTCCCACAATACCTCAGATAGTTCTCCCTCAATACCTCAGATTGAGCTCCCGCAGTACCTCAGAAAGTGCTCCCACAGTACCTCAGAAACTGCTCCCTCAGTACCTCAGATAGTTCTCCCTCAGTACCTCACATAGTTCTTACTGAGTACCTCAGAAAATGCTCCCTAAATACCTCAGAAAGTGCTTCCTCAGTACCTCAGATAGTGCTCCCTCTATACCTCAGAAAGTGCTCCCTCAATACCTCAGAAAGTGCTCCCTCAACACCTCAGAAAGCGCTTCCTCAATACCTCAGAAAGTGCTCCATCAATATCTCAGATAGTTCTCCCTCAGTACCTCAGAAAGTGCTCCCAATTACCTCAGAAGGTGCTCCCTTAGAACCTCAGATCGTACTCACTCAGAACCTCAGCTAGTGCTTCCTCTGTACGTCGGAAAGTGCTCCCACAATACCTCAGAAACTGCTCCTTCAGTACCTCAGATCGTTCTCCCTCAGTACCTCAGATCGTTCTCCCTCAGTACCTCAGATAGTTCTCACTCAGTTCCGCAGAAAGTGCTCCCTAAATACCTCAGAAAGTGCTCGCTCAGTACCTCAGATATTGCTCCCTCAATGCCGAAGATAGTGCTCCCTCAGTACCCCAGATAGTTCTCCCACAGTACCTCAGATAGTTCTCCCTCAGTACCTCAGAGAGCGCTTCCTCAACACCTCAGAACTTGTTTCCTCAGTCCCGGAGATAGTGCTTCCTCAATACCTCAGAAAGTGCTCCATCAATACCACAGATATTTCTCCCTCAGTACCTCAGATAGTGCTCCCTCAATACCTCAGAAAGTGCTCCCTAAATACCTCATAAAGTGCTTCCTCAATACATCAGATTGTGTTCCCTCAATACCTCAGAAATTGCTTCCTCAATACCTCAGAAAGTGCACCTTCAGTACCTCAGATAGTGCTCCCTCAATACTTCAGAAAGTGCTCCATCAATACCTCAGAGATCTCCCTCAGTACCTCAGATAGTGCTCCCTCATTACCTCAGAAAGTTCTCCCTCCGTACCTCAGAATGTGCTTCCTCAATACCTTAGAATGTGCTTCCTCAATACCTCAGATAGTGCTCCCTCAATACCTCAGAAAGTGCTGCCTCAATACCTCAGAAAGTGCTTTCTCGATACCTCAGAAAGTGCTCCCTCAGTACCTCAGATAGTGCTCCCTCAATACCTCAGAAAGTGCTCCCTCAATACCTCAGAAAGTGCTTCCTCAATACCTCAGATAGTGGTCCCTGAATACCTCAGATAGTTCTCCCTCAATACTTCAGAAAGTGGTCCCTCAGTACCTCAGATAGTTATTCCTCAGTACCTCAGAAAGTGCTCCCTCAGTACCTCAGATAGTGCTTCCTCAGTACCTCAGAAGGTGCTCCCTCAATACCTCAGTAAGTGCTTCCACAGTACCTCAGAAAGTGATCCCTCAATATCTCAGGTAGTTTTCCCTCAATACCTTGATATTGGTCCCTCAATACCTCAGTGAGTGTTCCAGCAGTACCTCAGAAAGTGCTACCTCAATACCTCAGAAGGTGCTCCATCAATACCTCAGATAGTTCTCCATTAGTACCTCTGATAGTGCTTCCTCAGTACGTCAGATAGTGCTCCCTCAATACCTCCGAAAGTGTCCCCTCAGTACCTCAGAAAATGCTACCTTAATACCTCCGAAAGTGCTCCATCAATACCTAAGAAAGTTCTCCTTCAATACCACAGATAGTTCTCCCTCAAAACCTCTGAAAGTGCTCGCTCAATACCTCAGATAGTTCTCCCTCAAGACCACAGATAGTGCTCTTCAATACCTCAGATAGTTCTCCCTAAATACCTCAGATAGTGCTCCCTCAATACCGAGATAGTTCTCCCTCAATACCTCTGAAAGTGGTCCCTCAATACCTCAGATAGTTCTCCCTCAATGCATCAGATAATGCTCCCACAATACCTCAGATAGTTCTCCCTCAATTTCTCAGATTGTGCTCCAGCAGTACCTCAGAAAGTGCTCCCTCAATACCTCAGAAAGTGCTCCCTCAGTACCTCAGATAGTCCTCCCTCAGTACCTCAGAAAGTGCTCCCTCAGTACCTCAGATAGTATTCACTCAGAACCTCAGCTAGTGCTTCCTCAGTATATCAGAAAGTGCTCCCTCAATACCTCAGAAACTGCTCCCTCAGCACCTCAGATAGTGCTCCCTCAGTACCTCAGATAGGTCTCACTGAGTACCTCAGAAAATGCTCCCTAAATACCTCAGAAAGTGCTCCCTCAGTACCACAGATATTGCTCCCTAAATGCCTCCGAAAGTGCTCCCTTAATACCTCAGAAAGTGCTCCCTCAGTACCTCAGATAGTTCTCACCGAGTACCTCAGAAAATGCACCCTAAATACCTCAGAAAGTGCTCCGTCAGTACCTCAGATAGTTCTCCCTCAGTACCTCAGATAGTTCTCCCTCAGTACCTCAGAGAGTGCTTCCTCAATACCTCAGAACTTGTTCCCTCAGTACCTCAGATAGTGCACCCTCAATACCTCAAAAAGTGCAACCTCAGTACCTCAGAAAGTGCTTCCTCAATACCTCAGAAAGTGCTCCATCAATACCACAGATAGTTCTCCCTCAGTACCACAGAGAGTGCTTCCTCAGTACCTCAGAAAGTGCTCCCTCAGTACCTCAGATAGTTCTCACTCAGTACCTCAGAAAGTGCTCCCTGAGTACCTAAGATATTGATCCCTCAATGCCTCAGATAGTGCTCCCTTAATACCTCAGAAAGTGCTCCCTCAGTAACTCAGATAATGCACCCTCAATACCTCAGAAAGTGCTCCATCAATACCACAGATAGTTCTCCCTCAGTACCTCAGAGAGTGCTTCCTCAGTACCTCAGAAAGTGCTTCCTCATTACCTCAGAAAGTGCTCCCTCAGTACCTCAGATAGTGCTCCCTCTATACCTCAGGAAGTTCTATCTCAATACCTCAGAAAGTGCTCCCTCAGTACCTCACAAAGTGATCCCTCAATACCTCAGAAAGTGCTTCCTCAGTACCTCAGAAAGTGCTCCCTCAATATCTCAGAAAGTGCTTCCTCAATACCTCAGAAAGTGCACCCTCAGTACCTCAGAAAGTTCTCCCTCAGTACCTCAGATAGTTCTCCATCAGTGCCTCAGAAAGTGCATCCTCAGTACCTCAGATAGTGCTCCCTCAATGCCTCAGATAGTGCTCCCTCAATACCTCAGAACTTGCACCCTCAGTACCTCAGATAGTTCTCCCTCAGTACCTCAGAAAGTGCTTCCTCAATACCTCAGAATGTGCTCACTAAATACTTCAGAAAGTGGTCCCTCAGTACCTCAGATAGTTCTCCCTCAGTACCTCAGATAGTTCTCCCTCAATACCTCAGATCGTACTCGCTCAGAACCTCAGATAGTGCTTCCTCAGTACGTCAGAAAGTGCTCCCTCAATGCCTCAGAAACTGCTCCCTCAGTACCTCAGATAGTTCTCCCTCAGTACCTCAGATAGTTCTCCCTCAGTACCTCAGAAAGTGCTCCCTCAGTACCTCAGATATTGCTCCCTCAATGCCTCAGATAGTGCTCCCTTAATACCTCAGAAAGTGCTCCCTCAGTAACTCAGATAGTGCTCCCTCAATACCTCAGAAAATGCTCAATCAAACCCACAGATAGTTCTCCCTCAGTACCTCAGAAAGTGCTTCCTCAATTCCTCAGAAAGTGCTTCCTCATTACCTCAGAAAGTGCTCCCTCAGTACCTCAGATAGTGCTCCCTCTATACCTCAGAAAGTGCTCCCTCAATATCTCAGAAAATGCTCCCTCAGTACCTCAGAAAGTGATCCCTCAATACCTCAGAAAGTGCTTCCTCAATACCTCAGAAAGTGCTCCCTCAGTACCTCAGAATGTGCTCCCTCAATACCTCAGAAAGTGCTTCCTCAATACCTCAGAAAGTGCTATCTCATTACATCAGAAAGTGCTCCCTCAGTACCTCAGATAGTGCTCCCTCCATACCTCAGAAAGTGCTCCCTCAATACCTCAGAAAGCGCTCCCTCAATACTTCAGAAAGTGGTCACTCAGTACCTCAGATAGTTCTCCCTCAGTACCTCAGATAGTACTCGCTCAGAACCTCAGATAGTGCTTCCTCAGTACGTCAGAAAGTGCTCCCTCAATACCTCAGAAACAGCTCCCTCCGTACCTCAGATAGTCCTCCCTCAGAAGCTCAGATAGTGCTTCCTCCGTACGTCAGAAAGTGCTCCCTCATTACCTCACAAACTGCTCCCTCAGTACCTCAGATAGTGCTCCCTCAGTACCTCAGATAGTTCTCACTCAGTACCTCAGAAAGTGCTCCCTCAGTACCTCAGATATTGCTCCCTCAATGCCTCAGATAGTGCTCCCTTATTACCTCAGAAAGTGCTCCCTCAGTACCTCAGATAGTGCTCACTCAATACCTCAGAAAGTGCTCCATCAATACCACAGATAGTTCTCCCTCAGTACCTCAGAGAGTGCTTCCTCAATACCACAGAAAGTGCTTCCTCATTACCTCAGAAAGTGCTCCCACAGTACCTCAGATAGTGCTCCCTCTATACCTCAGAAAGTGCTTCCTCAATACCTCAGAAAGTGCTCCCTCAGTACCTCAGATAGTGCTCCCTCTATACCACAGAAAGTGCTCCCTCAATACCTCAGAAAGTGCTCCCTCAGTACCTCAGAAAGTGATCCCTCAATACCTCAGAAAGTGATTCCTCAGTACCTCAGAAAGTGCTCCCTCAATACCTCAGAAAGTGCTTCCTCAATACCTCAGAAAGTGCTCCCTCAGAACCTCAGAAAGTGCTCCCTCAATTCCTCCGAAAGTGCTCCCTCAATACCTCAGAAAGTGCTTCCTCAATACCTCAGATAGTGCTCCCTCAATGCCTCAGAAAGTGCTTCCTCTGTACCTCAGAAAGTGCTCACTCAGTACCTCAGATAGTGCTCCCTCAATACCTCAGAACTTGCACCCTCAGTACCTCAGATAGTTCTCCCTCAGTACCTCAGAAAGTGCTTCCTCAATACCTCAGAAAGTGCTCCCTCAATACCTCAGAAAGTGGTCCCTCAGTACCTCAGATAGTTCTCCCTCAGTACCTCAGATTGTACTCGCTCAGGACCTCAGATAGTGCTCCCTCAATACCTCAGAACTTGCACCCTCAGTACCTCAGATAGTTCTACCTCAATACCTCAGAAAGTGCTTCCACAATACCTCGGAAACTGCTTCCTCATTACCTCAGAAAGTGCTCCCTCAGTACCTCAGATAGTGCTCCCTCAATACTTCAGAAAGTGGTCCCTCAGTACCTCAGATAGTTCTCCCTCAATACCTCAGATAGTACTCGCTCAGAAAATGAGATAGTGCTTCCTCTTTACGTCAGAAAGTGCTCCCTCAATGCCTCAGACACTGCTCCCTCAGTACCTCAGATAATTCTCCCTCAGTACCTCAGATAGTTCTCCCTCAGTACCTCAGATAGTACTCGCTCAGAACCTCAGATAGTGCTTTCTCAGTTCGTCAAAAAGTGCTCCCTCAATGCCTCAGAAACTGCTCCCTCAGTACCTCAGATAGTTCTCCCTCAGTACCTGAGATAGTTCTCACTCAGTACCTCAGAAAGTGCTCCCTCAGTACCTCAGGTAATGCTCCCTCAATGCCTCAGATTGTGCTCCCTTTACACCTCAGAACGTGCTCCCTCAGTAACTCAGATAGTGCTCCCTCAATACCTCAGAAAGTGCTCCATCAATTCCACAGATAGTTCTCCCTCAGTACCTCAGAGAGTGCTTCCTCAATACCTCAGAAAGTGCTTCCTCATTACCTCAGAAAGTGCTCCCTCAGTACCTCAGATAGTGCTCCCTCTATACCACAGAAAGTGCTCCCTCAATACCTCAGAAAGTGCTCCCTCAGTACCTCAGAAAGTGATCCCTCAATACCTCAGAAAGTGCACCCTCAGTACCTCAGAAAGTGCTCCCTCAATACCTCAGAAAGTGCTTCCTCAATACCTCAGAAAGTGCTCCCTCAGTACCTCAGAAAGTGCTCCCTCAATACCTCAGAAAGTGCTTCCTCAATACCTCAGAAACTGCTTCCTCATTACCTCAGAAAGTGCTCCCTCAGTACCTCAGATAGTGCTCCCTCCATACCTCAGAAAGTGCTCCCTCATTACCTCAGAAAGTGATTCCTCAATACCTCAGATAGTGCTCCCTCAATGCCTCAGAAAGTGCTTCCTCATTACCTCAGAAAGTGCTCCCTCAGTACCTCAGATAGTGCTCCCTCAATACCTCAGGACTTGCACCCTCAGTACCTCAGATAGTTCTCCCTCAGTACCTCAGAAAGTGCTTCCTCAATACCTCAGAAAGTGCTCCCTCAATACTTCAGAAAGTGGTCCCTCAGTACCTCAGATAGTTCTCCCTCAGTACCTCAGATTGTACTCGCTCAGGACCTCAGACAGTGCTTCCTCAGTACCTCCGAAAGTTCTCCCTCAGTACCTCAGATAGTTCTCCATCAGTACCTCAGAAAGTGCACCCTCAGTACCTCAGATAGAGCTCCCTCAATGCCTCAGATAGTGCTCCCTCAATACCTCAGAACTTGCACCCTCAGTACCTCAGATAGTTCTCCCTCAGTACCTCAGAAAGTGCTTCCTCAATACCTCAGAACGTGCTCACTAAATACTTCAGAAAGTGGTCCCTCAGTACCTCAGATAGTTCTCCCTCAGTACCTCAGATAGTTCTCCCTCAATACCTCAGATAGTACTCGCTCAGAACCTCAGATAGTGCTTCCTCAGTACGTCAGAAAGTGCTCCCTCAATGCCTCAGACACTGCTCCCTCAGTACCTCAGATAATTCTCCCTCAGTACCTCAGATAGTTCTCCCTCAGTACCTCAGATAGTACTCGCTCAGAACCTCAGATAGTGCTTTCTCAGTTCGTCAAAAAGTGCTCCCTCAATGCCTCAGAAACTGCTCCCTCAGTACCCCAGATAGTTCTCCCTCAGTACCTCAGATAGTTCTCACTCAGTACTTCAGCAAGTGCTCCCTCAGTACCTCAGATATTGCTCCCTCAATGCCTCAGATTGTGCTCCCTTTACACCTCAGAACGGGCTCCCTCAGTAACTCAGATAGTGCTCCCTCAATACCTCAGAAAGTGCTCCATCAATTCCACAGATAGTTCTCCCTCAGTACCTCAGAGAGTGCTTCCTCAATACCTCAGAAAGTGCTTCCTCATTACCTCAGAAAGTGCTCCCTCAGTACCTCAGATAGTGCTCCCTCTATACCACAGAAAGTGCTCCCTCAATACCTCAGAAAGTGCTCCCTCAGTACCTCAGAAAGTGATCCCTCAATACCTCAGAAAGTGCACCCTCAGTACCTCAGAAAGTGCTCCCTCAATACCACAGAAAGTGCTTCCTCAATACCTCAGAAAGTGCTCCCTCAGTACCTCAGAAAGTGCTCCCTCAATACCTCAGAAAGTGCTTCCTCAATACCTCAGAAACTGCTTCCTCATTACCTCAGAAAGTGCTCCCTCAGTACCTCAGAAAGTGCTCCCTCAATACCTCAGAAAGTGCTCCCTCAATACCTCAGAAAGTGCTTCCTCAATACCTCAGATAGTGCTCCCTCAATGCCTCAGAAAGTGCTTCCTCTGTACCTCAGAAAGTGCTCCCTCAGTACCTCAGATAGTGCTCCCTCAATACCTCAGAACTTGCACCCTCAGTACCTCAGATCGTTCTCCCTCAGTACCTCAGAAAGTGCTTCCTCAATAC
This sequence comes from Chiloscyllium plagiosum, assembly GCF_037043375.1. NCBI lineage: Eukaryota > Metazoa > Chordata > Chondrichthyes > Orectolobiformes > Hemiscylliidae > Chiloscyllium > Chiloscyllium plagiosum. The sequence continues at coordinate 73,466,564 of NW_028270183.1, forward strand.
CTCAGAAAGTGCTCCCTCAATACTTCAGAAAGTGGTCCCTCAGTACCTCAGATCGTTCTCCCTCAGTACCTCAGATTGTACTCGCTCAGGACCTCAGACAGTGCTTCCTCAGTACCTCCGAAAGTTCTCCCTCAGTACCTCAGATAGTTCTCCATCAGTACCTCAGAAAGTGCACCCTCAGTACCTCAGATAGTGCTCCCTCAATGCCTCAGATAGTGCTCCCTCAATACCTCAGAACCTGCACCCTCAGTACCTCAGATAGTTCTCCCTCAGTACCTCAGAAAGTGCTTCCTCAATACCTCAGAACGTGCTCACTAAATACTTCAGAAAGTGGTCCCTCAGTACCTCAGATAGTTCTCCCTCAATACCTCAGAAAGTGCACCCTCAGTACCTCAGAAAGTGCTCCCTCAATACCTCAGAAAGTGCTTCCTCAATACCTCAGAAAGTGCTCCCTCAGTACCTCAGAAAGTGCTCCCTCAATACCTCAGAAAGTGCTTCCTCAATACCTCAGAAACTGCTTCCTCATTACCTCAGAAAGTGCTCCCTCAGTACCTCAGATAGTGCTCCCTCCATACCTCAGAAAGTGCTCCCTCAATAACTCAGAAAGTGCTTCCTCAATACCTCAGATAGTGCTCCCTCAATGCCTCAGAAAGTGCTTCCTCATTACCTCAGAAAGTGCTCCCTCAGTACCTCAGATAGTGCTCCCTCAATACCTCAGAACTTGCACCCTCAGTACCTCAGATCGTTCTCCCTCAGTACCTCAGAAAGTGCTTCCTCAATACCTCAGAAAGTGCTCCCTCAATACTTCAGAAAGTGGTCCCTCAGTACCTCAGATTGTACTCGCTCAGGACCTCAGACAGTGCTTCCTCAGTACCTCCGAAAGTTCTCCCTCAGTACCTCAGATAGTTCTCCATCCGTACCTCAGAAAGTGCACCCTCAGTACCTCAGATAGTGCTCCCTCAATGCCTCAGATAGTGCTCCCTCAATACCTCAGAACTTGCACCCTCAGTACCTCAGATAGTTCTCCCTCAGTACCTCAGAAAGTGCTTCCTCAATACCTCAGAACGTGCTCACTAAATACTTCAGAAAGTGGTCCCTCAGTACCTCAGATAGTTCTCCCTCAATACCTCAGAAAGTGCACCCTCAGTACCTCAGAAAGTGCTCCCTCAATACCTCAGAAAGTGCTTCCTCAATACCTCAGAAAGTGCTCCCTCAGTACCTCAGAAAGTGCTCCCTCAATACCTCAGAAAGTGCTTCCTCAATACCTCAGAAACTGCTTCCTCATTACCTCAGAAAGTGCTCCCTCAGTACCTCAGATAGTGCTCCCTCCATACCTCAGAAAGTGCTCCCTCAATACCTCAGAAAGTGCTTCCTCAATACCTCAGATAGTGCTCCCTCAATGCCTCAGAAAGTGCTTCCTCATTACCTCAGAAAGTGCTCCCTCAGTACCTCAGATAGTGCTCCCTCAATACCTCAGAACTTGCACCCTCAGTACCTCAGATCGTTCTCCCTCAGTACCTCAGAAAGTGCTTCCTCAATACCTCAGAAAGTGCTCCCTCAATACTTCAGAAAGTGGTCCCTCAGTACCTCAGATAGTTCTCCCTCAGTACCTCAGATTGTACTCGCTCAGGACCTCAGACAGTGCTTCCTCAGTACCTCCGAAAGTTCTCCCTCAGTACCTCAGATAGTTCTCCATCCGTACCTCAGAAAGTGCACCCTCAGTACCTCAGATAGTGCTCCCTCAATGCCTCAGATAGTGCTCCCTCAATACCTCAGAACTTGCACCCTCAGTACCTCAGATAGTTCTCCCTCAGTACCTCAGAAAGTGCTTCCTCAATACCTCAGAACGTGCTCACTAAATACTTCAGAAAGTGGTCCCTCAGTACCTCAGATAGTTCTCCCTCAGTACCTCAGATAGTACTCCCTCAATACCTCAGATAGTACTCGCTCAGAACCTCAGATAGTGCTTCCTCAGTACGTCAGAAAGTGCTCCCTCAATGCCTCAGAAACTGCTCCCTCAGTACCTCAGATAGTGCTCCCTCAGTACCTCAGATAGTTCTCACTCAGTACCTCAGAAAGTGCTCCCTTAGTACCTCAGATATTGCTCCCTCAATGCCTCAGATAGTGCTCCCTTAATACCTCAGAAAGTGCTCCCTCAGTAACTCAGATAGTGCTCCCTCAATACCTCAGAAAGTGCTCAATCAATACCACAGATAGTTCTCCCTCAGTCTCTCAGAAAGTGCTTCCTCAATTCCTCAGAAAGTGCTTCCTCATTACCTCAGAGAGTGCTCCCTCAGTACCTCAGATAGTGCTCCCTCTATACCTCAGAAAGTGCTCCCTCAATATCTCAGAAAATGCTCCCTCAATACCTCAGAAAGTGCTTCCTCAATACCTCAGAAAGTGCTCCCTCAGTACCTCAGAATGTGCTCCCTCAATACCTCAGAAAGTGCTTCCTCAATACCTCAGAAAGTGCTTCCTCATTACCTCAGAAAGTGCTCCCTCAGTACCTCAGATAGTGCTCCCTCCATACCTCAGAAAGTGCTCCTTCAATACCTCAGAAAGTGCTCCCTCAATACTTCAGAAAGTGGTCCCTCAGTACCTCAGATAGTTCTCCCTCTGTACCTCAGATTGTACTCGCTCAGGACCTCAGACAGTGCTTCCTCAGTACCTCCGAAAGTTCTCCCTCAGTACCTCAGATAGTTCTCCATCCGTACCTCAGAAAGTGCACCCTCAGTACCTCAGATAGTGCTCCCTCAATGCCTCAGATAGTGCTCCCTCAATACCTCAGAACTTGCACCCTCAGTACCTCAGATAGTTCTCCCTCAGTACCTCAGAAAGTGCTTCCTCAATACCTCAGAACGTGCTCACTAAATACTTCAGAAAGTGTTCCCTCAGTACCTCAGATAGTTCTCCCTGAGTACCTCAGATAGTTCTCCCTCAATACCTCAGATAGTACCTGCTCAGAACCTCAGATAGTGCTTCCTCAGTACGTCAGAAAGTGCTCCCTCAATGCCTCAGACACTGCTCCCTCAGTACCTCAGATAATTCTCCCTCAGTACCTCAGATAGTTCTCCCTCAGTACCTCAGATAGTACTCGCTCAGAACCTCAGATAGTGCTTTCTCAGTTCGTCAAAAAGTGCTCCCTCAATGCCTCAGAAACTGCTCCCTCAGTACCTCAGATAGTTCTCCCTCTGTACCTCAGATAGTTCTCACTCAGTACTTCAGCAAGTGCTCCCTCAGTACCTCAGATATTGCTCCCTCAATGCCTCAGATTGTGCTCCCTTTACACCTCAGAACGTGCTCCCTCAGTAACTCAGATAGTGCTCCCTCAATACCTCAGAAAATGCTCCATCAATTCCACAGATAGTTCTCCCTCAGTACCTCAGAGAGTGCTTCCTCAATACCTCAGAAAGTGGTTCCTCATTACCTCAGAAAGTGCTCCCTCAGTACCTCAGATAGTGCTCCCTCTATACCACAGAAAGTGCTCCCTCAATATCTCAGAAAATGCTCCCTCAGTACCTCAGAAAGTGATCCCTCAATACCTCAGAAAGTGCTTACTCAATACCTCAGAAAGTGCTCCCTCAGTACCTCAGAATGTGCTCCCTCAATACCTCAGAAAGTGCTTCCTCAATACCTCAGAAAGTGCTTCACCATTACCTCAGAAAGTGCTCCTCAGTACCTCAGATAGTGCTCCCTCCATACCTCAGAAAGTGCTCCCTCAATACCTCAGAAAGTGCTCCCTCAATACTTCAGAAAGTGGTCACTCAGTACCTCAGATAGTTCTCCCTCAGTACCTCAGATAGTACTCGCTGAGAACCTCAGATAGTGCTTCCCCAGTACGTCAGAAAGTGCTCCCTCAATACCTCAGAAACTGCTCCCTCAGTACTTCAGATAGTGCTCCCTCAGTACCTCAGATAGTTCTCACTCAGTACCTCAGAAAGTGCTCCCTTAGTACCTCAGATATTGCTCCCTCAATGCCTCAGATAGTGCTCCCTTAATACCTCAGAAAGTGCTCCCTCAGTACCTCAGATAGTGCTCCCTCAATACCTCAGAAAGTGCTCCATCAATACCACAGATAGTTCTCCCTCAGTACCTCAGAGAGTGCTTCCTCAATACCTCAGAAAGTGCTTCCTCATTACCTCAGAAAGTGCTCCCTCAATACCTCAGATAGTACTCGCTCAGAACCTCAGATAGTGCTTCCTCAGTACGTCAGAAAGTGCTCCCTCAATGCCTCAGAAACTGCTCCCTCAGTACCTCAGATAGTGCTCCCTCAGTACCTCAGATAGTTCTCACTCAGTACCTCAGAAAGTGCTCCCTTAGTACCTCAGATATTGCTCCCTCAATGCCTCAGATAGTGCTCCCTTAATACCTCAGAAAGTGCTCCCTCAGTAACTCAGATAGTGCTCCCTCAATACCTCAGAAAGTGCTCAATCAATACCACAGATAGTTCTCCCTCAGTCTCTCAGAAAGTGCTTCCTCAATTCCTCAGAAAGTGCTTCCTCATTACCTCAGAGAGTGCTCCCTCAGTACCTCAGATAGTGCTCCCTCTATACCTCAGAAAGTGCTCCCTCAATATCTCAGAAAATGCTCCCTCAATACCTCAGAAAGTGCTTCCCCATTACCTCAGAAAGTGCTCCTCAGTACCTCAGATAGTGCTCCCTCCATACCTCAGAAAGTGCTCCCTCAATACCTCAGAAAGTGCTCCCTCAATACTTCAGAAAGTGGTCACTCAGTACCTCAGATAGTTCTCCCTCAGTACCTCAGATAGTACTCGCTGAGAACCTCAGATAGTGCTTCCCCAGTACGTCAGAAAGTGCTCCCTCAATACCTCAGAAACTGCTCCCTCAGTACTTCAGATAGTGCTCCCTCAGTACCTCAGATAGTTCTCACTCAGTACCTCAGAAAGTGCTCCCTCAGTACCTCAGATATTGCTCCCTCAATGCCTCAGATAGTGCTCCCTTAATACCTCAGAAAGTGCTCCCTCAGTACCTCAGATAGTGCTCCCTCAATACCTCAGAAAGTGCTCCATCAATACCACAGATAGTTCTCCCTCAGTACCTCAGAGAGTGCTTCCTCAATACCTCAGAAAGTGCTTCCTCATTACCTCAGAAAGTGCTCCCTCAATACCTCAGATAGTACTCGCTCAGAACCTCAGATAGTGCTTCCTCAGTACGTCAGAAAGTGCTCCCTCAATGCCTCAGAAACTGCTCCCTCAGTACCTCAGATAGTGCTCCCTCAGTACCTCAGATAGTTCTCACTCAGTACCTCAGAAAGTGCTCCCTTAGTACCTCAGATATTGCTCCATCAATGCCTCAGATAGTGCTCCCTTAATACCTCAGAAAGTGCTCCCTCAGTAACTCAGATAGTGCTCCCTCAATACCTCAGAAAGTGCTCAATCAATACCACAGATAGTTCTCCCTCAGTCTCTCAGAAAGTGCTTCCTCAATTCCTCAGAAAGTGCTTCCTCATTACCTCAGAGAGTGCTCCCTCAGTACCTCAGATAGTGCTCCCTCTATACCTCAGAAAGTGCTCCCTCAATATCTCAGAAAATGCTCCCTCAATACCTCAGAAAGTGCTTCCTCAATACCTCAGAAAGTGCTCCCTCAGTACCTCAGAATGTGCTCCCTCAATACCTCAGAAAGTGCTTCCTCAATACCTCAGAAAGTGCTTCCTCATTACCTCAGAAAGTGCTCCCTCAGTACCTCAGATAGTGCTCCCTCCATACCTCAGAAAGTGCTCCTTCAATACCTCAGAAAGTGCTCCCTCAATACTTCAGAAAGTGGTCCCTCAGTACCTCAGATAGTTCTCCGTCTGTACCTCAGATTGTACTCGCTCAGGACCTCAGACAGTGCTTCCTCAGTACCTCCGAAAGTTCTCCCTCAGTACCTCAGATAGTTCTCCATCCGTACCTCAGAAAGTGCACCCTCAGTACCTCAGATAGTGCTCCCTCAATGCCTCAGATAGTGCTCCCTCAATACCTCAGAACTTGCACCCTCAGTACCTCAGATAGTTCTCCCTCAGTACCTCAGAAAGTGCTTCCTCAATACCTCAGAACGTGCTCACTAAATACTTCAGAAAGTGGTCCCTCAGTACCTCAGATAGTTCTCCCTGAGTACCTCAGATAGTTCTCCCTCAATACCTCAGATAGTACTCGCTCAGAACCTCAGATAGTGCTTCCTCAGTACGTCAGAAAGTGCTCCCTCAATGCCTCAGACACTGCTCCCTCAGTACCTCAGAAAGTGCTTCCTCAATACCTCAGATAGTTCTCCCTCAGTACCTCAGATAGTACTCGCTCAGAACCTCAGATAGTGCTTTCTCAGTTCGTCAAAAAGTGCTCCCTCAATGCCTCAGAAACTGCTCCCTCAGTACCTCAGATAGTTCTCCCTCAGTACCTCAGATAGTTCTCACTCAGTACTTCAGCAAGTGCTCCCTCAGTACCTCAGATAGTGCTCCCTCAATGCCTCAGATTGTGCTCCCTTTACACCTCAGAACGTGCTCCCTCAGTAACTCAGATAGTGCTCCCTCAAAACCTCAGAAAGTGCTCCATCAATTCCACAGATAGTTCTCCCTCAGTACCTCAGAGAGTGCTTCCTCAATACCTCAGAAAGTGGTTCCTCATTACCTCAGAAAGTGCTCCCTCAGTACCTCAGATAGTGCTCCCTCTATACCACAGAAAGTGCTCCCTCAATATCTCAGAAAATGCTCCCTCAGTACCTCAGAAAGTGATCCCTCAATACCTCAGAAAGTGCTTACTCAATACCTCAGAAAGTGCTCCCTCAGTACCTCAGAATGTGCTCCCTCAATACCTCAGAAAGTGCTTCCTCAATACCTCAGAAAGTGCTTCCCCATTACCTCAGAAAGTGCTCCTCAGTACCTCAGATAGTGCTCCCTCCATACCTCAGAAAGTGCTCCCTCAATACCTCAGAAAGTGCTCCCTCAATACTTCAGAAAGTGGTCACTCAGTACCTCAGATAGTTCTCCCTCAGTACCTCAGATAGTACTCGCTGAGAACCTCAGATAGTGCTTCCCCAGTACGTCAGAAAGTGCTCCCTCAATACCTCAGAAACTGCTCCCTCAGTACTTCAGATAGTGCTCCCTCAGTACCTCAGATAGTTCTCACTCAGTACCTCAGAAAGTGCTCCCTCAGTACCTCAGATATTGCTCCCTCAATGCCTCAGATAGTGCTCCCTTAATACCTCAGAAAGTGCTCCCTCAGTACCTCAGATAGTGCTCCCTCAATACCTCAGAAAGTGCTCCATCAATACCACAGATAGTTCTCCCTCAGTACCTCAGAGAGTGCTTCCTCAATACCTCAGAAAGTGCTTCCTCATTACCTCAGAAAGTGCTCCCTCAGTACCTCAGATAGTGCTCCCTCTATACCTCAGAAAGTGCTTCCTCATTACCTCAGAAAGTGCTCCCTCAGTACCTCAGATAGTGCTCCCTCTATACCACAGAAAGTGCTCCCTCAATACCTCAGAAAGTGCTCCGTCAGTACCTCAGAAAGTGATCCCTCAATACCTCAGAAAGTGCTTCCTCAGTACCTCAGAAAGTGCTCCCTCAATACCTCAGAAAGTGCTTCCTCAATACCTCAGAAAGTGCTCCCTCAGTACCTCAGAAAGTGTTCCCTCAATACCTCAGAAAGTGCTTCCTCAATACCTCAGAAACTGCTTCCTCATTACCTCAGAAAGTGCTCCCTCAGTACCTCAGATAGTGCTCCCTCCATACCTCAGAAAGTGCTCCCTCAATACCTCAGAAAGTGCTTCCTCAATACCTCAGATAGTGCTCCCTCAATGCCTCAGAAAGTGCTTCCTCTGTACCTCAGAAAGTGCTCCCTCAGTAACTCAGATAGTGCTCCCTCAATACCTCAGAACTTGCACCCTCAGTACCTCAGATAGTTCTCCCTCAGTACCTCAGAAAGTGCTTCCTCAATACCTCAGAAGGTGCTCCCTCAATACTTCAGAAAGTGGTCCCTCAGTACCTCAGATAGTTCTCCCTCAGTACCTCAGATTGTATTCGCTCAGGACCTCAGACAGTGCTTCCTCAGTACCTCCGAAAGTTCTCCCTCAGTACCTCAGATAGTTCTCCATCAGTACCTCAGTAAGTGCACCCTCAGTACCTCAGATAGTTCTCCCTCAATGCCTCAGATAGTGCTCCCTCAATACCTCAGAACTTGCACCCTCAGTACCTCAGATAGTTCTCCCTCAGTACCTCAGAAAGTGCTACCTCAATACCTCAGAACGTGCTCACTAAATACTTCAGAAAGTGGTCCCTCAGTACCTCAGATAGTTCTCCCTCAGTTCCTCAGATAGTTCTCCCTCAATACCTCAGATAGTACTCGCTCAGAACCTCAGATAGTGCTTCCTCAGTACGTCAGAAAGTGCTCCCTCAGTACCTCAGAAAGTGCTCCCTCAATACCTCAGATAGTTCTCCCTCAGTACCTCCGATAGTTCTACCTCAGTACCTCAGAGAGTGCTTACTCAATACCTCAGAAAGTGCTTCCTCATTACCTCAGAAAGTGCTCACACAGTACCTCTGATAGTGCTCCCTCTATACCACAGAAAGTGCTCCCTCAATACCTCAGAAAGGGCTCCCTCAGTACCTCAGAAAGTGATCCCTCAATACCTCAGAAAGTGCACCCTCAGTACCTCAGAAAGTGCTCCCTCAATACCTCAGAAAGTGCTTCCTCAATACCTCAGAAAATGCTCCCTCAGTACCTCAGAAAGTGCTCCCTCAATACCTCAGATAGTGCTTGCTCAATACCTCAGAAACTGCTTCCTCATTACCTCAGAAAGTGCTCCCTCAGTACCTCAGATAGTGCTCCCTCCATACCTCAGAAAGTGCTCCCTCAATACCTCAGAAGGTGCTTCCTCAATACCTCAGATAGTGCTCCCTCAATGCCTCAGAACTTGCACCCTCAGTACCTCAGATATTTCTCCCTCAGTACCTCAGATAGTACTCGCTCAGGACCTCAGACAGTGCTTCCTCAGTATCTCCGAAAGTTCTCCCTCAGTACCTCAGATAGTTCTCCATCAGTACCTCAGAAAGTGCACCCTCAGTACCTCAGATAGAGCTCCCTCAATGCCTCAGATAGTGCTCCCTCAATACCTCAGAACTTGCACCCTCAGTACCTCAGATAGTTCTCCCTCAGTACCTCAGAAAGTGCTTCCTCAATACCTCAGAACGTGCTCACTAAATACTTCAGAAAGTGGTCCCTCAGTACCTCAGATAGTTCTCCCTCAGTACCTCAGATAGTTCTCCCTCAATACCTCAGATAGTACTCGCTCAGAACCTCAGATAGTGCTTCCTCAGTAGGTCAGAAAGTGCTCCCTCAATGCCTCAGAAACTGCTCCCTCAGTACCTCAGATAGTTCTCCCTCAGTACCTCAGATAGTTCTCACTCAGTACCTCAGAAAGTGCTCCCTCAGTACCTCAGATATTGCTCCCGCAATGCCTCAGATAGTGCTCCCTTAATACCTCAGAAAGTGCTCCCTCAGTAACTCAGATAGTGTTCCCTCAATACCTCAGAAAGTGCTCAATCAATACCACAGATAGTTCTCCCTCAGTACCTCAGAAAGTGCTTCCCCAATTCCTCAGAAAGTGCTTCCTCATTACCTCAGAAAGTGCTCCCTCAGTACCTCAGATAGTGCTCCCTCTATACCTCAGAAAGTGCTCCCTCAATATCTCAGAAAATGCTCCCTCAGTACCTCAGAAAGTGATCCCTCAATACCTCAGAAAGTGCTTCCTCAATACCTCAGAAAGTGCTCCCTCAGAACCTCAGAATGTGCTCCCTCAATACATCAGAAAGTGCTTCCTCAATACCTCAGAAAGTGCCTCCTCATTACCTCAGAAAGTGCTCCCTCAGTACCTCGGATAGTGCTCCCTCCATACCTCAGAAAGTGCTCCCTCAATACCTCAGAAAGTGCTTCCTCAATACCTCAGATAGTGCTCCCTCAATGCCTCAGAAAGTGCTTCCTCTGTACCTCAGAAAGTGCTCCCTCAGTACCTCAAATAGTGCTCCCTCAATACCTCAGAACTTGCACCCGCAGTACCTCAGATAGTTCTCCCTCAGTACCTCAGAAAGTGCTTCCTCAATACCTCAGAAAGTGCTCCCTCAATACTTCAGAAAGTGGTCCCTCAGTACCTCAGATAGTTCTCCCTCAGTACCTCAGATTGTACTCGCTCAGGACCTCAGACAGTGCTTCCTCAGTACCTCCGAAAGTTCTCCCTCAGTACCTCAGATAGTTCTCCATCAGTACCTCAGAAACTGCACCCTCAGTACCTCAGATAGTGCTCCCTCAATGCCTCAGATCGTGCTCCCTCAATACCTCAGAACTTGCACCCTCAGTACGTCAGATAGTTCTCCCTCAGTACCTCAGAAAGCGCTTCCTCAATACCTCAGAACGTGCTCACTAAATACTTTAGAAAGTGGTCCCTCAGTACCTCAGATAGTTCTCCCTCAGTACCTCAGATAGTTCTCCCTCAATACCTCAGATAGTACTCGCTCAGTACCTCAGTGCTTCCTCAGTACGTCAGAAAGTGCTCCCTCAATGCCTCAGACACTGCTCCCTCAGTACCTCAGATAGTTCTCCCTCAGTACCTCAGATAGTTCTCCCTCAGTACCTCAGGTACTCGCTCAGAACCTCAGATAGTGTTTTCTCAGTTCGTCAAAAAGTGCTCCCTCAATGCCTCAGAAACTGCTCCCTCAGTACCTCAGATAGTTCTCCCTCAGTACCTCAGATAGTTCTCACTCAGTACCTCAGAAAGTGCTCCCTCAGTACCTCAGATATTGCTCCCTCAATGCCTCAGATTGTGCTCCCTTTACACCTCAGGACGTGCTCCCTCAGTAACTCAGAATGCGCTCCCTCAATACCTCAGAAAGTGCTCCATCAATTCCACAGATAGTTCTCCCTCAGTACCTCAGAGAGTGCTTCCTCAATACCTCAGAAAGTGCTTCCTCATTACCTCAGAAAGTGCTCCCTCAGTACCTCAGATAGTGCTCCCTCTATACCACAGAAAGTGCTCCCTCAATACCTCAGAAAGTGCTCCCTCAGTACCTCAGAAAGTGATCCCTCAATACCTCAGAAAGTGCACCCTCAGTACCTCAGAAGGTGCTCCCTCAATACCTCAGAAAGTGCTTCCTCAATACCTCAGTTAGTGCTCCTCAATACCTCAGGTAGTTCTCCCTCAATATCTCGAAAGTGCTCCATCAATACCTCAGAGAGTGTTCCATCAGTACCTCAGAAAGTGCACACTCAATACCTCAGAAAGTGCTCCATCAATACTTCAGATAGTTCTGAATCAGAACCTCTGATAGTGCTTCCTCGGTACGTCAGATAGTGCTCCCTCAATACCTCAGAAAGTGTCCCCTCAGTACCTCAGAAAGTGCTACCTCAATACCTCAGAATTTGCTCCATCAATACCTCAGAGAGTGCTCCCTCAATACCTAAGATATTTCTCCTTCAATACCTCAGATAGTTCTCCCTCAATACCTCAGATAGTGCTTCTCAATACCTCAGATAGTTCTCCCTCAATACCTCAGATAGTGCTCCTCAATACCTCAGATAGTTCTCCCTCAATACCTCAGATAGTTCTCCCTCAATACCGAGATAGTTCTCCCTCAATACCTCTGAAAGTGCTCCCTCAATACCTCAGAGAGTGCTCCCTCAATACCTAAGATAGTTCTCCTTCAATACCTCAGATAGTTCTCCCTCAATACCTCAGATAGTGCTCCTCAATACCTCAGGTAGTTCTCCCTCAATATCTCGAAAGTGCTCCCTCAATACCTCAGAGAGTGTTCCATCAGTACCTCAGAAAATGCACCCTCAACACCTCAGAAAGTGCTCCATCAATACTTCAGATAGTTCTGAATCAGTACCTCTGATAGTGCTTCCTCAGTACGTCAGATAGTGCTCCCTCAATACCTCAGAAAGTGTCCCCTCAGTACCTCAGAAAGTGCTACCTCAATACCTCAGAAAGTGCTCCATCAATACCTCAGACAGTGCTCCCTCAATACCTAAGATAGTTCCCCTTCAATACCTCAGATAGTTCTCCCTCAATACCTCAGATAGTGTACCTCAATACCTCAGATAGTTCTCCCTCAATACCTCAGATAGTTCTATCTCAATACCGAGATAGTTCTCCCTCAATACCTCTGAAAGTGCTCCCTCAATACCTCAGATATTTCTCCCTCAATGCCTCAGATAGTGCTCCTCAATACCTCAGATAGTTCTCCCTCAATACCTCAGATAGTTCTCCCACAATACCGAGACAGTTCTGCCTCAACACCTCTGTAAGTGCTCCATTAATACCTCAGATAGTTCTCCCTCAATACCTCAGATTGTGCTCCCGCAGTACCTCAGAAAGTGCTCCCTCAATACCTCAGAAAGTGCTCCCTCAGTACCTCAGAAACTGCTCCCTCAGTACCTCAGTTAGTTCTCCCTCAGTACCTCAGATAGTTCTTACTGAGTACCTCAGAAATTGCTCCCTAAATACCTCAGAAAGTGCTCACTCAGTACCTCAGATATTGCTCCCTTAATGCCTCAGAAAGTGCTTCCTTAATATCTCAGAAAGTGCTTTCTCAATACCTCAAAAAGTGCTTCATCAATACCTCAGATAGTTCTCCCTCAGTACCTCAGATAGTTCTCCCTCAATACCTCTGAAAGTGCTCCCTCAACACCTCAGATAGTTCTCCCTCAATGCCTCAGATGGTGCTCCTACAATACCTCAGATAGTTCTCCCTCAAAAACCTCAGATAGTTCTCCCTCAGTACCTCAGAAAGTGCTCCCTCAATACCTCAGAAGGTGCTCCCTTAGTACCTCAGATAGTATTCACTCAGAACCTCAGCTAGTGCTTCCTCAGTACGTCGGAAAGTGCTCCCACAATACCTCAGAAACTGCTCCCTCAGTACCTCAGATCGTTCTCTCTCAGTGCCTCGGATAGTTCTCACTCGGTTCCGCAGAAAGTGCTCCCTAAATACCTCAGAAAGTGCTCCCTCAGTACCTCAGATATTGCTCCCTCAATGCCTCAGATAGTGCGCCCTTAATACCTCAGAAAGTGTTCCCTCAGTACCCCAGATAGTTCTCCCTCAGTACCTCAGATAGTTCTCACTCAGTTCCTCAGAAAGTGCTCCCTAAATACCTCAGAAAGTGCTCCCTCAGTACCTCAGATATTGCGCCCTCAATGCCGAAGATAGTGCTCCCTTAATACCTCAGAATGTGCTCGACTCAGTACCCCAGATAGTTCTCCCTCAGTACCTCAGATAGTTCTCCCTCAGTACCTCAGAGAGTGCTTCCTCAACACCTCAGAACTTGTTCCCCCAGTACCAGAGATAGTGCTCCCTCAATACCTCAGAAAGTGCTCCCACATTACCTCATAAAGTGCTTCCTCAATACATCAGATTGTGTTCCCTCAATACCTCAGAAATTGCTTCCTCACTACCTCAGAAAGTGCACCCTCAGTACCTCAGATAGTGCTCCCTCAATACCTCAGAAAGTGCTCCATCAATACCTCAGACAGTTCTCCCTCAGTACCTCAGAAAGTGCTCCCTCAATACCTCAGATATTGCGCCCTCAATGCCGAAGATAGTGCTCCCTTAATACCTCAGAATGTGCTCGACTCAGTACCCCACATAGTTCTCCCTCAGTACCTCAGATAGTTCTCCCTCAGTACCTCAGAGAGTGCTTCCTCAACACCTCAGAACTTGTTCCCTCAGTACCTCAGATAGTGCTCCCTTAATACTTCAGATAGTGCTCCCTCAATACCTCATAATGTGCTTCCTCAATACATCAGATTGTGTTCCCTCAATACTTCAGAAATTGCTCCCTCAATACCTCAGAAAGTGAACCAACAATACCTCAGACAGTTCTCCCTCAGTACCTCAGATAGTGCTCCCTCAATACCTCAGAAAGTGCTCCCTCCGTACCTCAGAACATGCTTCCTCAATACCTTAGAAAGTGATTAGATTAGATTAGATTAGATTGCAGTGTGGAAACAGGCCCTTCGGCCCAACAAGTCCACACCGACCCGCCGAAGCGAAACCCACCCATACCCCTACATTTACCCCCTTACCTAACACTATGGGCAATTTAGTATGGCCAATTCACCTGACCCTGCACATCTTTGGACTGTGGGAGGAAACCGGAGCACCCGGAGGAAACCCACGCAGACACGGGGAGAACGTGCAAACTCCACACAGTCAGTCGCCTGAGGCGGGAATTGAACCCGGGTCTCTGGCGCTGTGGGGCAGCAGTGCTAACCACTGTGCCACCGTGCCGCCCACAAGTGCTTCCTCAATACCTCAGATAGTGCTCCCTCAATACCTCAGAAAGTGCTTCCTCAATACCTCCGAAAGTGCTTTCTCAATACCTCAGAAAGTGCTCCCTCAGTACCTCAGATAGTGCTCCCTCAATACCTCAGAAAGTGCACCCTCAATACCTCAGAAAATGCTTCCTCAATACCTCAGATAGTGGTTCCTGAATACCTCAGATAGTTCTCCCTCAGTACCTCAGAAAGTGCTCCCTCAGTACCTCAGATAGTGCTTCCTCAGTACCTCAGAAGGTGCTCCCTCAATACCTCAGATAGTGCTTCCTCAGTACCTCAGAAAGTGCTCCCACAATACCTCAGGTGGTTCTCCCTCAATACCTCGAAAGTGCTCCCTCAATACCTCAGAGAGTGTTCCATCAGTACCTCAGAAAGTGCTACCTCAATACCTCAGAAAGTGCTCCATCAATACCTCAGATAGTTCTCCATTAGTACCTCTGATAGTGCTTCCTCAGTACGTCAGATAGTGCTCCCTCAATACCTCAGAAAGTGTCCCCTCAGTACTTCAGAAAGTGCTACCTCAATACCTCAGAAGGTGCTCCATCAATACCTCAGAGAGTGCTCCGTCAATACCTAAGATAGTTCTCCTTCAATACCTCAGATAGTTCTCCCTCAAAACCTCTGAAAGTGATCGCTCAATACCTCAGATAGTTCTCCCTCAATACCACAGATAGTGCTCTTCAATACCTCAGATAGTTCTCCCTCAATACCTCAGATAGTGCTCCCTCAATACCGAAATAGTTCTCCCTCAATACTTCTGAAAGTGGTCCCTCAATACCTCAGATAGTTCTCCCTCAATGCCTCAGATAATGATCCCACAATACCTCAGATAGTTCTCCCTCAATACCTCAGATTGTGCTCCCGCAGTACCTCAGAAAGTGCTCCCTCAGTACCTCAGATAGTACTCACTCAGAACCTCAGCTAGTGCTTCCTCAGTACGTCAGAAAGTGCTCCCTCAACACCTCAGAAACTGCTCCCTCAGTACCTCAGATAGTTCTCCCTCAGTACCTCAGATAGTTCTCACTGAGTACCTCACAAAATGCTCCCTAAATACATAAGAAAGTGCTCCCTCAGTACCACAGATATTGCTCACTTAATGCCTCAGAAAGTGCTCCCTTAATACCTCAGAAAGTGCTCCCTCAGTACCTCAGATAGTTCTCCCTCAGTACCTCAGATAGTTCTCCCTCAGTACCTCAGAGAGTGCTTCCTCAATACCTCAGAACTTGTTCCCTCAGTACCTCAGATAGTGCTCCCTCAATACCTCAAAAAGTGCTCCCTCAGTACCTCAGAAAGTGTTTCCGCAATACCTCAGAAAGTGCTCCATCAATACCACAGATAGTTCTCCCTCAGTACCACAGAGAGTGCTTCCTCAGTACCTCAGACAGTGCTCCCTCAGTACCTCAGAACGTGCTCCCTCAATACCTCAGAAAGTTCCTCCTCAAGACCTCATAAAGTGCTCCATCAATACCTCAGAGAGTTCTCCCTCAGTACCTCAGATAGTGCTCCCTCAATACCTCAGAACTTGCTCTCTCAGTACCTCAGATAGTTCTCCCTCAGTACCTCAGATAGTTCTCCCTCAATACCTCTGAAAGTGCTCCCTCAATACCTCAGATAGTTCTCCCTCAATGCCTCAGATGGTGCTCCCACAATACCTCAGATAGTTCTCCCTCAGTACCTCAGATAGTTCTCACTCAGTTCCTCAGAAAGTACTCCCTAAATACCTCAGAAATTGTTCCCTCAGTACCTCAGATAGTTCTCCCTCAGTACCTCAGATAGTTCTCATCAGTTCCTCACAAAGTGCTCCCTAAATACCTCAGAAAGTGCTCCCACAGTACCTCAGATATTGCGCCCTCAATGCCGAAGATAGTGCTCCCTTAATACCTCAGAATGTGCTCGACTCAGTACCACAGATAGTTCTCCCTCAGAACCTCAGATAGTTCTCCCTCAGTACCTCAGACAGTGCTTCCTCAACACCTCAGAACTTGTTCCCTCAGTACCAGAGATAGTGCTCCCTCAATACCTCAGACAGTGCTCCCTCAATACCTCATAAAGTGCTTCCTCAATACATCAGATTGTGTTCCCTCAATACCTCAGAAATTGCTTCCTCACTACCTCAGAAAGTGCACCCTCAGTACCTCAGATAGTGCTCCCTCAATACCTCAGAAAGTGCTCCATCAATACCTCAGACAGTTCTCCCTCAGTACCTCAGATAGTGCTCCCTCAATACCTCAGAAAGTGCTCCCGCCGTACCTCAGAATGTGCTTCCTTAATACCTTAGAAAGTGCTTCCTCAATACCTCAGATAGTGCTCCCTCAATACCTCAGAAAGTGCTTCCTCAATACCTCCGAAAGTGCTTTCTCAATACCTCAGAAAGTGCTCCCTCAGTACCTCAGATAGTGCTCCCTCAATACCTCAGAAAGTGCTCCCTCAATACCTCAGAAAGTGCTTCCTCAATACCTCAGGTAGTGGTCCCTGAATACCTCAGATAGTTCTCCCTCAGTACCTCAGAAAGTGCTCCCTCAGTACCTCAGATAGTGCTTCCTCAGTACCTCAGAAGGTGCTCCCTCAATACCTCAGATAGTGCTTCCTCAGTACCTCAGAAAGTGCTCCCTCAATACCTCAGGTGGTTCGCCCTCAATACCTCGAAAGTGCTCCCTCAATACCTCAGAGAGTGTTCCATCAGTACCTCAGAAAGTGCTACCTCAATACCTCAGAACGTGCTCCATCAATACCTCAGATAGTTCTCCGTTAGTACCTCTGATAGTGCTTCCTCAGTACGTCAGATAGTGCTCCCTCAATACCTCAGAAAGTGTCCCCTCAGTACCTCAGAAAGTGCTACCTCAATACCTCAGAAAGTGCTCCATCAACACCTCAGAGAGTGCTCCCTCAATACCTAAGATAGTTCTCCTTCAATACCTCAGATAGTTCTCCCTCAAAACCTCTGAAAGTGATCGCTCAATACCTCAGATAGTTCTCCCTCAATACCACAGATAGTGCTCTTCAATAACTCAGATAGTTCTCCCTCAATACCTCAGATAGTGCTCCCTCAATACCGAGATCGTTCTCCCTCAATACCTCTGAAAGTGGTCCCTCAATACCTCAGATAGTTCTCCCTCAATGCCTCAGATAATGCTCCCACAATACCTCAGATAGTTCTCCCTCAATACCTCAGATTGTGCTCCCGCATTATTTCAGAAAGTGCTCCCTCAATACCTCCGAAAGTGCTCCCTCAGTACCTCAGATATTACTCACTCAGAACCTCAGCTAGTGCTTCCTCAGTACGCCAGAAAGTGCTCCCTCGAAACCTCAGAAACTGCTCCCTCAGTACCTCAGATAGTTCTCCCTCAGTACCTCAGATAGTTCTCACTGAGTACCTCACAAAATGCTCCCTAAATACCTAAGAAAGTGCTCCCTCAGGACCACAGATATTGCTCACTTAATGCGTCAGAAAGTGCTCCCTTAATACCTCAGAAAGTGCTCCCTCAGTACCTCAGATAGTTCTCCCTCAGTACCTCAGATAGTTCTCCCTCAGTACCTCAGAGAGTGCTTCCTCAATACCTCAGAACTTGTTCCCTCAGTCCCTCAGATAGTGCGCCCTCAATAGCTCAAAAAGTGCTCCCTCAGTACCTCAGAAAGTGTTTCCTCAATACCTCAGAAAGTGCTCCATCAATACTACAGATAGTTCTCCATCAGTACCACAGAGAGTGCTTCCTCAGAACCTCAGAAAGTGCTCCCTCAGTACCTCAGAAAGTGCTCCCTCAATACCTCAGAAAGTGCTTCCTCAAGACCTCAGGAAGTGCTCCCTCAGTACCTCAGAAAGTGCTCTCTCAATACCTCAGAAAGTGCTTCCTCAATACCTCAGAAAGAGCTTCCACAATACCTCAGAAAGTGCTTCCTCTGTACCTCAGAAAGTGCTCCCTCAGTACCTCAGAACGTACTCCCTCAATACCTCAGAAAGTGCTTCCTCAAGACCTCATAAAGTGCTCCATCAATACCTCAGATAGTTCTCCCTCAGTACCTCAGATAGTGCTCCCTCAATACCTCAGAACTTGCTCTCTCAGTACCTCAGATAGTTCTCCCTCAGTACCTCAGATAGTTCTCCGTCAATACCTCTGAAAGTGCTCCCTCAATAGCTCAGATAGTTCTCCCTCAATGCCTCAGATGGTGCTCCCACAATACATCAGATAGTTCTCCCTCAAAACCTCAGATAGTTCTCCCTCAGTGCCTCAGAAATTGCTCCCTCAATACCTCAGAAAGTGCTCCCTCAGTACCTCAGATAGTATTCACTCAGAACCTCAGCTAGTGCTTCCTCAGTACGTCGGAAAGTGCTCCCACAATACCTCAGAAACTGTTTCCTCAGTACCTCAGATCGTTCTCCCTCAGTACCTCGGATAGTTCTCACTCAGTTCCTCAGAAAGTGCTCCCTAAATACCTCAGAAAGTGCTCCCTCAGTACCTCAAATATTGCTCCCTCAATGCCTCCGATAGTGCTCCCTTAATACCTCAGAAAGTGTTCACTCAGTACCTCAGATAGTTCTCCCTCAGTACCTCAGATAGTTCTCATCAGTTCCTCACAAAGTGCTCCCTAAATACCTCAGAAAGTGCTCCCACAGTACCTCAGATATTGCGCCCTCAATGCCGAAGATAGTGCTCCCTTAATACCTCAGAATGTGCTCGACTCAGTACCACAGATAGTTCTCCCTCAGAACCTCAGATAGTTCTCCCTCAGTACCTCAGACAGTGCTTCCTCAACACCTCAGAACTTGTTCCCTCAGTACCAGAGATAGTGCTCCCTCAATACCTCAGACAGTGCTCCCTCAATACCTCATAAAGTGCTTCCTCAATACATCAGATTGTGTTCCCTCAATACCTCAGAAATTGCTTCCTCACTACCTCAGAAAGTGCACCCTCAGTACCTCAGATAGTGCTCCCTCAATACCTCAGAAAGTGCTCCATCAATACCTCAGACAGTTCTCCCTCAGTACCTCAGATAGTGCTCCCTCAATACCTCAGAAAGTGCTCCCGCCGTACCTCAGAATGTGCTTCCTTAATACCTTAGAAAGTGCTTCCTCAATACCTCAGATAGTGCTCCCTCAATACCTCAGAAAGTGCTTCCTCAATACCTCCGAAAGTGCTTTCTCAATACCTCAGAAAGTGCTCCCTCAGTACCTCAGATAGTGCTCCCTCAATACCTCAGAAAGTGCTCCCTCAATACCTCAGAAAGTGCTTCCTCAATACCTCAGGTAGTGGTCCCTGAATACCTCAGATAGTTCTCCCTCAGTACCTCAGAAAGTGCTCCCTCAGTACCTCAGATAGTGCTTCCTCAGTACCTCAGAAGGTGCTCCCTCAATACCTCAGATAGTGCTTCCTCAGTACCTCAGAAAGTGCTCCCTCAATACCTCAGGTGGTTCGCCCTCAATACCTCGAAAGTGCTCCCTCAATACCTCAGAGAGTGTTCCATCAGTACCTCAGAAAGTGCTACCTCAATACCTCAGAACGTGCTCCATCAATACCTCAGATAGTTCTCCGTTAGTACCTCTGATAGTGCTTCCTCAGTACGTCAGATAGTGCTCCCTCAATACCTCAGAAAGTGTCCCCTCAGTACCTCAGAAAGTGCTACCTCAATACCTCAGAAAGTGCTCCATCAACACCTCAGAGAGTGCTCCCTCAATACCTAAGATAGTTCTCCTTCAATACCTCAGATAGTTCTCCCTCAAAACCTCTGAAAGTGATCGCTCAATACCTCAGATAGTTCTCCCTCAATACCACAGATAGTGCTCTTCAATAACTCAGATAGTTCTCCCTCAATACCTCAGATAGTGCTCCCTCAATACCGAGATCGTTCTCCCTCAATACCTCTGAAAGTGGTCCCTCAATACCTCAGATAGTTCTCCCTCAATGCCTCAGATTCTGCTCCCACAATACCTCAGATAGTTCTCCCTCAATATCTCAGATTGTGCTCCCGCATTATTTCAGAAAGTGCTCCCTCAATACCTCCGAAAGTGCTCCCTCAGTACCTCAGATATTACTCACTCAGAACCTCAGCTAGTGCTTCCTCAGTACGCCAGAAAGTGCTCCCTCGAAACCTCAGAAACTGCTCCCTCAGTACCTCAGATAGTTCTCCCTCAGTACCTCAGATAGTTCTCACTGAGTACCTCACAAAATGCTCCCTAAATACCTAAGAAAGTGCTCCCTCAGGACCACAGATATTGCTCACTTAATGCGTCAGAAAGTGCTCCCTTAATACCTCAGAAAGTGCTCCCTCAGTACCTCAGATAGTTCTCCCTCAGTACCTCAGATAGTTCTCCCTCAGTACCTCAGAGAGTGCTTCCTCAATACCTCAGAACTTGTTCCCTCAGTCCCTCAGATAGTGCGCCCTCAATAGCTCAAAACGTGCTCCCTCAGTACCTCAGAAAGTGTTTCCTCAATACCTCAGAAAGTGCTCCATCAATACTACAGATAGTTCTCCATCAGTACCACAGAGAGTGCTTCCTCAGTACCTCAGAAAGTGCTCCCTCAGTACCTCAGAAAGTGCTCCCTCAATACCTCAGAAAGTGCTTCCTCAAGACCTCAGGAAGTGCTCCCTCAGTACCTCAGAAAGTGCTCTCTCAATACCTCAGAAAGTGCTTCCTCAATACCTCAGAAAGAGCTTCCACAATACCTCAGAAAGTGCTTCCTCTGTACCTCAGAAAGTGCTCCCTCAGTACCTCAGATAGTGCTCCCTCAATACCTCAGAAAGTGCTCCATCAATACCTCAGATAGTTCTCCCTCAGTACCTCAGATAGTGCTCCCTCAATACCTCAGAACTTGCTCCCTCGGTACCTCAGATAGTTCTCCCTCAGTACCTCAGATAGTGCTTCCTCAATACCTCAGAAAGTGCTCCCTCAATACTTCAGAAAGTGGTCTCTCAGTACCTCAGATAGTTCTCCCTCAGTACCTCAGATAGTACTCGCTCAGAACCTCAGATAGTGCTTCCTCAGTACGTCAGAAAGTGCTCCCTCAATACCTCAGAATCTGCTCCCTCCGTACCTCAGATAGTCCTCCCTCAGAATCTCAGATAGTGCTTCCTCAGTACGTCAGAAAGTGCTCCCTCAATACCTCACAAACTGCTCCCTCAGTTCGTCAGATAGTGCTCCCT
Source organism: Chiloscyllium plagiosum (assembly GCF_037043375.1). Lineage (NCBI taxonomy): Eukaryota > Metazoa > Chordata > Chondrichthyes > Orectolobiformes > Hemiscylliidae > Chiloscyllium > Chiloscyllium plagiosum. Next base: position 73,488,019 of record NW_028270183.1, read on the forward strand.
CAGTACCTCAGATAGTTCTCACTCAGTACCTCAGAAAGTGCTCCCTCAGTACCTCAGATATTGCTCCCTCAATGCCTCAGATAGTGCTCCCTTAATACCTCAGAAAGTGCTCCCTCAGTACCTCAGATAGTGCTCCCTCAATACCTCAGAAAGTGCTCCATCAATACCACAGATAGTTCTCCCTCAGTACCTCAGAGAGTGCTTCCTCAATACCTCAGAAACTGCTTCCTCATTACCTCAGAAAGTGCTCCCTCAGTACCTCAGATAGTGCTCCCTCTATATCTCAAAACGTGCTCCCTCAATACCTCAGAAAGTGCTCCCTTAGTACCTCAGAAAGTGATCCCTCAATACCTCAGAAAGTGCTTCCTCAGTACCTCAGAAATTGCTCCCTCAGTTCCTCAGAAAGTGATCCCTCAATACCTCAGAAAGTGCTTCCTCAGTACCTCAGAAAGTGCTCCCTCAATACCTCAGAAAGTGGTTCCTCAATACCTCAGAAAGTGCTCCCTCCGTACCTCAGAAAGTGCTCCCTCAATACCTCAGAAAGTGCTTCCTCAATACCTCAGAAAGTGCTTCCTCATTACCTCAGATAGTTCTCCCTCAGTACCTCAGATAGTGCTCCCTCTATACCTCAGAAAGTGCTCCCTGAATACCTCAGAAAGTGCTTCCTCAATACCTCAAATAGTGCTCCCTCAATGCTTCAGAAAGTGCTTCCTCTGTACCTCAGAAAGTGCTCCCTCAGTACCTCAGATAGTGCTCCCTCAATACCTCAGAAAGTGCTCCCTCAGTACCTCAGATAGTGCTCCCTCAGTACCTCAGAAATTGCTCAATCAATACCTCAGAAAGTTCTTCCTCAATACCTCAGAAAGTGTTTCCTCAATACCTCTGAAAGTGCTACCTCAATACCTCAGATAATGCTCCCTCAGTACCTCAGAAAGTGCTCGCTCAATACCTCAGATAGTTCTCCCACAATGCCTCAGATAGTGCTGCCTCAATACCTCAGATAGTGCTCCCTCAATACCTCAGATAATTCTCCCTCAATAACTCTGAAAGTGCTTTCTCAATCCCTCAGATAGTGCTCCCACAGTACCTCAGATAGTACTCCCTCAATAACTCAGATAGTTCTCCCTCAATGCCTCAGATGGTGCTCCCACAATACCTCTGATAGTTCTCCCTCAAAACCTCAGATAGTTCTCCCTCAGTACCTCAGTAAGTGCTCCCTCAATACCTCAGAGGGTGCTCCCTTAGTACCTCAGATAGTATTCACTCAGAACCTCAGCTCGTGCTTCCTCAGTACGTCGGAAAGTGCTCCCACAATACCTCAGAAACTGTTCCCTCAGTACCTCAGATAGTTCTCCCTCAGTACCTCGGATAGTTCTCACTCAGTTCCTCAGAAAGTGCTCCCGAAATACCTCAGAAAGTGCTCCCTCAGAACCTCAGAAATTGCTCCCTCAATGCCTCAGATAGTGCTCCCTTAATACCTCAGAAAGTGTTCCCTCAGTACCCCAGATAGTTCTCCCTCAGTACCTCAGATAGTTCTCACTCAGTTCCTCAGAAAGTGCTCCATCAATACCACAGATAGTTCTCCCTCAGTACCTCAGAGAGTGCTTCCTCAATACCTCAGAAACTGCTTCCTCATTACCTCAGAAAGTGCTCCCTCAGTACCTCAGATAGTGCTCCCTCTATATCTCAAAACGTGCTCCCTCAATACCTCAGAAAGTGCTCCCTTAGTACCTCAGAAAGTGATCCCTCAATACCTCAGAAAGTGCTTCCTCAGTACCTCAGAAATTGCTCCCTCAGTTCCTCAGAAAGTGATCCCTCAATACCTCAGAAAGTGCTTCCTCAGTACCTCAGAAAGTGCTCCCTCAATACCTCAGAAAGTGGTTCCTCAATACCTCAGAAAGTGCTCCCTCCGTACCTCAGAAAGTGCTCCCTCAATACCTCAGAAAGTGCTTCCTCAATACCTCAGAAAGTGCTTCCTCATTACCTCAGATAGTTCTCCCTCAGTACCTCAGATAGTGCTCCCTCTATACCTCAGAAAGTGCTCCCTGAATACCTCAGAAAGTGCTTCCTCAATACCTCAAATAGTGCTCCCTCAATGCTTCAGAAAGTGCTTCCTCTGTACCTCAGAAAGTGCTCCCTCAGTACCTCAGATAGTGCTCCCTCAATACCTCAGAAAGTGCTCCCTCAGTACCTCAGATAGTGCTCCCTCAGTACCTCAGAAATTGCTCAATCAATACCTCAGAAAGTTCTTCCTCAATACCTCAGAAAGTGTTTCCTCAATACCTCAGAAAGTGCTACCTCAATACCTCAGATAATGCTCCCTCAGTACCTCAGAAAGTGCTCGCTCAATACCTCAGATAGTTCTCCCACAATGCCTCAGATAGTGCTGCCTCAATACCTCAGATAGTGCTCCCTCAATACCTCAGATAATTCTCCCTCAATAACTCTGAAAGTGCTTTCTCAATCCCTCAGATAGTGCTCCCACAGTACCTCAGATAGTACTCCCTCAATAACTCAGATAGTTCTCCCTCAATGCCTCAGATGGTGCTCCCACAATACCTCTGATAGTTCTCCCTCAAAACCTCAGATAGTTCTCCCTCAGTACCTCAGTAAGTGCTCCCTCAATACCTCAGAGGGTGCTCCCTTAGTACCTCAGATAGTATTCACTCAGAACCTCAGCTCGTGCTTCCTCAGTACGTCGGAAAGTGCTCCCACAATACCTCAGAAACTGTTCCCTCAGTACCTCAGATAGTTCTCCCTCAGTACCTCGGATAGTTCTCACTCAGTTCCTCAGAAAGTGCTCCCGAAATACCTCAGAAAGTGTTCCCTCAGTACCCCAGATAGTTCTCCCTCAGTACCTCAGATAGTTCTCACTCAGTTCCTCAGAAAGTGCTCCCTAAATACCTCAGAAAGTGCTCCCTCAGTACCTCAGATATTGCGCCCTCAATGCCGAAGATAGTGCTCCCTTAATACCTCAGAATGTGCTCGACTCAGTACCCCAGATAGTTCTCCCTCAGTACCTCAGATAGTTCTCCCTCAGTACCTCAGAGAGTGCTTCCTCAACACTTCAGAACTTGTTCCCTCAGTACCAGAGATAGTGCTCCCTCAATACCTCAGACAGTGCTCCCTCAATACCTCATAAAGTGCTTCCTCAATACATCTGATTGTATTCCCTCAATACCTCAGAAATTGCTTCCTCACTACCTCAGAAAGTGCACCCTCAGTACCTCAGATAGTGCTCCCTCAATACCTCAGAAAGTGCTCCATCAATACCTCAGACAGTTCTGCCTCAGTACCTCAGATAGTGCTCCCTCAATACCTCAGAAAGTGCTCCCTCCGTACCTCAGAATGTGCTTCCTCAATACCTTACAAAGTGCTTCCTCAATACCTCAGATAGTGCTCCCTCAATACCTCAGAAAGTGCTTCCTCAATACCTCCGAAAGTGCTTTCTCAATACCTCAGAAAGTGCTCCCTCAGTACCTCAGATAGTGCTCCCTCAATACCTCAGAAAGTGCTCCCTCAATACCACAGAAAGTGCTCCCTCAATACCTCAGAAAGTGCTCCTTCAGTACCTCAGATAGTGCTTCCTCAGTACCTCAGAAGGTGCTCCCTCAATACCTCAGATAGTGCTTCCTCAGTACCTCAGAAAGTGCTCCCTCAATACCTCAGGTGGTTCTCCCTCAATACCTCGAAAGTGCTCCCTCAATACCTCAGAGAGTGTTCCATCAGTACCTCAGAAAGTGCTACCTCAATACCTCAGAAAGTGCTCCATCAATACCTCAGATAGTTCTCCGTTAGTACCTCTGATAGTGCTTCCTCAGTACGTCAGATAGTGCTCCCTCAATACCTCAGAAAGTGTCCCCTCAGTACCTCAGAAAGTGCTACCTCAATACATCAGATAGTGCTCCCTCAATACCTCAGATAGTTCTCCCTCAGTACCTCAGAGTGTGCTTCCTCAATATCTCAGAACTTGCTCCCTCAGTACCTCAGATAGTGCTCCCTCAATACCTCAGAAAGTGCTCCCTCAGTACCTCAGATAGTGCTCCTTCAGTACCTCAGAAATTGCTCCATCAATACCTCAAAAAGTGCTTCCTCAATACCTCAGAAAGTGCTTCCTCAACACCTCAGAAAGTGCTCCCTCAGTACCTCAGATAGTGCTCCCTCAGTACCTCAGAAATTGCTCCATCAATACCTCAGAAAGTGCTTCCTCAATACCTCAGAAAGTGCTTCCTCAATACCTCAGAAAGTGCTACCTCAATACCTCAGATAATGCTCCCTCAGTTCCTCAGAAAGTGCTCGCTCAATACCTCAGATAGTTCTCCCACAATGCCACAGATAGTGCTGCCTCAATACCTCAGATAGTGCTCCCTCAATACCTCAGATAGTTCTCCCTCAATAACTCTGAAAGTGCTTTCTCAAAAGCTCAGATAGTGCTCCCACAGTACCTCAGATAGTACTCCCTCAATACCACAGATAGTTCTCCCTCAATGCCTCAGATGGTGCTCCCACAATACCTCAGATAGTTCTCCCTCAAAACCTCAGATAGTTCTCCCTCAGTACCTCAGAAAGTGCTCCCTCAATACCTCAGAGGGTGCTCCCTTAGTACCTCAGATAGTATTCACTCAGAACCTCAGCTCGTGCTTCCTCAGTACGTCGGAAAGTGCTCCCACAATACCTCAGAAACTGCTCCCTCAGTACCTCAGATATTGCTCCCTCAATGCCTCAGATAGTTCTCCCTCAGTACATCGGATAGTTCTCACTCAGTTCCTCAGAAAGTGCTCCCTAAATACCTCAGAAAGTGCTCCCTCAGTACCTCAGATATTGCTCCCTCAATGCCTCAGATAGTGCTCCCTTAATACCTCAGAAAGTGTTCCCTCCATACCCCAGATAGTTCTCCCTCAGTACCTCAGATAGTTCTCACTCAGTTCCACAGAAAGTGCTCCCTAAATACCTCCGAAAGTGCTCCCTCAGTACCTCAGATATTGCGCCCTCAATGCCGAAGATAGTGCTCCCTTAATACCTCAGAATGTGCTCGACTCAGTACCCCAGATAGTTCTCCCTCAGTACCTCAGATAGTTCTCCCTCAGTCCCTCTGAGAGTGCTTCCTCAACACCTCAGAACTTGTTCCCTCAGTACCAGAGATAGTGCTCCCTCAATACCTCAGACAGTGCTCCCTCAATACCTCATAAAGTGCTTCCTCAATACATCAGATTGTGTTCCCTCAATACCTCAGAAATTGCTTCCTCACTACCTCAGAAAGTGCACCCTCAGTACCTCAGATAGTGCTCCCTCAATACCTCAGAAAGTGCTCCCTCCGTACCTCAGAATGTGCTTCCTCAATACCTTAGAAAGTGCTTCCTCAATACCTCAGATAGTGCTCCCTCAATACCTCAGAAAGTGCTTCCTCAATACCTCCGAAAGTGCTTTCTCAATACCTCAGAAAGTGCTCCCTCAGTACCTCAGACAGTGCTCCCTGAATACCTCAGAAAGTACTCCCGCAATACCTCAGAATGTGCTTCCTCAATACCTCAGATAGTGGTCCCTGAATACCTCCGATAGTTCTCCCTCAGTACCTCCGAAGGTGCTCCCTCAGTACCTCAGATAGTGCTTCCTCAGTACCTCAGAAGGTGCTCCCTCAATACCTCAGATAGTGCTTCCTCAGTACCTCAGAAAGTGCTCCCTCAATACCTCAGGTGGTTCGCCCTCAATACCTCGAAAGTGCTCCCTCAATACCTCAGAGAGTGTTCCATCAGTACCTGAGAAAGTGCTACCTCAATACCTCGAAAGTGCTCCATCAATACCTCAGATAGTTCTCCGTTAGTACCTCTGAGAGTGCTTCCTCAGTACGTCAGATAGTGCTCCCTCAATACCTCAGAAAGTGTCCCCTCAGTACCTCAGAAAGTGCTACCTCAATACCTCAGAAAGGGCTCTATCAATACCTCAGAGTGTGCTCCCTCAATACCTAAGATAGTTCTCCTTCAATACCTCAGATAGTTCTCCCTCAAAACCTCTGAAGGTGATCGCTCAATACCTCAGATAGTTCTCCCTCAATACCACAGATAGTGCTCTTCAATACCTCAGATAGTTCACCCTCAATACCTCAGATAGTGCTCCCTCAATACCGAGATAGTTCTCCCTCAATACCTCTGAAAGTGGTCCCTTAATACCTCAGATAGTTTAGATTAGATTAGATTAGATTACAGTGTAGAAACAGGCCCTTCGGCCCAACAAGTCCACACCGACCCGCCGAAGCGAAACCGACCCATACCCCTACATTTACCCCTTACCTACGGGCAATTTAGCATGGCCAATTCACCTGACCCTGCACATCTTTTGGACTGTGGGAGGAAACCGGAGCACCCGGAGGAAACCCACGCAGACACGGGGAGAACGTGCAAACTCCACACAGTCAGTCGCCTGAGGCGGGAATTGAACCCGGGTCTCAGGCGCTGTGAGGCAGCAGTGCTAACCACTGTGCCACCGTGCCGCCCACAGATAGTGCTCTTCAATACCTCAGATAGTTCACCCTCAATACCTCAGATAGTGCTCCCTCAATACCGAGATAGTTCTCCCTCAATACCTCTGAAAGTGGTCCCTTAATACCTCAGTTCTCCCTCAATGCCTCAGATAATGCTCCCACAATACCTCAGATAGTTCTCCCTCAATACCTCAGATTGCACTCCCGCAGTACCTCAGAAAGTGCTCCCTCAATGCCTCCGAAAGTGCTCCCTCAGTACCTCAGATATTCCTCACTCAGAACCTCAGCTAGTGCTTCCTCAGTACGTCAGAAAGTGCTCCCTCAATACCTCAGAAACTGCTCCCTCAGTACCTCAGATAGTTCTCCCTCAGTACCTCAGATAGTTCTCACTGAGTACCTCACAAAATGCTCCCTAAATACCTAAGAAAGTGCTCCCTCAGGACCACAGATATTGCTCACTTAATGCCTCAGAAAGTGCTCCCTCAGTACTTCAGATAGTTCTCCCTCAGTACCTCAGATAGTTCTCCCTCAGTACCTCAGAGAGTGCTTCCTCAATACCTCAGAACTTGTTCCCTCAGTCCCTCAGATAGTGCGCCCTCAATACCTCAAAAAGTGCTCCCTCAGTACCTCAGAAAGTCTTTCCTCAATATCGCAGAATGTGCTCCATCAATACTACAGATAGTTCTCCATCAGTACCACAGAGAGTGCTTCCTCAGTTACTCGAGGAGAAATTGAGGTCTGCAGATGCTGGAGATCAAAGTTGAAACTTTATTGCTGGAACAGCACAGCAGGTCAGGCAGCATCCAGGGAACAGGAGATTCGACGTTTCGGGCACAGGCCCTTCTTCAGGAATGAGCAGAGAGTGTTCAGCAGGAGAAGATAAAAGGTAGGGAGGAGGGACTTGGAGGAGGGGCGTTGGAAATGTGATAGGTGGAAAGAGGTCAAGGTGAGGGTGATAGGTCGGAGTAGGATGGAGGCGGAGAGGTCAAGAAGAAGACTGCAGGTCAGGAATGCGGTGCCGGGCTGGAGGGATTCGGCTGAGACAAGGTGGGGGGAGGGGGGATGAAGAAACTGGTGAAGTTCAAGTTTATCCCCTGTGGTTGGAGGGTTCCCAGTCGGAAGATAAGACGCTCCTCCTCCGACCGTCAGGTTGTTGTGGTTTGGCGGTGGATGAGTCCAATGACCTGCATACCCTCGGTGGAGTGGGAGGGGGAGTTGAAATGCTGTGCTACAGGGTGGTTGGGTTGGTTCGTCCGGGTGGCCCAGAGGTGCTCTCTGAATCGCTCCGCAAGTAGGCGGCCTGTCTCCCCAATATAGAGGAGGCCACACCGGCCGCAGCGGATGCAGTAGATGATGTGGGTGGAGGTGCAGGTGAATCTGTGGCGGATATGGAAGTTTCCTTTGGGGTCTTGGAGAGAAGTGAGGGGGGAGGTGTGGGCGCAAGTGTTGCACCTCCTGCGGTTGCAAGGGAAGGTGCCGGGAGTGGAGGTTGGGTCGGTGGGGGGTGTGGATCTGACAATGGAGTCGCGGTGGGAGTGGTCTCCACGGAAAGCTGATAGGGGAGGGGAGGGAAATATGTCCTTGGTGCTGGGGTCTGTTTGGAGGTGGCGGAAGTGACGGCGGATGATGCGCTGTACATGGAGATTGGTGGGGTGGTAGGTGAGGACCAGTGGGGTTCTGTCCTGGTGGCGGTTGGAGGGGCGGGGCTCAAGGGCGGAGGAGCGGGAGGTGGAGGAGATGCGGTGGAGGGCACCGAAAGTGCTCCCTCAGTACCTCAGAAAGTGCTCCCTCAATACCTCAGAAAGTGCTTCCTCAAGACCTCAGGAAGTGCTCCCTCAGTACCTCAGAAAGTGCTCTCTCAATACCTCAGAAAGTGCTTCCTCAATACCTCAGAAAGTGCTCCATCAATACCTCAGATAGTTCTCCCTCAGTACCTAAGATAGTGCTCCCTCAATACCTCAGAACTTGCTCCCTCAGTACCTCAGATAGTACTCGCTCAGAACCTCAGATAGTGCTTCCTCAGTACGTCAGAAAGTGCTCCCTCAATACCTCAGAAACTGCTACCTCCGTACCTCAGATAGTTCTCCCTCAGAACCTCAGATAGTGCTTCCTCAGTACGTCAGAAAGTGCTCCTTCAATACCTCACAAACTGCTCCCTCAGTACCTCAGATAGTGCTCCCTCAGTACCTCAGATAGTTCTCACTCAGTACCTCAGAAAGTGCTCCCTCAGTACCTCAGATATCGCTCCCTCAATGCCTCAGATAGTGCTCCCTTCATCCCTCAGAAAGTGCTCCCTCAGTACCTCAGATAGTGCTCCCTCAATACCTCGGAAAGTGCTCCATCAATACCACAGATAGTTCTCCCTCAGTACCTCAGAGAGTGCTTCCTCAATACCTCAGAAAGTGCTCCCTCAATACCTCAGAAAGTGCTCCCTCAGTACCTCAGAAAGTGATCCCTCAATACCTCAGAAAGTGCTTCCTCAGTACCTCAGAAAGTGCTGCCTCAGTTCCTCAGAAAGTGATCCCTCAAGACCTCAGAAAGTGCTTCCTTCGTACCTCAGAAAGTGCTCCCTCAATATCTCAGAAAGTGCTTCCTCAATACCTCAGAAAGTGCTCCCTCCGTACCTCAGAAGGTGCTCCCTCAATACCTCAGAAAGTGCTTCCTCAATACCTAGAATGTGCTTCCTCATTACCTCAGATAGTTCTCCCTCAGTACCTCAGATAGTGCTCCCTCTATACCTCAGAAAGTGCTCCCTCAATACCTCAGAAAGTGCTTCCTCAATACCTCAGATAGTGCTCCCTCAATGCTTCAGAAAGTGCTTCCTCTGTACCTCAGAAAGTGCTCCCTCAGTACCTCAGATAGTGCTCCCTCAATACCTCAGAAAGTGCTCCACCAATACCTCAGATAGTTATCCCTCAGTACCTCAGATATTGCTCCCTCAATACCTCAGACTTTGCACCCTCAGTACCTCAGATAGTTCTCCCTCAGTACCTCAGAAAGTGCTTCCTCAATACCTCAGAAAGTGCTCCCTCAATACTTCAGAAAGTGGTCCCTCAGTACCTCAGATAGTTCTCCCTCAGTACCTCAGATAGTACTCGCTCAGGACCTCAGATAGTGCTTCCTCAGTACCTCCGAAAGTTCTCCCTCAGTACCTCAGATAGTTCTCCATCAGTACCTCAGATAGTTCTCCATCAGTACCTCAGATAGTGCTCCCTCAATGCCTCAGATAGTGCTCCCTCAATACCGCAGATAGTGCTACCTCAGTCCCTCAGATAGTTTTCCGTCAGTACCACAGAAAGGGCTTCCTCAATACCTCAGATACTTCTCCCTCAATACCTCAGATAGTTCTCCCTCAGTACCTCGGATACTTCTCCCTCAGTACCTCAGAACGTGCTCCCTCAGTACCTCAGATATTTCTCCCTCAGTACCTCAATTAGTACCCCCTCAATACCTCAGAAAGTGCTCACTCAGTACTTCAGAATGTTCTCTCTCTGTTCCTCAGATAGTACTCCCTCAGTAACCAAGAAGTGCTCCCTCAATACTTCAGAAAAATGGTCCCTCCGTACCTCAGAAAGTGCTCCCTCAATACCTCAGAAAGTGCTTCCTCAATACCTAGAATGTGCTTCCTCATTACCTCAGATAGTTCTCCCTCAGTACCTCAGATAGTGCTCCCTCTATACCTCAGAAAGTGCTCCCTCAATACCTCAGAAAGTGCTCCCTCAGTACCTCAGATAGTGCTCCCTCAATACCTCAGAAAGTGCTCCATCAATACCTCAGATAGTTATCCCTCAGTACCTCAGGTATTGCTCCCTCAATACCTCAGACCTTGCACCCTCAGTACCTCAGATAGTTCTCCCTCAGTACCTCAGAAAGTGCTTCCTCAATACCTCAGAAAGTGCTCCCTCAATACTTCAGAAATTGGTCCCTCAGTACCTCAGATAGTTCTCCCTCAGTACCTCAGATAGTACTCGCTCAGGACCTCAGATAGTGCTTCCTCAGTACCTCCGAAAGTTCTCCCTCAGTACCTCAGATAGTTCTCCATCAGTACCTCAGATAGTTCTCCATCAGTACCTCAGATAGTGCTCCCTCAATGCCTCAGATAGTGCTCCCTCAGTACCGCAGATAGTGCTACCTCAGTCCCTCAGATAGTTTTCCGTCAGTACCACAGAAAGGGCTTCCTCAATACCTCAGATACTTCTCCCTCAATACCTCAGATAGTTCTCCCTCAGTACCTCGGATACTTCTCCCTCAGTACCTCAGAACGTGCTCCCTCAGTACCTCAGATATTTGTCCCTCAGTACCTCAAGTAGTACCCCCTCAATACCTCAGAAAGTGCTCACTCAGTACTTCAGAATGTTCTCTCTCTGTTCCTCAGATAGTACTCCCTCAGGAACCAAGAAGTGCTCCCTCAATACTTCAGAAAAATGGTCCCTCAGTACCTCAGATAGTTCTCCCTCAGTACCTCAGATAGTGCTCCTTCAGTACCTCAGATAGTGCTTCCTCAGTACCTCAGAAAGTGCTCCCTCAATACCTCAGAATGTGCTCCCTCAATGCATCAGATATTTCTCCCTCAATACCTCTGAAAGTGCTCCCTCAATACCTCAGAAAGTGCTCCCTCAGTACCTCAGAAAGTTCTCCCTCAATACCTCTGAAAGTGCTCCCTCAATACCTCTGAAAGTGCTCCCTCAATACCTCAGATAGTTCTCCCTCAGTACCTCAGATAGTTCTCCCTCAGTACCTCAGAATGTGCTCCCTCAATACCTCATAAAGTGCTCCCTCAGTACCTCAGATAGTTCTCCCTCAATACCTCATAAAGTGCTCCCTCAGTACCTCAGATAGTTCTCCCTCAGTACCACTGATAATGCTTCCTCAATTCCTCATATCGTTCTCCTCAATACCGAAGAAGGTGCTCCCTCAATACCTCATGAAGTGCTCCCTCAGTACCTCAGATAGTTCTCCCTCATTACCTCATAAAGTGCTCCCTCAGTACCTCAGATAGTTCTCCCTCAGTACCACTGATAATGCTTCCTCAATTGCTCATATCGTTCTCCCTCAATACCTCAGAAAGTGCTCCCTCAATACTCAGAAAGTGCTCCCTCAAAACCTCAGAAAGTGCTCCCTCAGTACCTCAGATAGTTCTCCCTCAGTACCACAGATAATGCTTCCTCAATTCCTCATATCGTTCTCCTCAATACCGAAGAAGGTGCTCCCTCAATACCTCATAAAGTGCTCCCTCAGTACCTCAGATAGTTCTCCCTCAATACCTCATAAAGTGCTCCCTCAGTACCTCAGATAGTTCTCCCTCAGTACCACTGATAATGCTTCCTCAATTCCTCATATCGTTCTCCCTCAATACCTCAGAAAGTGCTCCCTCAATACTCAGAAAGTGCTCCCTCAAAACCTCAGAACGTGCTCCCTCAGTACCTCAGATAGTTCTCCCTCAGTACCACAGATAATGCTTCCTCAATTCCTCATATCGTTCTCCTCAATACCGAAGAAGGTGCTCCCTCAATACCTCATAAAGTGCTCCCTCAGTACCTCAGATAGTTCTCGCTCAATACCTCATAAAGTGCTCCCTCAGTACCTCAGATAGTTCTCCCTCAGTACCACTGATAATGCTTCCTCAATTCCTCATATCGTTCTCCCTCAATACCTCAGAAAGTGCTCCCTCAATACTCAGAAAGTGCTCCCTCAAAACCTCAGAAAGTGCTCCCTCAGTACCTCAGATAGTTCTCCCTCAGAACCTCAGATAGTGCTTCCTCAGTACCTCAGAAAGTGCTCCCTCAATACCTCAGAAAGTGCTTCCTCAATACCTCAGAAAGTGCACCCTCAGTACCTCAGAAAGTTCTCCCTCAGTACCTCAGATAGTTCTCCATCAGTACCTCAGAAAGTGCACCCTCAGTACCTCAGATAGTGCTCCCTCAATGCCTCAGATAGTGCTCCCTCAATACCTCAGAACTTGCACCCTCAGTACCTCAGATAGTTCTCCCTCAGTACCTCAGAAAGTGCTTCCTCAATACCTCAGAACGTGCTCACTAAATACTTCAGAAAGTGGTCCCTCAGTACCTCAGATAGTTCTCCCTCAGTACCTCAGATAGTTCTCCCTCAATACCTCAGATAGTACTCGCTCAGAACCTCAGATAGTGCTTCCTCAGTACGTCAGAAAGTGCTCCCTCAATGCCTCAGAAACTGCTCCCTCAGTACCTCAGATAGTTCTCCCTCAGTACCTCAGATAGCTCTCCCTCAATACCTCATAAAGTGCTCCCTCAGTACCTCAGATAGTTCTCCCTCAGTACCACAGATAATGCTTCCTCAATTCCTCATATCGTTCTCCCTCAATACCTCAGAAAGTGCTCCCTCAATACTCAGAAAGTGCTCCCTCAAAACCTCAGAAAGTGCTCCCTCAGTACCTCAGATAGTTCTCCCTCAGTACCACAAATAATGCTTCCTCAATTCCTCATATCGTTCTCCCTCAATACCTCAGAAAGTGCTCCCTCAATACCGAAGAAAGTGCTCCCTCAGTACCTAAGAAAGTGCTCCCTCAATACCTCAGAAAGTGCTTCGTCAATACGTCAGATTGTGTTCCCTCACTACGTCAGAAAGTGCTTCCTCAATACCTCAGATAGTGCTCCCTCATTACCTCAGATAGTGCTCCCTCAATACCTCAGATAGTTCTCCCTCAGTACCTCAGAGTGTGCTTCCTCAATATCTCAGAACTTGCTCCCTCAGTACCTCAGATAGTGCTCCCTCAATACCTCAGAAAGTGCTCCCTCAGTACCTCAGAAAGTGCTTCCTCAACACCTCAGAAAGTGCTCCCTCAGTACCTCAGAAATTGCTCCATCAATACCTCAGAATGTGCTTACTCAATACCTCAGAAAGTGCTTCCTCAATACCTCAGAAAGTGCTACCTCAATACCTCAGAAAGTAATCCCTCAGTACCTCAGAAAGTGCTTTCTCAATACCTCAGATAGTGCTCCCACAGTACCTCAGATAGTACTCCTTCATTACCACAGATAGTGCTTCCTCAGTACGTCAGACAGTGCTCGCTCAATACCTCTGAATGTGCTCCCTGAGTGCCTCAGATAGTGCTCAATGCCTCAGATAGTGCTCCCTCAATACCTCAGAAAGTGCTCCCTCAGTACCTCAGATTGTTCTCCCTCAGTACCTCAGATAATTCTCCCTCAGTACCTCAGAAAGTGCTCCCTCAATACCTCAGAATGTGCTCCATCAATACCTCAGAAAGTGCTCCCTCAATACCTCAGAAAGTACTCCCTCAATACTCAGAAAGTGCTTCCTCAATACCTCAGATAGTGTTCCCTCAATACCTCAGAAAGTGCTTCCACAATACCTCAGAATGTGCTCCATCAGTGCCTCAGGTAGAGCTCCCTCAATGCCTCAGATAGTGCTCCCTCAATACCTCAAAAAGTGCTCCCTCAGTACCTCAGATAATTCTCCCTCAGTACCTCAGAACATGCTCCCTCAATACCTCAGAAAGTGCTTCCTCAATACCTCAGAAAGTGCTCCCTCAGTACCTCAGATATTTCTCCCTCAGTACCTCAGGTAGTCCTCCCTCAATACCTCAGAAAGTGCTCACTCAGTACCTGAGATAGTTCTCTCTCAGTTCCTCAGATAGTACTCCCTCTGTACCTCAGAAAGTGCTCCCTCAGTACCTAAGATAATTCTCCCTCAGTACCTCAGAAAGTGCTCCCTCAATACTTCAGAAAAATGGTCCCTCAGTACCTCAGATAGTTCTCCCTCAGTAACTCTGATAGTGCTCCCTCAGTACCTCAGATAGTGCTTCCTCAGTACCTCAGAAAGTGCTTCCTCAATACCTAAGAAAGTGCTCCCTCAATACCTCAGATACTTCTCCCTCAATACCTCTAAAGGTGCTCCCTCAATACCTCAGAAAGTGCTCCCTCAATACCTCAGATAGTGCTTCCTCAATACCTCTGAAAGTGCTCCCTCAATACTTCAGAAAGTGCACCCTCAGTACCTCAGATAGTGCTCCCTCAATACCTCAGAAAGTGCTCCCTCAATACCTCATAAAGTGCTTCCTCAATACATCAGATTGTGTTCCCTCACCACCTCAGAAAGTGCTTCCTCATTACCTCAGATAGTGCTCCCTCAATACCTCAGAAAGTGCTCCATCAATACCTCAGATAGTTCTCCCTCAGTACCTCAGAGTGTGCTTCCTCAATACCTCAGAAAGTACTTCCTCAATACCTCAGAAAGTGCTCCCTCAGTACCTCAGATAGTGCTCCCTCAATACCTCAGAAATTGCTCCATCAATACCTCAGAAAGTTCTTCCTCAACACTCAGAAAGTAATCCCTCAGTACCTCAGAAAGTGCTCCCTCAATACCTCAGATAATGCTCCCTCTATACCTCTGAAAGTGCTTTCTCAATACCTCAGATAGTGCTCCCACAGTACCTCAGATAGTGCTCCCACAATACCTCTGAAAGTCCTTTCTCAATACCTCAGATAGTACTCCCTCAGTACCTCAGATAGTGCTTCCTCAGTACGTCAGAAAGTGCTCCCTCAATACCTCTGAAAGTGCTCCCTCAGTGCCTCAGATAGTGCTCAATGCCTCAGATGGTGCTCCCTCAATACCTCAGAGAGTGCTTCCTCAATACCTCAGAACTTGTTCCCTCAGTACCTCAGATAGTGCTCTCTCAATACCTCAGAAACTGCTCCCTCAGTACCTCAGAATGTGCTCCCTCAATACCTCAGATATTTCTCCCTCAATACCTCTGAATGTGCTCCCTCAATACCTCAGAAAGTGCTTCCTTAGTACCTCAGAATGTGCTCCATCAGTGCCTCAGATAGTGCTCCCTCAATGCCTCAGATAGTGCTCCCTCAATACCTCAAAAAGTGCTCCCGCAGTACCTCACATATTTCTTCCTCAGTACCTCAGAACGTGCTTCCTCAATACCTCAGAAAGTGCTCCCTCACTACCTCAGATGGTTCTCCCTCAGTACCTCAGATAGTGCTCCCTCAGTACCTCAGATAGTGCTCCCTCAGTACCTCAGATAGTGCTTCCTCAGTACCTCTGAAAGTGCTCCCTAAATACCCCAGATAGTTCTCCCTCAATAACTCAGATAGTGCTCCATCAATACTTCTGAAATTGCTCCCTCAATACCTCAGATATTTCTCCCTCAATACCTCAGATCGTGCTCCATCAATAACTCAGATAGTTCTGCCTCAATACCTCTGAAAGTGCTCCCTCAGTGCCTCAGATAGTTCTCCCTCAGTACCTCAGATAGTTCTCCCTCAGTACCTCAGAAAGTGCTCCCTCAGTACCTCAGAAAGTGCTCCCTCAATACCTCATAAAGTGCTCCCTCAGTACCTCAGATAGTTCTCCCTCAATACCTCATAAAGTGCTCCCTCAATACCTCAGATAGTTCTCCCTCAGTACCACTGATAATGCTTCCTCAATTCCTCATATCGTTCTCCCTCAATACCTCAGAAAGTGCACCCTCAGTACCTCAGAAAGTGCTCCCTCAATACCTCAGAAAGTGCTCCCTCAATACTCAGAAAGTGCTCCCTCAATACCTCAGAAAGTGCTCTCTCAGTACCTCAGATAGTTCTCCCTCAGTACCACTGATAACGCTTCCTCAATTCCTCATATCGTTCTCCCTCAATACCTCAGAAAGTGCTCCCTCAATACCGAAGAAAGTGCTCCCTCAGTACCGAAGAATTCATCACTTTGTTGTGTTTAACCCCCAAAGCCCCCCAGACAGTAGCTCCACAAAACATTCACATCCTCAACACTTCAGGGCTCAGGGATCAGCCCAGCTCCCCCCTCAGATTGTGTTCAAACCCCTTCAGACTGTAAGGACCCACATCCATCCCTGTTCAAGCTTGGAGCCCAGGTTCCCAGAACATTACTTTTCACTCTGGATTAATTTTAGAATTCCTACAGTGTAGAAGCAAGCCATTCCGTCCATTGGCTCCACACTGACTGTCTGAACAGCATCGCACCCAGACTCACATCCTCTACTCTATCCCTGTAATGCTGCATTTCCCATGGCATCTTTGGGCGGTGGGAGGGAACTGGATCACCCTGAGGGAACTCGCACAGATACAGAGAGAATGTGTAAACTCCACACAGACGGTCACCGGGAGTTAGAATCAAACCACTGAGGCACTGTGCTGTCCTCTCTCCTTGGATGCCATCTCATCTAACCTTTTACTAAGCAGTCTCCCATGTGAAACCTTCTCATCTGTTTCCTTGGTCATCCCTTCAAAAGCTCTATCAAGTTGGACACATCATTTCCATAAACAAAGCCAAGCTGACCATCCCTAATCAATTCTTGCTTTTCCAAATGCATGTAAGTTGTCTCTCAGAATGCCCTCCAGCAGATTACCCACCACTGCCACCAGGCTCACAGCTCCATAGTTCAATGGCTGTTCCTTGCAGCCTTACTTCAATAATGGCCCATCATTAATCACCCTCCAATCTTCAGGCACCTCACCCGTTGTCACTGATCGGACTATCTGACAAGGCCATCTCCATCCTTCTGTAACCTAAGGCTATCATCCTCAGTATTTATCACCCCACCAATCTTCATATCATTCATGAACCCAATGATTAACCCTCCACCATTCAAATCTAAATCTTTTCTATCAACCACATCAGCAAGACCCCAACAGTGAGACATGAACAGAGAGAGATTTCTAACTGGGCCATCACTGTCTGCTTCCTGCCACTCAGCATTCTACTCCAAATTCCTTGGATCTTGAGTTTTTATGTTCACTATCAGTTTCCAGTATGGGTCCTGATAAAAGCCTTCCTGACGTCCAAGCAGACGACAGGAAAGTATTGCCCTTATTTACACACCTGGTCACCTCCTTAAAAAGTGCAATCCCATTGGTCAGACCTGACCTCCCACTAAACACAACCATTCTGACTGTTCATCATGAACCCCAGTCTCTGTAAATGCTGATTAATTCTATCTCCCAAAATTGCTTCCAACAGACGTCCCACCCACGATATTAGCCTGACTGGCCTGGAGCTGCCTGGTATATCCCATGTTCCTACTTGAATAACAGGACCACATGGTCAGTCCGACGGCACCTCTCCTGTGGCCAGAGGGGATTTGAAAATGTTTGCAAGTGTCCCTGCTACTTCCTCCATCACCTCATTCAGTAAACTGAGATACATTTCCACCGTCTTTGAAGATTTACTGGTTTGTAAGAAGGCCAGACCACTCAGAACCACCTCTCTCCCTATATATGCTAATTCATTTAATTGTATCACAGAGCATCTTCACGATTTCATACCGTCCCTGTCCCAATGAGCATTGACACAATGCATCCATTCACTGTAGCCTCTGGGTCCATGCACACATTCTCACTGTGTTCCACAACCGACTCTTTCTCTCATTATCAATTCACCCTTAATGTCACTGTAAAGTCCTTTCAGATTTTTATTTCCTCTCTTAGCACTCCTCGTTCCCAGACAAATAGCCTGCGATACGATTTGGAGGAGTGTGGGATGTCATTCTGGATGTGGAATAGCATTGGGAAGCTCAGAAATAAGGAACACACGACTGTGCTGAGTGTGGGGCAGTGGGATTCATTTGGGATGAGCAGACGGAAGCTGAGGAATAAGCCTCAGCCCTGTCGGCTGCAAAGGGACTTAGATATGATGCAGAGCTGGGCTGAGGAGTGGCAGATGGAGTTCTACCCTGCCAAGTGTGAGGTTGTCCATTTTGGAAAGACAAATAAGAATGCGGAATACAGGGTTAACGGTAGGGTTCTTAGTAAGGTGGAGGAGCAGAGGGATCTTGGGGTCTATGTTCATAGATCTTTGAAAGTTGCCACTCAGATGGATAGAGCTTGTAAGATGGCCTATGGTGTGTATTAGTGTTCATTAGCAGAGGGATTGAATTCAAGAGTCGTGAAGTGATGTTACAGCTGTACAGGACTTTGGTTAGGCCACATTTGGAGTACTGTATGCAGTGCTGGCCGCCTCACTTTAGGAAATATGTGGAAGCTTTGGAGAGGGTGCAGAGAAGATTTACCAGGATGTTGCCTGGAATGGAGAATAGGTCGTACAAGGATAGGTTGAGAGTGCTAGGCCTTTTCTAGTTGGAACGGAGAAGGATGAGGGGTGACTTGATAGAGGTTTATAAGATGATCAGGGGAATAGATAGAGTAGACAGTCAGAATTTTTTTTCCCCAGGTACAACAGAGTGTTACAAGGGGACATAAATTTAAGGTGAAGGGTGGGAGGAATAGGGGAGATGTCAGGGGTGGGTTCTTTACCCAGAGAGTGGTGGGGGCACGGAATGCGCTGCCTGTGGGAGTGGTAGAGTTCAGAATCTTTGGTGACCTTTAAGTGGCTATTGGATAGGTACATGGATGGGTGCTTAAGCTAGGACAAATGTTCGGCACAACATGGTGGGCCGAAGGGCCTGTTCTGTGATGTATTGTTCTATATTCTATGTTCCATATCCTCTGACAGTGCAGCGCTCCCTCAGTACTGACCCTCTGACAATGCAGCTCTCCCTCAGCACTGCTCCTTTGACCCTGCAGCACACCATCAGAAATGACGCTCTGACACAACAGCTTTCCCTCAGTACTGACCCTCTGACTCTGCAGCACTCTCTTTGTACTGACATTTCCACTGTGCAGCATTCCCTCAGTACTGACACTCATACAGTGTGGCATCCCCTCAGTACTGACCCTCCGACAATGTGGCACTCCCTCAATACAGCTGCTCTTACAGTGCAGCACTCCCTCGGTACTGACCCTCCGATAACGTGGCATTTTCAAAGTACCAACCCTCCGGCAGAGCAGAACTCCCTCAGTACTGACAATCTGACAGTGCGGCACTGCCTCATTCCTGCACTTCTGATAGTCCAGCAATGCCTCAGTACTGACCCTTTGGCAGTGCAGCACTCCCTCAGTACTGACCCTTTGGCAGTGCAGCACTCCCTCAGTACTGACCCTCTGACAGTGCAGCTCTCCCTCAGTACTGACCCTCTGACAGTACAGCTCTCCCTCAGTACTGACCCTCTGACAGTACAGCTCTCCCTCAGTACTGACCCTTTGGCAGTGCAGCACTCCCTCAGTACAGACCCTCTGACAGCGCAGCACTCCCTCAGTACTGACCCCCTGAAACAACACACCCTCAGAACTGACACACTGACCGTGTAGCTCTCCCTCAGTAATGTCCCTTTGAGCGTGCATCACTCTCTCAGTACTGACCCCCTGGCAATGCAGCAATCACTCAGTACAGACTGTCCGACAGATAGCATGGCACTCCCTCAGTACTGACCCCTCACAGCGCGGTGATCCCTCAGTACTCATCCCCTCAGAGTGCGTTGCTCCCTCAGTTCTAACCCTTTCACAGTGCAGCGCTCCCTCAGTAGTAACCCTCTCACAGTTAGACACTCTGACAGCATGGCGAACCATGAGTACTGACCGTCAGAGAGTGCGCACTTCATCATTACTGACCCTCTCCCTGCACAGCAATCCCTCCATGCTGACGTTCTGACAATGCAGCACTCCCTCCACACTGACCCTCTGACAATGCTGCACTCCCTCCATACTGACCCTCTGACAATGCTGCACTCCCTCCACACTGACACTCTGACAATGCTGCACTCCCTCCATACTGACCCTCTGACAATGCTGCACTCCCTTCACACTGACCCCCTGACAATGTTGCACCCCCTCCACACTGACCCTCTGACAATGCTGCACTCCCTCCACACTGACCCTCTGACAATGCTGCACTCCCTCCATACTGACCCTCTGACAATGCTGCACTCCCTCCACACTGACACTCTGACAATGCTGCACTCCCTCCATACTGACCCTCTGACAATGCTGCACTCCCTTCACACTGACCCCCTGACAATGTTGCACCCCCTCCACACTGACCCTCTGACAAAGCTGCACTCCCTTCACACTGACCCTATGACAAAGCTGCACTCCCTCCACATTGATCCTCTGACAATGCTGCACTCCCTCCACACTGACCCTCTGACAATGCTGCACTCCCTCCATACTGACCCTCTGACAATGCTGCACTCCCTCCACACTGACACTCTGACAATGCTGCACTCCCTCCACACTGACCCTCTGACAATGCTGCACTCCCTCCATTCTGATCCTCTGAAAATACTGCACCCCCTCCACACTGACCCTCTGACATTGCAGTACTCCCTTCACACTGACCCCCTGACAATGTTGCACCCCCTCCACACTGACCCTCTGACAATGCTGCACTCCCTCCACACTGACCCTCTGACAATGCTGCACTCCCTCCACACTGATCCGCTGACAATGCTGCACTCCCTCCACACTGACCCTCTGACAATGCTGCACTCCCTCCACACTGACCCTCTGACAATGCTGCACTCCCTCCACACAGACCCTCTGACAATGCTACACCCCCTCCACACTGATCCTCTGACAATGCTGCACTCCCTCCACACTGACCCTCTGACAATGCTGCACTCCCTCCATACTGACCCCCTGACAATGCTGCACTCCCTCCACACTGACCCCGTGACAATGCTGCACTCCCTCCACACTGATCCTCTGACAATGCTGCACCCCCTCCACACTGACCCTCTGACAATGCTGCACTCCCTCCATACTGACCCTCTGACAATGCTGCACTCCCTCCACACTGATCCTCTGACAATGCTGCACCCCCTCCACACTGACCCTCTGACAATGCTGCACTCCCTCCAAACTGACCCTCTGACAATGCTGTACTCCCTCCACACTGATCCTCTGACAATGCTGCACTCCCTCCACACTGACCCTCTGACAATGCTGCACTCCCTCCACACTGACCCCCTGACAATGCTGCACTCCCTCCACACTGACCCCCTGACAATGCTGCACTCCCTCCACACTGATCCTCTGACAATGCTGCACTCCCTCCACACTGACCCTCTGACAATGCTGCACTCCCTCCACACTGACCCTCTGACAATGCTGCACTCCCTCCACACTGACCCTCTCACAATGCTGCACTCCCTCCACACTCTGATAGTGATGCGCTCCCTCAGTACTGACTCTCTGGCAGAGTGGAAGTGGCCCTATACTGACCCTCCGACATTGTTGACTAATCTCACGACAAAACCTCCGACAGTACAGCACTCCATCATAACTGGCACTCTGACAGTACAGCACTGCCTCAGTACTGACTCATTGACAGTGTAGTACTCCCTCAGTACGGACCCATTGACAGTGTATCACTCCCTCAGTACTGACCCACTGCCTCGGTCCTACACCTCTGACAGTCCAGCAGTGCCTCAGTTCTGTCTATCTGACAGTGTAGCACTCTCTCTGTACTAACCCTCTGACAGTGCAGCACTCCCTCAGTACTGACCCGCTGACAGTTCAGCACCCGCTCGGTACTGATTCGCTGACAGTGCAGCACCCGCTTGGTACTGACCCTCTGACAGTGCAGCACTCCCTCAGTACTGACCCGCTGACAGTTCAGCACCCGCTCGGTACTGATTCGCTGACAGTGCAGCACCCGCTCGGTACTGACCATCTGACTGTGCAGCACTCTCTCAATACTGACCATCTGACTGTGCGGAACGCCCTCAGTACTGACCCGCTGATAGTTCAGCACCCGCTCGGTACTGACTCTCTGACAGTGCAGCACTCCCTCAGTACTGACCCTCTGACAATGCAGCACTCTCTCTGTCCCGACCCTCTGAAATAGCACTCACTCGGAACTGACACTCTCACTGTGTAGCGCTCCCTCAGTACTGACCTTTTGATAGTACATGCTCCCTCAGTTCCTACCCTATGACAGTGTAGTGCTCGTTCAGTACTGACCCTCTGATGATGCAGTGGTCTCAGACTACAGAGCTTCAGACAGTGCGGCATTCCCTCTGGACTGAACCTCTGACAGTGAGGTGCTCCCTCACTACTGACTGTCCGACCATGCGGTGATCCCTCAGTGCTCACCCTCTGGCAATGCAGCAGCCCCTCAGTACTGACCCTCTGACAGCGCAGTGATCCCTCAGTGCTGACCCTCTGACAGTGCGGCACTCACTCAGTACTGACACTCACACAGTGCAGAACTTCCTCAGTACTGACCATCTGACACTGTGGCAGTGCTCCCATACCGACCGTGTGACAGTGCGGTACACCCTCAGTACTGACCCTCTGACTGTGCTGCTCTTTGACTGAGCAGCGCACCTTTAGTTCTGAAATTCTTACTGTGCAGCGCTCCCTCAGTACTAACTCTTTGAGAGTGCAGCACTCCCTCACTACTGACACTATGACAGTGCAGCACTCTCTCAGTAATGACCCTCCGACAGTGCAGCACTCCCTCAGTACTGACCCTCTGACAATGCAGCACTTCCTCTGTACTGACCCTCTGACAGTGCAGTACTCCCTCAGTACTGACCCTCTGACAGTGCAGTACTCCCTCAGTACTGACCCTCTGACAGTGCAGCACTCCCGCAGTACTGACCCTCTGACAGTGTAACACCCCCTCAGTAATGACCCTCTGACAGTGCAGCACTCCCTCAGTACTGACACTCTGACAGTGCAGCACTTCCTCAGTACTGACCCTCTGACAGTGTAGCACTCCCTCAGTACTGACCCTCTGACAGTGCAGCACTCCCTCAGCACTGACCCTCTGACAGTGCAGCACTCCCTCAGTACTGCCCCTCTGACAGTGCAGCACTCCCTCAGTACTGCCCCTCTTTTCTTCTATTTCATAGAGTCTTGTGGAAATTTGGAGACATTGGGTCTGCAGATTCTGAAGAAGCCTGAGAGAGACACACAAACCAAACCCTGTCTGAAACTCTCTGTAATAGACTATTCAGAGGCACAGAGTCACAGAGATGCACAGCTTGGAAATGGACCCTTCTGTCCAACTCGTCCATACCAACCAGATATTCTCATCTCATTTCATTCCATTAGCTAGCACTTGGCTGATATCCCTCTAAACCCTTCCTATTCACATACTCATCCTGATGCCTTTTAAATGTCACAATTGTACCCGTCCCCATCACTTCCTCTGGCAGATACGTGCATGCCCTTGAATAAGTGCTCTAACATTCATACTGTCGATACAAACTCTAATAAACACCAACCTACGAAAGGCTATCATTGTCATTTTCAACCCACCCTGAGCTCCTTCATTACGCTGATTTCAACACAGGAAAAGAAACAGAGTTAGTGACCATCCACCGTGACCCTGTTACAAAACTTATTTTCACATGTGGCTTGTATGTGATTCCCACACCCTCTAATAGTTGTCTGGAAGGTGGGGTGAGCTGTACTCTCCTGCTGCAGTCCTTGGGTGTCCCCCAGTGATGTTAGGGAGGGAGCTCCAGGATTTTGACCTGAACCACGTAAAGAGCTCTCTTACTGGAGTGCCCTTTTAAAGTTGGGAAGTTATTATAGACCAGGAGGACCCGAGAGCTGCTGTCTTGTCAGAGAGAGAGGCCTGGTGGGTCACACACCTCAGGTGAGGGACGATGTTGAGAAGCTGCGGGCTTCATTGTAATTTCAGACTTGATGGAGATTGAGCCAACAATGTTGGCATCACGAACCTGTTAGCTGTGGTAACTGACCCACCTTTGTAGTAGAGGGATTCAATCCCTTTAATAGAGCAAGCTTGAGAATTCAACACTAAAATCAATCTGTACGGACGCGCTGGAGACCTGAACCATCAATACAGAGATTGCTGAAGAAACATAGCATGTCCGGCAGCATCTCTGAAGGGAGAGGGAGAAAGAGACAGAGAGAGAGTTCACCTTTCAATCCCAGTGATTTCTGCGGGAAGGTTCCATCAGAACAGACCGTTTTGAGGAAGGGTCACTTGAAATGCGAATTGTTCCTCTCTCTCTTCACCGTTGCTACCTGGTGAATTCTGCTGAATATCCCCAGCCATCTGTTTGATTGAGTATTTGACCTGATCCAAGCGTCACTGAGTCATTCAGTCTGTGTTCAATGCCCTGAGGCTGCTTCTGCTGAAAGTTGACAAACAGGTTTAAGGCTTTGTAAGGTATTGTATTCGGAGGGCGGGGTACATGGGAGAACAGATACAGAGCACAGGCACTTCACAAAGATCCTTCTCAATGTAACCTTGTGATGTTAATTCAGAAGAAACAGCTCAGAGCTAACATTTCAGTTAATCAGCCAAGGGGAGTATATATGTAATTGCAAAGACTTCTTGTAAAGACTGTACAGAACCGAACTTTAGTGACTATGTTTGTACGTAAAGTTTTTTGTGAATAAAGTATCTTTTTGAAATTGATATAAATATTTTTTCGAGGGGGACCAAGCATCTTGAGCTTGTGGAGGCATTGCCCTTGTCCCTAGTCTTGCTTAAATAAACGCTAGACAAGTTCGATACTCCCCGGGTACAGACATCAAACGGTCATCAACGGGGAGGAGATGGTGGGATGGTCACGGGGGGCTCAGTGTTGCCTCACCCCACCCGGGTTCGATTCCAGCCTCGGGCGACTGTCTGTGTGGAGTTGGCACATTCTCTCCGTGTCAGCCTCCGGGTGCTCTAGTTCCCACCCACTGTCCAAAGATGTGCAGGCTGGGTGGGTTAGCCAGAGGAAATGAAGGGATCCGGGGATAGAGGGGGTAGGGTGGTATGCTCTGCCGAGGGTCAGTGTGAACCTGATAGGCCGAATGACCTGCTTCCACATCTTAGGGATTGTATGATCAATCCAGAGACTCAAATAATGTTCTGTGCCCTGGGCTCCAATCTTGGAGGTGGCTGTGGGTCATCACAGTGAGAACAGATTTGGGGATGAACACGGTCCAAGGGGGCAACAGGTTTGCTTTCTGAGGTGTTGAGGGCATGAATGTTCTGTCGAGGTGCTTTGGGGATAAACATACTGAGGGGATGGTTTCTAAGGTATTGAGGGAGCACTATCTGTCAGTACAGGGTGCAGATGGTCGAAAGGTACAGATACACTTCATAGAACATAGAACATAGGACATCGAACAGTACAGCACAGAACAGGCCCTTCAGCCCATGATGCTGTGCCGACCATCGATCCTCATGTAAGGGAAACCTAAAGTATGAACCCTCAAATTTCTATGACCATATGCATGTCCAGCAGTCACTTAAATATCCCCAATGACCTCGCTTCCACAACTGCTGCTTGCAACGCATTCCATGCTCTCGCAACTCTCTGCTTAAAGAATCCGCCTCTGACATCCCCTCTATATTTTCCTCCAAACAGCTTAAAACTATGACCTCTCGTGTTAGCAATTTCTGCCCTGGGAAAAAAGTGTCTGGCTATCAACTCTATCTATGCCTCTCATTATCTTGTATACCTCAATTAGGTTCCCTGTCTTCCTTCTTTTTTCCACTGAAAGAAGTCCGAGCTCAGTCAATCTCTCTTTGTTAGATAAGCCCTCCATTCCAGGCAGCATTCTGGTAAACCTCCTCTGAACCCTCTCCAAAGCATCCACATCTTTCCTATAATAGGGCGACCAGAACTGGACACAGTATTCCAAGTGCGTTCTAACCAAAGTTTTATAGAGCTGTATCAAGATCTCACGACTCTTAAACACAATCCTCCTGTTAATGAAAGCCAAAACACCATATGCTTTCTTAACAACCCTCTTCACTTGGGTAGCCATTTTAAGGGATCTATGTACCTGCACACCAAGATCCCTCTGTTCCGTCACACTGCCAAGAATCCTGTCTTTAATCCTGTACTCAGTTTTCAAATTTGACCTTCCAAAATGCATCACCTCCATTTATTCAGGTTGAACTCCATCTGCCACCTCTCAGCCCATCTCTGCATCCTGTCAATGTCCCGCTGCAGCCAACAACAGCCCTCCATACTGTCAACGACACCTCCAACCTTTGTGTCGTCTGCAAACTTGCTGACCCCTCCTTCAATCCCCTCATCCAAGTCATTAATAAAAATTATAAACAGTAGAGGCCCAAGGACAGAGCCCTGTGGAACACCACTCACCACTGACTTCCAGGCAGAATATTTTCCTTCTACTACCACTCGCTGTCTTCTGTAGGCCAGCCAATTCTGTATCCAGACAGCTAAGTTTCCCTGTATCCCATTCCTCCTGACCATCTGAATGAACCTACCATGGGGAACCTTATCAAATGCCTTACTGAAGTCCATATACACCACATCCACAGCTCGACCCTCATCAACTTGCCTAGTAACATCCTCAAAGAACTCAGTAAGGTTTGTGAGGCATGACCTGCCCCTCACAAAGCCGTGTTGATTGCATTAAATCAAGCCATGCTCTTCCAGATGCTCATAAATCCTATACCTCAGAATCCTTTCTAACTCCTTACAGACGACAGACGTGAGATCGTCTGGTCTGTAATTGCTGGGGATTTCCCTATTTCCTTTCTTGAAGAGAGGAATTATATTTGCCTCCCTCCAGTCCTCAGGTACGACTCCAATGGAGACCGAGGATGTAAGGATCTTCACAAGCAGCGAAACAATCACATTTCTCACTTCCCAAAGCAGCCGAGGACAAATCTGGTTTGGCCCTGGCGACTTGTCAATCTTAATGTTTGTCAAAATGTTCAGCACATCAGCTTCCTCAATTTCTTTCTGTTCCAGCATGATTACCTGCTCCTCAATGGTTTCATTCACTACAAGGTCCTTTTCTTTAGTAACGACAGAAGCAAAAAACTCATTTAGGGGGTTCCCTCAGACTCTACACACAAGTTCCCTATGCTATCCCTGAGCGGCCCTACTCTTTCTTTGATCATTGTCTTACTCCTCACATCCGTGTAAAATGTCTTTGGATTCTCCCTAATCCTTCCTGTCAAGCCTTTTTCCTGCCCCCTCCTGGCTCTCCTCAGGCCATTTATGAGCTCCTTCCTCGTCTGCCTGTAATCCTCTAGAGCTGACCAAGACCCTTCCTTCCTCCACCTTACGTAAGCTGCCTTCTTTCTTTCGAAAAGAAGCACCTCCGCTCTCGACATCCACGGTTCCGTTATCTTGCCCCTTCTTGCCTGCCTCAGAGGAACACATTTGTGCATCACTCGCAACAACTATTCCTTAAACAATCTCCACATGTCTATAGTGGCCTTTCCATGGAATAATTGCTCCCAGTCCATGCTTCCCAACTCACGTCTGATAGTATCATAGTTTCCTTTTCCCCAATTAAATATCCTCCCATTGTGCCTGCTTCTCTGCTTCTCCATGGCTATATAGAATGTGAGGCAGTTGTGGTCACTATCACCAAAATGCTCTCCCACCGCAAGATCTGACACCTGCCCCAGCTCATTGCCGAGCACCAAAATCAAAATGGCCTCTCCCCTCGTCGGCCACTTCAAGGTGCTGAGTTAGGAAACACTCCTGAACACACCTTACAAAACCATCTGCTCGAAGGAGGTTCCAATCAATATTGGGAAAGTTAAAGTCACCCATTACAACAACCCTATTACATTCACTCTTTACCAAAATCTGCCGACCTATGCTTTCTTCAATCTCCCTGCTGCTGTTGGGGGGTCTGTAGTAAACCCCTAATGAGGTGACTGCTCCCTTACTGTTCCTAATTTCCACCCATACTGACTCAGTAGGCAGACCCTCCTCGACAATGGTAACTTCTGTAGCTGTGATACCCTCTCTGATTTCCTTTCTGAATTCATTGCATGTGGTGTCTCTCAAGGCCAGCACGGTGGCTCAATGGTGGGCATTGCTGCCTCACAGCATCAGGGACCCAGGTTCGATTCCAGCCTCGGGCGATTGTGGAGTTTGCACATTCTCCCAGTGTCTGCGTGGGTTTCCTCCGGGTGCTCCGGTTTCTTCCCACAGTCCAAAGGTATGCAGGTTAGGTGAAATGGCCATGCTAAAGTGCCTGTCGTGTTAGGTGCATCAATCAATGGTAAACGGAGGGGAATGGGTCTGGATGGGTTCCTTTTCGGAGGGTCGGTGTGGACTTGTTAGGCCGAAGGGACTGTTTCCACACTGTAGGGAATCTAAGGATCTATTCTTGGACTCTCCTTTTTCTCACCGACATACTGCCAGGAGATGACATTGTCCAAAGGCACTGTGTTAGGTTTCACATGTACACTGACACTGCCCAGCTCTCCCTCCCCATCATCCCTCTCCATTACTCCATTGTTACTCAGTTATCAAACTGCTTACCACGCTCCCACTACTCGATTAGCTGCAATTTTCTCCAGTGAAACATTGTAATGGTTAGAACCATTGCCTTCAGTTGCTATTACAAATTACTTTCCCTTACTGCTGAGCCCCTCCCCCCCACTGGGAAATATCTGAGGTACACTACATTCTTCACAATATTGCTGTTATATCTGACCCCAAGGTGACCTTCTGATCAGACATCCACACAATCACAAACACCAGGAATTCCATTCTGTTAAACGTTCCTTGTCTCCCCCTCACCCCAGCTCCATTGCTACAGAAACCCCTGACCCGTGTCAATGTTGCCTTAAACTTGACGAATCTGAAGCCGAACCCTTGATTCGTGACTGACCCAGAATCTGCTGCTTTTTGTGTTTCCTGCACAATTACCCCCTGGTCCCTTTGTGGTGCAGCTTTCTACAGTTTCCATCATTTAAATATCACTCTGTTCTTTTATTATCCCCTCCAAAATGACCAACTTCCCATTTTCCCAAATTATACTCCATCTGGCAACTTGTTGCCCCCTTCTCCTGTGCATCTCTCTCACTTCACAATCCTCTTAGACCTTTACAGTTATACCTTTTCTGACAGATATCCCCACCCCCCAATTCTTCTAACCGTTTACTGGGAATCCTGGGCAGTGGGAAGCGTGCAGTGTTGCTCTGTTTTTCGTGAGACTCTATGGGATGACTAGGAGGAGCTTGCTGCCCATTGGTCAGAATGGAGACAACTTGCCCATCGCGCTGCATGAGCCTTTCACTCCCCATGTCTTATTGATGAGGCACAGAGGCAACACGGAAGGAAAGAAAAGGAAGGAACTCCTGCTCTCCACATCTCACTGACTCTTGGGTCATTCTGTCCCATCTATGAAAGATCTGCCCTGTTCAGTCACATGAAGTCCCAAGGTGGAAATTCCTAGAAACCCACATAGATTTCCCCCTGAACTAACTGCTGACCTCCACAAGGGGTAATGTGTCCAGTCATCCTGGGCCAGGAGGAGGGGATGGTGTCAGTTTCTAACCTGAACTGACAGTGATGGATTTTATAAACTTGTATTACAGGATACTACAGGTGGGTATTCAGATGGTAATCTCAGTAACTGTAACGCCAAACTCTTACTCAATTCATCAGGACCTGGATATTCACATTGTGCGTGAACATTGTGTTCCAGCTCAATCCCATTTACTGCATAAAAGTTCTCCTTTAGTCATCCCATTCTCTCAATAGTTCTCCCCACACCTTCAATGTGTCCTGTAATCCTTGTATAATGAGCTGATGGGTGTCAGGTTTATTATTATAACGGGGAACTTTTGTAAACCCCTCTGTCACAGCTCCCCTCAATTTCCTTTGCTACAAGGAGAACAATCTCAGTTTCCCTAAATCCCTGATTCCCCAACGTCCGTTTGCTCTCTATAAGGTACACATCAGGGTTGTGTTGGAACATTCCCCACTCACCTACATCAGTGCAGCTCCTAGCAATGTTAAAGAAAGGGAACATCCTCCAGGACAAAGCACTGTGCCTGAGCGGTGTCCCAGCCACCACCTTCAGCATTCCCTCTCACTACCCCCGAGGTACAGTGACATCATTGTGTAAGAGGCAAAGTCAGTAATGTCCTACCAGACCATAGGGCTGCTCTCTCATTAGGGAGAGATGGCTGGTGGTGGTTTAACCTGTAGGTTACCCCAGCCCAGGCAAGGTGAGAGGTTGGGAAGGAGAGCCCATCTATTGTAGATCGATATTATCTACCCAATGTATCAGCAACAACTATATCATACCAATGAATAATGTAAAATAATATCCAAAACATGCTACTACAATCCCCCATTCCTTGAACCATCCTGGTAAATCCCCCCTGTGCCCCCTCTCAGGGACCCTGCCATCCTTACCAATGTGTGGGCGATCTCTGGTTTGCACAGACCCAGCTGCTCTGTGTTCCTGTGGGTGATGCCATCATCGAGCACCAGTTGCACTAAACCTCACTGTCTGGGAGGGTGGGAGACACAGAATTCCCAACAGCATTTAAGACACATTTCGCTGCACACTGTGATACCAAGACCGATGGTGCAAATGACTGTGTATTGGAAAATGGATCAGGATAGTTTGGTTATAGTTTTCTTTACTGGCACAGACTCAATAGCCCACAGAGCCTTTTTCTGTGCTGTAAACCTCAACAAACTTAATATAGGAATATGACAGGCCACCTTTGAAACCAGGTCAGAAAAAATGATTGTAGAATAGATGACACATGATTGCTCAATGTGTTTGGGAGGAAAGTAAGATGTAGCGGTTTAGGAGGAAATTCTGGAGCTCGATGCAGGAATCTAAAAGAGCCATCATCAAGTGAGAAATAAAAATGGGATATCCTCAAGGCATCAAAGAAAGGCACATATAGCACAACTTTGAGAGACTGGAGGGGATTAGAGTTAGGGAGGGGTCTGAGGCTGGAGAGGAATTATTAGAGATAAGGAAGATGTTCGCTGAGCTGGGAATTTGTCTTGCAGACGTTTCGTCCCCCGTCTAGGTGACATCCTCAGTGCTTGGGAGCCTCCTGTGAAGCGCTTCTGTGATTTTTCCTCCGGTATTTATAGTGGCCTGTCTCTGCCGCTTCCGGTTTTCAGTTCCTGGACCACTATAAATGTCGGAAAAAACATCACAGAAGGGCTTCACAGGAGGCTCCCAAGCCCTGAGGATGTCACCTAGACAGGGGACGAAACATCTGCAACACAAATTCCCAGCTCGGCGAAGAGAACCACAACAACGATCACCCGAGCTACAAATCTTCTCACAAACTTGGAAGATAAGGAAGAGTTGTGAGGCTGGGTGAGGTGACAGAGATAGGGAGAGATGTGAAGAGGGAGGGATGCAGAGATAGCAAGAATTAGAGTCGTAATGTTATGTAGCATGGAAACAGACCCTATGATTCAATAAATCCATGTCAAACATAATTCCAAACTGAGTTAATCTCACCTGCCTCCCCTTGGTCCACATGGATCCAAACATTTCCTATTAGGTACCTGTCCAATTGGGTTTCCCGTAGAGTCACTGTAGTGTGGAAACTGGCCATTTAGTGTCAGAGCCATTGAGATGTACAACATGGAAACAGACCCTTCCATCCAACCCATCCATGCCGACCAGATATCCCAACCCAAACTAGTCCCACCTGTCAGCACCCGGCCCATATCCCTCCAAACCCTTCCTATTCATATATCCATCCAAATGCCTCTTAAATGTTGCAATTGTACCTGCCTCTACCACTTCCTCTGGCAGCTCATTCCATGCACGTACCACCCTCTGTGTGAAACAGTTGCCCCTTCAGTCTCTTTTATATCTTTACCCTGTCACCCTAAACCTATGCCCTCTGGTTCTGGACTAGTTGCTGGAAGACTGGTGCCATTATTTGAGAAAGGTGGTAAGGAAAATTCAGCAAACTATAGACCGGTGAGGCTGGAGTCAGTAGAAGGCAAGTTGTTGAAAGGGCGTATGAGGAGCAGGATGTACATGTAATTGGAAAGACAAGATTGATTAGAGACAGTCAGCATGGCTTTGTGCATGGAAATCACTAACTTGGACTTCAGAAAGACGTTCAGCAAGGGTTCACATAACACACGGGTATAAAAGTCCATCACCATAGAATACAAGGAGATGGGGAGATTTTGATACAAAATTTGCTGGAAGGTCATAGAGTCATAGAGATATACAGCACAGAAACAGACCCTTCGGTCCAACCCGTCCATGCTGACCAGGTATCCCAACCCATTCTAGTCCCACCTGCCAACATCTGGCCAATATCCCTCTAAAACCTTCCAAATCATGTTCCCACCGACACAGGAACGTCAATTATGTGAACGAGTTGGGTGGGCACTAATTCATTCGGACAATCAATGATTCGGTGAAGCGATTAAATGCCTTTCATAGAACATAGAACATAGAAGAATACAGCGCAGTACAGGCCCTTGGGCCCTCGATGTTGCGCCGATCCAAGCCCACCTAAACTACACTAACCCACTATCCTCCATATACCTATCCAATGCCCTCTTAAATGCCCATAAAGAGGGAGAGTCCACCACTGTTACTGGCAGGGCATTCCATGAACTAACGACTCGCTGAGTGAAGAACCTACCCCTAACATCAGTCCTATATCTACCCCCCCTTAATTTAAAGCTATGCCCCCTTGTAATACCCGACTCCATACGCGGGAAAAGGTTCATACTGTCGACCCTATCTAACCCCCTAATCATCTTGTACACCTCAATCAAGTCACCCCTAAACCTTCTTTTCTCTAGTGAAAACAGACCCAAGTGCCTCAGTCTTTCCTCATACGATTTTCCTTCCATACCAGGCAACATCCTGGTAAACCTCCTCTGCACCCGTTCCAATGCCTCCACATCCTTCCTATAGTATGGCGACCAAAACTGCACACAATATTCCAGATGCGGCCGTACCAGAGTCTTATACAACTGCATCATGACCTCAGGACTCCGGAACTCAATTCCTCTACCAATAAAAGCCAGTACGCCATATGCCTTCCTCACCGCACTATTTACCTGGGTGGCAACTTTCAGAGATCTGTGTACATGGACACCAAGATCCCTCTGCTCATCCACACTACCAAGTATCCGACCATTAGCCCAGTACCCCATCTTTTTGTTATTCTTCCCAAAGTGAATCACCTCGCACTTAGCTACATTGAATTCCATCTGCCACCTTTCTGCCCAGCTCTGCAGCTTCTCTATATCCTGCTGTAACCTGCCACATGCTTCCTCACTGTCAACAACTCCTCCGACTTTCGTATCATCCGCAAACTTGCTCACCCAACCTTCTAACCCCTCTTCCAGGTCATTTATAAAAATGACAAACAGCAATGGTCCCAAAACAGATCCTTGCGGAACACCGCTAGTGACGGCACTCCATGAAGAAACTTTGCCATCAACTACTACCCTCTGTCTTCTTCCATCCAGCCAATTCCTAATCCAAACCTCTAACTCACCCTCAATTTCCTCTGGGGCTCGGAGTTTTCAAAGTCTGCTCCCCATTCAGGAGACTGCAGCAGCTCACAGCACGAATGCCCACCCACACACAGCCCGCAGCCTGACCCCTACCGCCGTGCAACACCGCTCCCAGCCTGACCCTCACTGTCGTCCACACACCACCCCCAGCCTGACCCTCACTGCCTCCCACACACCGCCCCCAGCCTGACCCTCACCGTCGTCCAACAGCGCTCCCAGCCTGACCTACATGGGAATCCACATACCACCCCCAGCCTGACCTTCACTCCGTCGCACACACCGTCCCCAGCCTGACCCTCACTCCGTCCCACACACTGTCCCCATCCTGACCCTCGCTCCGTCCCAAACACCGCCCCCAGCCTGACCCTCACTCCGTCCCACACACCGTCCCCAGCCTGACCCTCACTCCGTCCCACACACTGTCCCCAGCCTGACCCTCACTGCGTCCTACACACCGTCCCCAGCCTGACCCTCACTGCGTCCCACACACCGTCCCCAGCCTGACCCTCACTGTGTCCCACACACCGCCCCCAGCCTGACCCTCACTGCGTCCCACACACCGTCCCCAGCCTGACCCTCACTGACTCCCACACACCGTCCCCAGCCTGACCCTCACTCCGTCCCACACACCACGCCCAGCCTGACCCTCACTCCATCCCACACACCGTCCCCAGCCTGACCCTCACTGACTCCCACACACCGCCCCCAGCCTGACCCTCACTGCCATCCTCACACCGTCCACAGTCTGACCCTCACTCCGTCCCACACACCGCCCACAGCCTGACCCTCACTGACTCCCACACACCGCCCCCAGCCTGACCCTCACTGCCATCCTCACACCGTCCACAGCCTGACCCTCGCTGCCTCCCACACACCGCTCCCAGCCTAACCCTCACTGCCGCCCACACACCAACACCAGCCTGACCCTCATCGCTGTCTAATACCACCACCAGCTTGACCCTCACCGCTGTCCAACACCACCCCCAGCTTGACACTCACTGCTGTCCACACACCGTCCCCAGCCTGACCCTCACTGCTGTCCACACACCGTCCCCAGCCTGACCCTCACTGCAGTCCACACACCGCCCCGGGCCTGACCCTCACTGCCATCCTCACACCGTCCCCAGCCTGACCCTCACTCCTGTCCACACACCCTCCCCAGCCTGACCCTCACTGCTGTCCACACACCGCCCCCAGCCTGACCCTCACTGCCATCCTCACACCGTCCCCAACCTGACCCTCACTGCTGTCCACACACCGTCCACAGCCTGACCCTCACTCCGTCCCACACACCGCCCCCAGCCTGACCCTCACTGCGTCACACACACCGCCCCCACCCTGACCCTCACTCCGTCCCACACACGGTCCCCAGCCTGACCCTCACTGCGTCCCCATACCGTCCCCAACCTGACCCTCAATGCGTCCCACACACCGCCCCCAGCCTGACCCTCACTCCCTCCCACACACCGCCCCCAGCCTGACCCTCACTGCCGCCCACACACCAACACCAGCCTGACCCTAATCGCTGTCTAATACCGCCACCAGCTTGACCCTCACCGCTGTCCAACACCGTCCCAAGATTGACACTCACTGCCGCCCACACACCAACCCCAGCCTGACCCTCATCGTCGTCCAACACCGCTCCCAGGCTGACCCTCACTGCCAATGACATACCGCCTCCAGCCTGACCCACACTGCCACCCATACATTGCCCCACAGCCTGACACTCACCGCCGTCCACTCACCACCTCCTGCCTTTTCCTCACTGCCGCTCACACAACACCCCCAGCCTGACCCTCAGCATTGTCAAAAACTAATCCCCGACTGACCCTCACTGCGTCTCACACACCGTCCCCAGCCTGACCCTCACTCCGTCCCACAAACCGTCCCCAGCCTGACCCTCACTGCCTCCCACACACCGTCCCCAGCCTGACCCTCACTCCGTCCCACACACCGTCCCCAGCCTGACCCTCACTGTGTCCCACACACCGCCCCCAGCCTGATCCTCACTGCGTCCCACACACCGTCCCCAGCCTGACCCTCACTGACTCCCACACACCGCCCCCAGCCTGACCCTCACTGACTCCCACACACCGCCCCCAGCCTGACCCTCACTGACTCCCACACACCGTCCCCAGCCTGACCCTCACTCCATCCCACACACCGTCCCCAGCCTGACCCTCACTGACTCCCACACACCGCCCCCAGCCTGACCCTCACTGCCATCCTCACACCGTCCACAGTCTGACCCTCACTCCGTCCCACACACCGCCCACAGCCTGACCCTCACTGACTCCCACACACCGCCTCCAGCCTGACCCTCACTGCCATCCTCACACCGTCCACAGCCTGACCCTCGCTGCCTCCCACACACCGCTCCCAGCCTAACCCTCACTGCCGCCCACACACCAACACCAGCCTGACCCTCATCGCTGTCTAATACCACCACCAGCTTGACCCTCACCGCTGTCCAACACCACCCCCAGCTTGACACTCACTGCTGTCCACACACCGTCCCCAGCCTGACCCTCACTGCTGTCCACACACCGTCCCCAGCCTGACCCTCACTGCAGTCCACACACCGCCCCGGGTCTGACCCTCACTGCCATCCTCACACCGTCCCCAGCCTGACCCTCACTCCTGTCCACACACCCTCCCCAGCCTGACCCTCACTGCTGTCCACACACCGCCCCCAGCCTGACCCTCACTGCCATCCTCACACCGTCCCCAACCTGACCCTCACTGCTGTCCACACACCGTCCACAGCCTGACCCTCACTCCGTCCCACACACCGCCCCCAGCCTGACCCTCACTGCGTCACACACACCGCCCCCACCCTGACCCTCACTCCGTCCCACACACGGTCCCCAGCCTGACCCTCACTGCGTCCCCATACCGTCCCCAACCTGACCCTCAATGCGTCCCACACACCGCCCCCAGCCTGACCCTCACTCCCTCCCACACACCGCCCCCAGCCTGACCCTCACTGCCGCCCACACACCAACACCAGCCTGACCCTAATTGCTGTCTAATACCGCCACCAGCTTGACCCTCACCGCTGTCCAACACCGTCCCAAGATTGACACTCACTGCCGCCCACACACCAACCCCAGCCTGACCCTCATCGTCGTCCAACACCGCTCCCAGGCTGACCCTCACTGCCAATGACATACCGCCTCCAGCCTGACCCACACTGCCACCCATACATTGCCCCACAGCCTGACACTCACCGCCGTCCACTCACCACCTCCTGCCTTTTCCTCACTGCCGCTCCCACAACACCCCCAGCCTGACCCTCAGCATTGTCAAAAACTACTCCCCGACTGACCCTCACTGCGTCTCACACACCGTCCCCAGCCTGACCCTCACTCCGTCCCACAAACCGTCCCCAGCCTGACCCTCACTGCCTCCCACACACCGTCCCCAGCCTGACCCTCACTCCGTCCCACACACCGTCCTCAGCCTGACCCTCACTGCGTCCCACACACCGTCCCCAGCCTGACCCTCACTGCCTCCCACACACCGTCCCCAGCCTGACCCTCACTGTGTCCCACACACCGCCCCCACCCTGACCCTCACTCCGTCCCACACACCGTCCCCAGCCTGACCCTCACACCGTCCCAGACAACGTCCCCAGCCTGACCCTCACTCCATCCCACACACCGCCACCAGCCTGACGCTCACTGCCTCCCACACACCATCCCCAGCCTGACCCTCACTGCGTCCCACACACCGCCCCCAGCCTGACCCTCACTGCGTCCCACACACCGTCCGCAGCCTGACCCTCACTCCGTCCCACACACCGTCCCCAGCCTGACCCTCACTGCGTCCCACACACCGTCCCCAGCCTGACCCTCACTCCGTCCCACACACCACCATCAGCCTGACCCTCACTCCGTCCCACACACTGTCCCCATCCTGACCCTCACTGCCTCCCACACACCGTCCCCAGCCTGACCCTCACTGCGTCCCACACACCGTCCCCAGCCTGACCCTCACTGCGTCCCACACACCGTCCCCAGCCTGACCCTCACTGCGTCCCACACACAGTCCCCAGACTGACCCTCACTCCGTGCCATACACCGTCCCCAGCCTGACCCTCACTCCGTCCCACACACCGCCACCAGCCTGACCCTCACTCCGTCCCACACACCATCCCAAGCCTGACACTCACTGCGTCCCACACAAAGTCCCCAGCCTGACCCTCACTGGTCCCACACACCGTCCCCAGCCTGACCCTCACTGAGTCCCACACACCGTCCCCAGCCTGACCCTCACTGTGTCCCACAAAACGCCCCCAGCCTGACCCTCACTGTGTCCCACACACTGTCCCCAGCCTGACCCTCACTGCGTCCCACACACCGCACCCAGCCTGACCCTCACTGCGTCCCACACACCGTCCCCAGCCTGACCCTCACTCCGTCCCACACACCGTCCCCAGCCTGACCCTCACTCCGTCCCACACACCGTCCCCAGCCTGACCCTCATTGCGTCCCACACACGGTCCCCAGCCTGACCCTCACTGCCTCCCACACACCGTCCCCAGCCTGACCCTCACTGCGTCCCACACACTGTCCCCAGACTGACCCTCACTGCGTCCCTCACACCGCCCCCAGCCTGACCCTCACTAAGTCCCACACACCGCCCCCAGCCTGACCCTCTCTCCGTCCCACACACCGACCCCAGCCTGACCCTCACTCCGTCCCACACACCGTCCACAGCCTGACCCTCACTGCGTCCCACACACTGTCCCCAGCCTGACGCTCACTGTGTCCCACACATCGCTCCAGCCTGACCCTCACTGCGTCCCACACACTGTCCCCAGCCTGTCCCTCACTCCGTCCCACACACCGTCCCCAGCCTGACTGTCACTCCGTCCCACACACCGTCCCTAGCCTGACCCTCACTCCGTCCCACACACTGTCCCCAGACTTACCCTCACTCCGTCCCACACACCGTCCCCAGCCTGACCCTCACTCCGTCCCACACACCGTCCCTAGCCTGACCCTCACTGCGTCCCACACACAGTCCTCAGCCTGACCCTCACTCCGTCCAACACACCGCCCCCAGCCTGACCCTCACTGCGTCACACACACCGTCCCCAGCCTGACCCTCACTGCGTCCCACACACCGCCCCAGGCCTGACCCTCACTGCGTCCCACACACCGCCCCCAGCCTGACCCTCACTGCGTGCCACACACCGTCCCCAGCCTGACCATCACTCCGTCCCACACACCGTCCCCAGCCTGACCCTCACTGCGTCCCACACACCACCCCCAGCCTGACCCTCACTGCGTCCCACACACCGTCCCCAGCCTGACCCTCACTCCGTCCCACACACCGCACCCAGCCTGACCCTCACTGCGTCCCACACACCGACCCCACCCTGACCCTCACTGCATTCCACACAACGTCCCCAGCATGACCCTCACTGTGTCCCACACAGCGTCCCCAGCCTGACCCTCACTCCGTCCCACACACCGTCCCCAGCCTGACCCTCTCTCCGTCCCATGCACCGCCCCCAGCCTGACCCTCACTGCGTCCCAAACACCGCCCCCAGCCTGACCCTCACTGCGTCCCACACACCGTCCCCAGCCTGACCCTCACTGCGTCCCAAACACCGCCCCCAGCCTGACCCTCACTGCGTCCCACACACCGCCCCCAGCCTGACCCTCACTGCCTCCCACACACCGTCCCCAGCTTGACCCTCACTGCGTCCCACACACCGCCACCAGCCTGACCCTCACTCCGTCCCACACACCGTCCCAAGCCTGACCCTCACTGCGTCCCACACACTGTCCCCAGCCTGACCCTCACTGCGTCCCACACACCGTCCCCAGCCTGACCCTCACTGAGTCCCACACAGAGTCCCCACCCTGACCCTCACACCGTCCCACACACCGTCCCCAGCCTGACCCTCACTGTGTCCCACACAACGCCCCCAGCCTGACCCTCACTGTGTCCCACACACTGTCCCCAGCCTGACCCTCACTGCGTCCCACACACCGCACCCAGCCTGACCCTCACTGCGTCCCACACACCGTCCCCAGCCTGACCCTCACTCCGTCCCACACACCGTCCCCAGCCTGACCCTCACTCCGTCCCACACACCGTCCCCAGCCTGACCCTCATTGCGTCCCACACACGGTCCCCAGCCTGACCCTCACTGCGTCCCACACACCGTCCCCAGCCTGACCCTCACTGCCTCCCACACACCGTCCCCAGCCTGACCCTCACTGCGTCCCACACATTGTCCCCAGACTGACCCTCACTGTGTCCCTCACACCGCCCCCAGCCTGACCCTCACTAAGTCCCACACACCGCTCCCAGCCTGACCCTCTCTCCGTCCCACACACCGACCCCAGCCTGACCCTCACTCCGTCCCACACACCGTCCACAGCCTGACCCTCACTCCGTCCCACACACTGTCCCCAGCCTGACCCTCACTCCGTCCCACACACTGTCCCCAGACTTACCCTCACTCCGTCCCACACACCGTCCCCAGCCTGACCCTCACTCCGTCCCACACACCGTACCTAGCCTGACCCTCACTCCGTCCACATACTGTCCCCAGACTTACCCTCACTCCGTCCCACACACCGTCCCCAGCCTGACCCTCACTCCGTCCCACACACCGTCCCTAGCCTGACCCTCACTGCGTCCCACACACAGTCCTCAGCCTGACCCTCACTCCGTCCAACACACCGCCCTCAGCCTGACCCTCACTGCGTCCCACACACCGTCCCCAGCCTGACCCTAACTGCGTCCCACACACCGCCCCCAGCCTGACCCTCACTGCGTCCCACACACCGCCCC
Source organism: Chiloscyllium plagiosum (assembly GCF_037043375.1). Classification (NCBI taxonomy): domain Eukaryota; kingdom Metazoa; phylum Chordata; class Chondrichthyes; order Orectolobiformes; family Hemiscylliidae; genus Chiloscyllium; species Chiloscyllium plagiosum. The sequence continues at coordinate 73,528,419 of NW_028270183.1, forward strand.
CAGCCTGACCCTCACTGCGTCCCACACACCGTCCCCAGCCTGACCCTCACTCCGTCCCACACACCGTCCCCAGCCTGACCCTCACTGCGTCCCACACACCGCCCCAGGCCTGACCCTCACTGCGTCCCACACACCGCCCCCAGCCTGACCCTCACTGCGTCCCACACACCGTCCCCAGCCTGACCCTCACTCCGTCCCACACACCGGCCCCAGCCTGACCCTCACTGCGTCCCACACACCCCCCCCAGCCTGACCCTCACTGCGTCCCACACACCGTCCCCAGCCTGACCCTCACTCCGTCCCACACACCGCACCCAGCCTGACCCTCACTGCGTCCCACACACCGACCCCACCCTGACCCTCACTGCATTCCGCACAACGTCCCCAGCATGACCATCACTGTGTCCCACACAGGGTCCCCAGCCTGACCCTCACTCCGTCCCACACACCGTCCCCAGCCTGACCCTCACTCCGTCCCATGCACCGCCCCCAGCCTGACCCTCACTGCGTCCCAAACACCGCCCCCAGCCTGACCCTCACTGCATCCCACACACCGTCCCCAGCCTGACCCTCACTGCGTCCCACACACCGCCCCCAGCCTGACCCTCACTGCCTCCCACACACCGCCCCCAGCCTGACCCTCACTGCGTCCCACACACCGCCACCAGCCTGACCCTCACTCTGTCCCACACACCGTCCCAAGCCTGACCCTCACTGCGTCCCACACACTGTCCCCAGCCTGACCCTCACTGCGTCCCACACACTGTCCCCAGCCTGACACTCACTGCGTCCCACACACAGTCCCCACACTGACCCTCACTCCGTCCCACACACCGTCCCCAGCCTGACCCTCACTGTGTCCCACACAACGCCCCCAGCCTGACCCTCACTGTGTCCCACACACTGTCCCCAGCTTGACCCTCACTGCGTCCCACACACCGCACCCAGCCTGACCCTCACTGCGTCCCACACACCGTCCCCAGCCTGACCCTCACTCCGTCCCACACACCGTCCCCAGCCTGACCCTCATTCCGTCCCACACACGGTCCCCAGCCTGACCCTCACTGCCTCCCACACACCGTCCCCAGCCTGACCCTCACTGCGTCCCACACACTGTCCCCAGACTGACCCTCACTGCGTCCCTCACACCGCCCCCAGCCTGACCCTCACTAAGTCCCACACACCGCCCCCAGCCTGACCCTCTCTCCGTCCCACACACCGACCCCAGCCTGACCCTCACTCCGTCCCACACACCGTCCACAGCCTGACCCTCACTCCGTCCCACACACTGTCCCCAGCCTGACCCTCACTGCGTCCCACACACTGTCCCCAGCCTGACGCTCACTGTGTCCCACACACCGCCCCAGCCTGACCCTCACTGCGTCCCACACACCGTCCCCAGCCTGACTGTCACTCCGTCCCACACACTGTCCCCAGACTTACCCTCACTCCGTCCCACACACCGTCCCCAGCCTGACCCTCACTCCGTCCCACACACCGTCCCTAGCCTGACCCTCACTCCGTCCCACATACTGTCCCCAGACTTACCCTCACACCGTCCCACACACCGTCCCCAGCCTGACCCTCACTCCGTCCCACACACCGTCCCTAGCCTGACCCTCACTGCGTCCCACACACAGTCCTCAGCCTGACCCTCACTCCGTCCCACATACTGTCCCCAGACTTACCCTCACACCATCCCACACACCGTCCCCAGCCTGACCCTCACTCCGTCCCACACACCGTCCCTAGCCTGACCCTCACTGCGTCCCACACACAGTCCTCAGCCTGACCCTCACTCCGTCCAACACACCGCCCCCAGCCTGACCCTCACTGCGTCCCACACACCGTCCCCAGCCTGACCCTCACTCCGTCCCACACACCGTCCCCAGCCTGACCCTCATTGCGTCCCACACACGGTCCCCAGCCTGACCCTCACTGCCTCCCACACACCGTCCCCAGCCTGACCCTCACTGCGTCCCACACATTGTCCCCAGACTGACCCTCACTGTGTCCCTCACACCGCCCCCAGCCTGACCCTCACTAAGTCCCACACACCGCTCCCAACCTGACCCTCTCTCCGTCCCACACACCGACCCCAGCCTGACCCTCACTCCGTCCCACACACCGTCCACAGCCTGACCCTCACTCCGTCCCACACACTGTCCCCAGCCTGACCCTCACTCCGTCCCACACACTGTCCCCAGACTTACCCTCACTCCGTCCCACACACCGTCCCCAGCCTGACCCTCACTCCGTCCCACACACCGTACCTAGCCTGACCCTCACTCCGTCCACATACTGTCCCCAGACTTACCCTCACTCCGTCCCACACACCGTCCCCAGCCTGACCCTCACTCCGTCCCACACACCGTCCCTAGCCTGACCCTCACTGCGTCCCACACACAGTCCTCAGCCTGACCCTCACTCCGTCCAACACACCGCCCTCAGCCTGACCCTCACTGCGTCCCACACACCGTCCCCAGCCTGACCCTAACTGCGTCCCACACACCGCCCCCAGCCTGACCCTCACTGCGTCCCACACACCGCCCCCAGCCTGACCCTCACTGCGTCCCACACACCGTCCCCAGCCTGACCCTCACTCCGTCCCACAAACCGTCCCCAGCCTGACCCTCACTGCGTCCCACACACCGCCCCAGGCCTGACCCTCACTGCGTCCCACACACCGCCCCCAGCCTGACCCTCACTGCGTCCCACACACCGACCCCACCCTGACCCTCACTGCATTCCGCACAACGTCCCCAGCATGACCATCACTGTGTCCCACACAGGGTCCCCAGCCTGACCCTCACTCCGTCCCACACACCGTCCCCAGCCTGACCCTCACTCCGTCCCATGCACCGCCCCCAGCCTGACCCTCACTGCGTCCCAAACACCGCCCCCAGCCTGACCCTCACTGCATCCCACACACCGTCCCCAACCTGACCCTCACTGCGTCCCACACACCGCCCCCAGCCTGACCCTCACTGCCTCCCACACACCGCCCCCAGCCTGACCCTCACTGCGTCCCACACACCGCCACCAGCCTGACCCTCACTCTGTCCCACACACCGTCCCAAGCCTGACCCTCACTGCGTCCCACACACTGTCCCCAGCCTGACACTCACTGCGTCTCACACACCGTCCACAACCTGACCCTCACTGAGTCCCACACACAGTCCCCACACTGACCCTCACTCCGTCCCAAACACCGTCCCCAGCCTGACCCTCACTGTGTCCCACACAACGCCCCCAGCCTGACCCTCACTGTGTCCCACACACTGTCCCCAGCTTGACCCTCACTGCGTCCCACACACCGCACCCAGCCTGAACCTCACTGCGTCCCACACACCGTCCCCAGCCTGACCCTCACTCCGTCCCACACACCGTCCCCAGCCTGACCCTCATTCCGTCCCACGCACGGTCCCCAGCCTGACCCTCACTGCCTCCCACACACCGTCCCCAGCCTGACCCTCACTGCGTCCCTCACACCGCCCCCAGCCTGACCCTCACTAAGTCCCACACACCGCCCCCAGCCTGACCCTCTCTCCGTCCCACACACCGACCCCAGCCTGACCCTCACTCCATCCCACACACCGTCCACAGCCTGACCCTCACTCCGTCCCACACACTGTCCCCAGCCTGACCCTCACTGCGTCCCACACACTGTCCCCAGCCTGACGCTCACTGTGTCCCACACACCGCCCCAGCCTGACCCTCACTGCGTCCCACACACCGTCCCCAGCCTGACTGTCACTCCGTCCCACACAATGTCCCCAGACTTACCCTCACTCCGTCCCACACACCGTCCCCAGCCTGACCCTCACTCCGTCCCACACACCGTCCCTAGCCTGACCCTCACTCCGTCCCACATACTGTCCCCAGACTTACCCTCACACCGTCCCACACACCGTCCCCAGCCTGACCCTCACTCCGTCCCACACACCGTCCCTAGCCTGACCCTCACTGCGTCCCACACACAGTCCTCAGCCTGACCCTCACTCCGTCCCACATACTGTCCCCAGACTTACCCTCACACCATCCCACACACCGTCCCCAGCCTGACCCTCACTCCGTCCCACACACCGTCCCTAGCCTGACCCTCACTGCGTCCCACACACAGTCCTCAGCCTGACCCTCACTCCGTCCAACACACCGCCCCCAGCCTGACCCTCACTGCGTCCCACACACCGTCCCCAGCCTGACCCTCACTGCGTCCCACACACCGACCCCAGCCTGACCCTCACTGCGTCCCACACACCGCCCCCAGCCTGACCCTCACTGCGTCACACACACCGTCCCCAGCCTGACCCTCACTCCGTCCCACACACCGTCCCCAGCCTGACCCTCACTGCGTCCCACACACCGCCCCCAGCCTGACCCTCACTGCGTCCCACACACCGTCCCCAGCCTGACCCTCACTCCGTCCCACACACCGCCCCCAGCCTGACCCTCACTGCGTCCCACACACCGACCCCACCCTGAACCTCACTGCATCCCACACAACGTCCCCAGCATGACCCTCACTGTGTCCCACACAGCGTCCCCAGCCTGACCCTCACTGTGTCCCACACACCGTCCCCAGCCTGACCCTCACTCCGTCCCATGCACCGCCCCAAGCCTGACCCTCACTGCGTCCCAAACACCCCCCGCAGCCTGACCCTCACTGCGTCCCACACACCGCCCCCAGCCTGATCCACACTGCCTCCCAAACACCGTCCCCAGCCTGACCCTCACTGCGTCCCACACACTGTCCCCAGCCTGACCCTCACTCTGTCCCACACACCGTCCCCAGCCTGACCCTCACTGCGTCCCACGCACCGCCCCCAGCCTGACCCTCACTGCGTCCCACACACCATCCCCAGCCTGACCCTCACTGCGTCCCACACACCGTTCCCAGCCTGACCCTCACTGCCTCCCACACAATGTCCCCAGCCTGACCCTCACTCCGTCCCACACACCGCCCCCAGCCTGACCCTCACTGCGTCACACACACCGTCCCCTGCCTGACCCTCACTCCGTCCCACACACCGTCCCCAGCCTAACCCTCACTGCGTCACACACACCGTCCCCAGCCTGACCCTCACTCCGTCCCACACACCGCCCCCAGCCTGACCCTCACTGCGTCCCACACACCGCCCCCAGCCTGACCCTCACTGCGTCCCACACACCGCCCCCAGCCTGACCCTCACTGCGTCCCACACACCGTCCCCAGCCTGAACCTCACTCCGTCCCACACACCGTCCCCAGCCTGACCCTCACTGCGTCCCACAAACCGTCCCCAGCCTGACCCTCACTGCGTCCCACACACCGTCCCCAGCCTGACCCTCACTCCGTCCCACACACCGCCCCCAGCCTGACCCTCACTGCGTCCCACACACCGAGCCCACCCTGACCCACACTGCATCCCACACAACGTCCCCAGCATGACCCTCACTGTGTCCCACACACCGACCCCAGCCTGACCACCACTCCGTCCCACACACCGTCCCCAGCCTGACCCTCACTCCGTTCCATGCACCGCCCCCAGACTGACCCTCACTGCGTCCCAAACACCGCTCCCAGCCTGACCCTCACTGCGTCCCACACACCGTCCCCAGCCTGACCCTCACTGCGTCCCACACACCGCCCCCAGCCTGATCCTCACTGCCTCCCAAACACCGTCCCCAGCCTGACCCTCACTGCGTCCCACACACTGTCCCCAGCCTGACCCTCACTCTGTCCCACACACCGTCCCCAGCCTGACCCTCACTGCGTCCCACGCACCGCCCCCAGCCTGACCCTCACTGCGTCCCACACACCATCCCCAGCCTGACCCTCACTGCGTCCCACACACCATCCCCAGCCTGACCCTCACTGCGTCCCACACACCGTCCCCAGCCTGACCCTCACTGCGTCCCACACACCGCCCCCAGCCTAACCTCACTCCGTCCCACACAACGTTCCCAGCCTGACCCTCACTGCCTCCCACACAATGTCCCCAGCCTGACCCTCACTCCGTCCCACTCACCGCCCCCAGCCTGACCCTCACTGCCATCCTCACACTGTCCCCAGCCTGACCCTCACTCCGTCCCACACACCGTCCCCAGCCTGACCCTCACTCCCTCCCACACACCGTCCCCAGCCTGACCCTCACTGCGTCACACACACCGCCCCCAGCCTGACCCTCACTCCGTCCCACACACCGCCCCCAGCCTGACCCTCACTCCGTCCCACACACCGTCCCCAGCCTGACCCTCACTGCGTCCCACACACCGTCCCCAGCCTGACCCTCACTCCGTCCCACACATCGTCCCAAGCCTGACCCTCACTGCCTCCCACACACTGTCCCCAGCCTGACCCTCACTGAGTCCCACACACAGTCCCCAGCCTGACCCTCACTCCGTCCCACACACCGTCCCCAGCCTGACCCTCACTGTGACCCACACAACGCCCCCAGCCTGACCCTCACTTTGTCCCACACACTGTCCCCAGCCTGACCCTCACTGCGTCCCACACACCGCACCCAGCCTGACCCTCACTGCGTCCCACACACCGTCACCAGCCTGACCCTCACTCCGTCCCACACACCGTCCCCAGCCTGACCCTCACTCCGTCCCACACACCGTCCCCAGCCTGACCCTCACTGCCTCCCACACACCGTCCCCAGCCTGACCCTCACTGCGTCCCACACACTGTCCCCAGACTGACCCTCACTGTGTCCCTCACACCGCCCCCAGCCTGACCCTCACTAAGTCCCACACACCGCCCCCAGCCTGACCCTCTCTCCGTCCCACACACCGACCCCAGCCTGACCCTCACTCCGTCCCACACACCGTCCACAGCCTGACCCTCACTCCGTCCCACACACCGTCCCCAGCCTGACCCTCACTCCGTCCCACACACCGTCCCCAGCCTGACCCTCACTGCCTCCCACACACCGTCCCCAGCCTGACCCTCACTGCGTCCCACACACTGTCCCCAGACTGACCCTCACTGTGTCCCTCACACCGCCCCCAGCCTGACCCTCACTGCGTCCCACACACTGTCCCCAGACTGACCCTCACTAAGTCCCACACACCGCCCCCAGCCTGACCCTCTCTCCGTCCCACACACCGCCCCCAGCCTGACCCTCACTCCGTTCCACACACCGCCCCCAGCCTGACCATCACTCCGTCCCACACACTGTCCCCAGCCTGACCCTCACTGCCACCCACACACCGTCCCCAGCCTGACCCTCACTGCGTCCCACACACCGTCCCCAGCCTGACCCTCACTGCGTCCCACACACTGTCCCCAGCCTGACCCTCACTGCGTCCCACACACTGTCCCCAGACTGACCCTCACTCCGTCCCACACACCGTCCCCAGCCTGACCCTCACTCCGTCCCACACACCGCCCCCAGCCTGACCCTCACTCCGTCCCACACACCGTCCCCAGCCTGACCCTCACTCCGTCCCACACACCGTCCCCAGCCTGAGCCTCACTGAGTCCCACACACCGTCCCCAGCCTGACCCTCACTCCGTCCCAGACACCGTCCACAGCCTGACCCTCACTGTGTCCCACACACCGCCCCCAGCCTGACCCTCACTGTGTCCCAGACACCGTCCCCAGCCTGACCCTCACTGTGTCCCACACACCGCCCCCAGCCTGACCCTCACTGTGTCCCAAACACTGTCCCCAGCCTGACCCTCACTCCTTCGCACACACCGTCCCCAGCCTGACCCTCACTGCCATTCTCACACCATCACCAGCCTGACCCTCACTGCGTCCCACACACCGTCCTCAACCTGACCCCCACATGCATCCCACACACCGTCCCCAAACTGACCCCCACTGCGTCCCACACACCGTCCCCAGCCTGACCCTCACTGCCTCCCACACACCATCCCCAGCCTGACCCTCACTGCGTCCCACACACTGTCCCCAGCCTGACCCTCACTGCCATTCTCACACCATCACCAGCCTGACCCTCACTGCGTCCCACACACCGTCCTCAACCTGACCCCCACATGCGTCCCACACACCGTCCCCAAACTGACCCCCACTGCGTCCCACACACCGTCCCCAGCCTGACCCTCACTCCGTCCCACACACCGTCCACAGCCTGACCCTCACTGCGTCCCACACACAGTCCTCAGCCTGACCCTCACTCCGTCCAACACACCGCCCCCAGCCTGACCCTCACTGCGTCCCACACACTGCAACCAGCCTGACCCTCACTCCGTCCCACACACTGTCCCCAGCCTGACCCTCACTCCGTCCCACACACCGTCCCCAGCCTGACCCTCACTGCGTCCCGCACACCGTCCCCAGTCTGACCCTCACTCCGTCCCACACACCGTCCCCAGCCTGACCCTCACTGCGTCCCACACACTGTCCCCAGCCTGACCCTCACTCCGTCCCAAACACCGCCCCCAGCCTGACCCTCACTCCGTCCCACACACCGTCCCTAGCCTGACCCTCACTGCGTCCCACACACAGTCCTCAGCCTGACCCTCACTCCGTCCAACACACCGCCCCCAGCCTGACCCTCACTGCGTCACACACACCGTCCCCAGCCTGACCCTCACTGCGTCCCACACACCGCCCCAGGCCTGACCCTCACTGCGTCCCACACACCGCCCCCAGCCTGACCCTCACTGCGTGCCACACACCGTCCCCAGCCTGACCATCACTCCGTCCCACACACCGTCCCCAGCCTGACCCTCACTGCGTCCCACACACCACCCCCAGCCTGACCCTCACTGCGTCCCACACACCGTCCCCAGCCTGACCCTCACTCCGTCCCACACACCGCACCCAGCCTGACCCTCACTGCGTCCCACACACCGACCCCACCCTGACCCTCACTGCATTCCACACAACGTCCCCAGCATGACCCTCACTGTGTCCCACACAGCGTCCCCAGCCTGACCCTCACTCCGTCCCACACACCGTCCCCAGCCTGACCCTCTCTCCGTCCCATGCACCGCCCCCAGCCTGACCCTCACTGCGTCCCAAACACCGCCCCCAGCCTGACCCTCACTGCGTCCCACACACCGTCCCCAGCCTGACCCTCACTGCGTCCCAAACACCGCCCCCAGCCTGACCCTCACTGCGTCCCACACACCGCCCCCAGCCTGACCCTCACTGCCTCCCACACACCGTCCCCAGCTTGACCCTCACTGCGTCCCACACACCGCCACCAGCCTGACCCTCACTCCGTCCCACACACCGTCCCAAGCCTGACCCTCACTGCGTCCCACACACTGTCCCCAGCCTGACCCTCACTGCGTCCCACACACCATCCCCAGCCTGACCCTCACTGAGTCCCACACAGAGTCCCCACCCTGACCCTCACACCGTCCCACACACCGTCCCCAGCCTGACCCTCACTGTGTCCCACACAACGCCCCCAGCCTGACCCTCACTGTGTCCCACACACTGTCCCCAGCCTGACCCTCACTGCGTCCCACACACCGCACCCAGCCTGATCCTCACTGCGTCCCACACACCGTCCCCAGCCTGACCCTCACTCCGTCCCACACACCGTCCCCAGCCTGACCCTCACTCCGTCCCACACACCGTCCCCAGCCTGACCCTCATTGCGTCCCACACACCGTCCCCAGCCTGACCCTCACTCCGTCCCACACACCGTCCCCAGCCTGACCCTCACTGCGTCCCACACACCGTCCCCAGACTGACCCTCACTGCGTCCCACACACCGCCCCAGGCCTGACCCTCACTGCGTCCCACACACCGCCCCCAGCCTGACCCTCACTGCGTCCCACACACCGTCCCCAGCCTGACCCTCACTCCGTCCCACACACCGGCCCCAGCCTGACCCTCACTGCGTCCCACACACCGCCCCCAGCCTGACCCTCACTGCGTCCCACACACCGTCCCCAGCCTGACCCTCACTCCGTCCCACACACCGCACCCAGCCTGACCCTCACTGCGTCCCACACACCGACCCCACCCTGACCCTCACTGCATTCCACACAACGTCCCCAGCATGACCCTCACTGTGTCCCACACACCGTCCCCAGCCTGACCCTCACTCCGTCCCACACACCGTCCCCAGCCTGACCCTCACTCCGTCCCACACACCGTCCCCAGCCTGACCCTCACTCCGTCCCATGCACCGCCCCCAGCCTGACCCTCACTGCGTCCCAAACACCGCCCCCAGCCTGACCCTCACTGCGTCCCACACACCGCCCCCAGCCTGACCCTCACTGCCTCCCACACTCCGCCCCCAGCCTGACCCTCACTGCGTCCCACACACCGCCACCAGCCTGACCCTCACTCTGTCCCACACACCGTCCCAAGCCTGACCCTCACTGCGTCCCACACACTGTCCCCAGCCTGACACTCACTGCGTCTCACACACCGTCCACAACCTGACCCTCACTGAGTCCCACACACAGTCCCCACACTGACCCTCACTCCGTCCCACACACCGTCCCCAGCCTGACCCTCACTGTGTCCCACACAACGCCCCCAGCCTGACCCTCACTGTGTCCCACACACTGTCCCCAGCTTGACCCTCACTGCGTCCCACACACCGCACCCAGCCTGACCCTCACTGCGTCCCACACACCGTCCCCAGCCTGACCCTCACTCCGTCCCACACACCGTCCCCAGCCTGACCCTCATTCCGTCCCACACACGGTCCCCAGCCTGACCCTCACTGCCTCCCACACACCGTCCCCAGCCTGACCCTCACTGCGTCCCACACACTGTCCCCAGACTGACCCTCACTGTGTCCCTCACACCGCCCCCAGCCTGACCCTCACTCCGTCCCACACACCGACCCCAGCCTGACCCTCACTCCGTCCCACACACCGTCCACAGCCTGACCCTCACTCCGTCCCACACACTGTCCCCAGCCTGACCCTCACTGTGTCCCACACACCGCCCCAGCCTGACCCTCACTGCGTCCCACACACCGTCCCCAGCCTGACTGTCACTCCGTCCCACACACTGTCCCCAGACTTACCCTCACTCCGTCCCACACACCGTCCCCAGCCTGACCCTCACTCCGTCCCACACACCGTCCCTAGCCTGACCCTCACTCCGTCCCACATACTGTCCCCAGACTTACCCTCACACCGTCCCACACACCGTCCCCAGCCTGACCCTCACTCCGTCCCACACACCGTCCCTAGCCTGACCCTCACTGCGTCCCACACACAGTCCTCAGCCTGACCCTCACTCCGTCCAACACACCGCCCCCAGCCTGACCCTCACTGCGTCCCACACACCGTCCCCAGCCTGACCCTCACTGCGTCCCACACACCGCCCCCAACCTGACCCTCACTGCGTCCCACACACCGCCCCCAGCCTGACCCTCACTGCGTCACACACATCGTCCCCAGCCTGACCCTCACTCCGTCCCACACACCGTCCCCAGCCTGACCCTCACTGCGTCCCACACACCGCCCCCAGCCTGACCCTCACTGCGTCCCACACACCGTCCCCAGCCTGACCCTCACTCCGTCCCACACACCGCCCCCAGCCTGACCCTCACTGCGTCCCACACACCGACCCCACCCTGAACCTCACTGCATCCCACACAACGTCCCCAGCATGACCCTCACTGTGTCCCACACAGCGTCCCCAGCCTGACCCTCACTCCGTCCCACACACCGTCCCCAGCCTGACCCTCACTCCGTCCCATGCACCGCCCCAAGCCTGACCCTCACTGCGTCCCAAACACCCCCCCCAGCCTGACCCTCACTGCGTCCCACACACCGTCCCCAGCCTGACCCTCACTGCGTCCCACACACCGCCCCCAGCCTGACCCTCACTGCCTCCCACACTCCGCCCCCAGCCTGACCCTCACTGCGTCCCACACACCGCCACCAGCCTGACCCTCACTCTGTCCCACACACCGTCCCAAGCCTGACCCTCACTGCGTCCCACACACTGTCCCCAGCCTGACACTCACTGCGTCTCACACACCGTCCACAACCTGACCCTCACTGAGTCCCACACACAGTCCCCACACTGACCCTCACTCCGTCCCACACACCGTCCCCAGCCTGACCCTCACTGTGTCCCACACAACGCCCCCAGCCTGACCCTCACTGTGTCCCACACACTGTCCCCAGCTTGACCCTCACTACGTCCTACACACCGTCCCCAGCCTGACCCTCACTGCGTCCCACACACCGCACCCAGCCTGACCCTCACTGCGTCCCACACACCGTCCCCAGCCTGACCCTCACTCCGTCCCACACACCGTCCCCAGCCTGACCCTCATTCCGTCCCACACACGGTCCCCAGCCTGACCCTCACTGCCTCCCACACACCGTCCACAGCCTGACCCTCACTCCGTCCCACACACCGTCCCCAGCCTGACCCTCACTGCCTCCCACACTCCGCCCCCAGCCTGACCCTCACTGCGTCCCACACACCGCCACCAGCCTGACCCTCACTCTGTCCCACACACCGTCCCAAGCCTGACCCTCACTGCGTCCCACACACTGTCCCCAGCCTGACACTCACTGCGTCTCACACACCGTCCACAACCTGACCCTCACTGAGTCCCACACACAGTCCCCACACTGACCCTCACTCCGTCCCACACACCGTCCCCAGCCTGACCCTCACTGTGTCCCACACAACGCCCCCAGCCTGACCCTCACTGTGTCCCACACACTGTCCCCAGCTTGACCCTCACTGCGTCCCACACACCGCACCCAGCCTGACCCTCACTGCGTCCCACACACCGTCCCCAGCCTGACCCTCACTCCGTCCCACACACCGTCCCCAGCCTGACCCTCATTCCGTCCCACACACGGTCCCCAGCCTGACCCTCACTGCCTCCCACACACCGTCCCCAGCCTGACCCTCACTGCGTCCCACACACTGTCCCCAGACTGACCCTCACTGTGTCCCTCACACCGCCCCCAGCCTGACCCTCACTCCGTCCCACACACCGACCCCAGCCTGACCCTCACTCCGTCCCACACACCGTCCACAGCCTGACCCTCACTCCGTCCCACACACTGTCCCCAGCCTGACCCTCACTGTGTCCCACACACCGCCCCAGCCTGACCCTCACTGCGTCCCACACACCGTCCCCAGCCTGACTGTCACTCCGTCCCACACACTGTCCCCAGACTTACCCTCACTCCGTCCCACACACCGTCCCCAGCCTGACCCTCACTCCGTCCCACACACCGTCCCTAGCCTGACCCTCACTCCGTCCCACATACTGTCCCCAGACTTACCCTCACACCGTCCCACACACCGTCCCCAGCCTGACCCTCACTCCGTCCCACACACCGTCCCTAGCCTGACCCTCACTGCGTCCCACACACAGTCCTCAGCCTGACCCTCACTCCGTCCAACACACAGCCCCCAGCCTGACCCTCACTGCGTCCCACACACCGTCCCCAGCCTGACCCTCACTGCGTCCCACACACCGCCCCCAACCTGACCCTCACTGCGTCCCACACACCGCCCCCAGCCTGACCCTCACTGCGTCACACACATCGTCCCCAGCCTGACCCTCACTCCGTCCCACACACCGTCCCCAGCCTGACCCTCACTGCGTCCCACACACCGCCCCCAGCCTGACCCTCACTGCGTCCCACACACCGTCCCCAGCCTGACCCTCACTCCGTCCCACACACCGCCCCCAGCCTGACCCTCACTGCGTCCCACACACCGACCCCACCCTGAACCTCACTGCATCCCACACAACGTCCCCAGCATGACCCTCACTGTGTCCCACACAGCGTCCCCAGCCTGACCCTCACTCCGTCCCACACACCGTCCCCAGCCTGACCCTCACTCCGTCCCATGCACCGCCCCAAGCCTGACCCTCACTGCGTCCCAAACACCCCCCCCAGCCTGACCCTCACTGCGTCCCACACACCGTCCCCAGCCTGACCCTCACTGCGTCCCACACACCGCCCCCAGCCTGACCCTCACTGCCTCCCACACTCCGCCCCCAGCCTGACCCTCACTGCGTCCCACACACCGCCACCAGCCTGACCCTCACTCTGTCCCACACACCGTCCCAAGCCTGACCCTCACTGCGTCCCACACACTGTCCCCAGCCTGACACTCACTGCGTCTCACACACCGTCCACAACCTGACCCTCACTGAGTCCCACACACAGTCCCCACACTGACCCTCACTCCGTCCCACACACCGTCCCCAGCCTGACCCTCACTGTGTCCCACACAACGCCCCCAGCCTGACCCTCACTGTGTCCCACACACTGTCCCCAGCTTGACCCTCACTACGTCCTACACACCGTCCCCAGCCTGACCCTCACTGCGTCCCACACACCGCACCCAGCCTGACCCTCACTGCGTCCCACACACCGTCCCCAGCCTGACCCTCACTCCGTCCCACACACCGTCCCCAGCCTGACCCTCATTCCGTCCCACACACGGTCCCAGCCTGACCCTCACTGCCTCCCACACACCGTCCCCAGCCTGACCCTCACTGCGTCCCACACACTGTCCCCAGACTGACCCTCACTGTGTCCCTCACACCGCCCCCAGCCTGACCCTCACTAAGTCCCACACACCGCCCCCAGCCTGACCCTCTCTCCGTCCCACACACCGACCCCAGCCTGACCCTCACTCCGTCCCACACACCGTCCACAGCCTGACCCTCACTCCGTCCCACACACTGTCCCCAGCCTGACCCTCACTGTGTCCCACACACCGCCCCAGCCTGACCCTCACTGCGTCCCACACACCGTCCCCAGCCTGACTGTCACTCCGTCCCACACACTGTCCCCAGACTTACCCTCACTCCGTCCCACACACCGTCCCCAGCCTGACCCTCACTCCGTCCCACACACCGTCCCTAGCCTGACCCTCACTCCGTCCCACATACTGTCCCCAGACTTACCCTCACACCGTCCCACACACCGTCCCCAGCCTGACCCTCACTCCGTCCCACACACCGTCCCTAGCCTGACCCTCACTGCGTCCCACACACAGTCCTCAGCCTGACCCTCACTCCGTCCAACACACCGCCCCCAGCCTGACCGTCACTGCGTCCCACACACCGTCCCCAGCCTGACCCTCACTGCGTCCCACACACCGCCCCCAACCTGACCCTCACTGCGTCCCACACACCGCCCCCAGCCTGACCCTCACTGCGTCACACACATCGTCCCCAGCCTGACCCTCACTCCGTCCCACACACCGTCCCCAGCCTGACCCTCACTGCGTCCCACACACCGCCCCCAGCCTGACCCTCACTGCGTCCCACACACCGTCCCCAGCCTGACCCTCACTCCGTCCCACACACCGCCCCCAGCCTGACCCTCACTGCGTCCCACACACCGACCCCACCCTGAACCTCACTGCATCCCACACAACGTCCCCAGCATGACCCTCACTGTGTCCCACACAGCGTCCCCAGCCTGACCCTCACTCCGTCCCACACACCGTCCCCAGCCTGACCCTCACTCCGTCCCATGCACCGCCCCAAGCCTGACCCTCACTGCGTCCCAAACACCACCCCCAGCCTGACCCTCACTGCGTCCCACACACCGCCCCCAGCCTGATCCACACTGCCTCCCAAACACCGTCCCCAGCCTGACCCTCACTGCGTCCCACACACTGTCCCCAGCCTGACCCTCACTCTGTCCCACACACCGTCCCCAGCCTGACCCTCACTGCGTCCCACGCACCGCCCCCAGCCTGACCCTCACTGCGTCCCACACACCATCCCCAGCCTGACCCTCACTGCGTCCCACACACCGTTCCCAGCCTGACCCTCACTGCCTCCCACACAATGTCCCCAGCCTGACCCTCACTCCATCCCACACACCGCCCCCAGCCTGACCCTCACTGCGTCACACACACCGTCCCCAGCCTGACCCTCACTCCGTCCCACACACCGTCCCCAGCCTGACCCTCACTGCGTCACACACACCGTCCCCAGCCTGACCCTCACTCCGTCCCACACACCGCCCCCAGCCTGACCCTCACTGCGTCCCACACACCGCCCCCAGCCTGACCCTCACTGCGTCCCACACACCGCCCCCAGCCTGACCCTCACTGCGTCCCACACACCGTCCCCAGCCTGAACCTCACTCCGTCCCACACACCGTCCCCAGCCTGACCCTCACTGCGTCCCACACACCGTCCCCAGCCTGACCCTCACTGCGTCCCACACACCGTCCCCAGCCTGACCCTCACTCCGTCCCACACACCGCCCCCAGCCTGACCCTCACTGCGTCCCACACACCGAGCCCACCCTGACCCTCACTGCATCCCACACAACGTCCCCAGCATGACCCTCACTGTGTCCCACACACCGACCCCAGCCTGACCCTCACTCCGTCCCACACACCGTCCCCAGCCTGACCCTCACTCCGTCCCATGCACCGCCCCCAGACTGACCCTCACTGCGTCCCAAACACCGCCCCCAGCCTGACCCTCACTGCGTCCCACACACCGTCCCCAGCCTGACCCTCACTGCGTCCCACACACCGCCCCCAGCCTGATCCTCACTGCCTCCCAAACACCGTCCCCAGCCTGACCCTCACTGCGTCCCACACACCGTCCCCAGCCTGACCCTCACTCCGTCCCACACATCGTCCCAAGCCTGACCCTCACTGCGTCCCACACACTGTCCCCAGCCTGACCCTCACTGAGTCCCACACACAGTCCCCAGCCTGACCCTCACTCCGTCCCACACACCGTCCCCAGCCTGACCCTCACTGTGACCCACACAACGCCCCCAGCCTGACCCTCACTTTGTCCCACACACTGTCCCCAGCCTGACCCTCACTGCGTCCCACACACCGCACCCAGCCTGACCCTCACTGCGTCCCACACACCGTCCCCAGCCTGACCCTCACTCCGTCCCACACACCGTCCCCAGCCTGACCCTCACTCCGTCCCACACACCGTCCCCAGCCTGACCCTCACTGCCTCCCACACACTGTCCCCAGACTGACCCTCACTGTGTCCCTCACACCGCCCCCAGCCTGACCCTCACTAAGTCCCACACACCGCCCCCAGCCTGACCCTCTCTCCGTCCCACACAGGGTCCCCAGCCTGACCCTCACTCCGTCCCACACACCGTCCCCAGCCTGACCCTCACTCCGTCCCACACACCGTCCCCAGCCTGACCCTCACTCCGTCCCACACACCGTCCCCAGCCTGACCCTCACTGCCTCCCACACACCGTCCCCAGCCTGACCCTCACTGCGTCCCACACACTGTCCCCAGACTGACCCTCACTGTGTCCCTCACACCGCCCCCAGCCTGACCCTCACTAAGTCCCACACACCGCCCCCAGCCTGACCCTCTCTCCGTCCCACACACCGCCCCCAGCCTGACCCTCACTCCGTCCCACACACCGTCCCCAGCCTGACCCTCACTGCGTCCCACACACTGTCCCCAGACTGACCCTCACTGTGTCCCTCACACCGCCCCCAGCCTGACCCTCACTAAGTCCCACACACCGCCCCCAGCCTGACCCTCTCTCCGTCCCACACAGGGTCCCCAGCCTGACCCTCACTCCGTCCCACACACCGTCCCCAGCCTGACCCTCACTCCGTCCCACACACCGTCCCCAGCCTGACCCTCACTCCGTCCCACACACCGTCCCCAGCCTGACCCTCACTGCCTCCCACACACCGTCCCCAGCCTGACCCTCACTGCGTCCCACACACTGTCCCCAGACTGACCCTCACTGTGTCCCTCACACCGCCCCCAGCCTGACCCTCACTAAGTCCCACACACCGCCCCCAGCCTGACCCTCTCTCCGTCCCACACACCGCCCCCAGCCTGACCCTCACTCCGTTCCACACTACGCCCCCAGCCTGACCATCACTCCGTCCCACACACTGTCCCAAGCCTGACCCTCACTGCCACCCACACACCGTCCCCAGCCTGACCCTCACTGCGTCCCACACACCGTCTCCAGCCTGACCCTCACTGCGTCCCACACACTGTCCCCAGCCTGACCCTCACTGCGTCCCACACACTGTCCCCAGACTGACCCTCACTCCGTCCCACACACCGTCCCCAGCCTGACCCTCACTCCGTCCCACACACCGCCCCCAGCCTGACCCTCACTCCGTCCCACACACCGTCCCCAGCCTGACCCTCACTCCGTCCCACACACCGTCCCCAGCCTGAGCCTCACTGAGTCCCACACACCGTCCCCAGCCTGACCCTCACTCCGTCCCAGACACCGTCCACAGCCTGACCCTCACTGTGTCCCACACACCGCCCCCAGCCTGACCCTCACTGTGTCCCAGACACCGTCCCCAGCCTGACCCTCACTGTGTCCCACACACCGCCCCCAGCCTGACCCTCACTGTGTCCCAAACACTGTCCCCAGCCTGACCCTCACTCCTTCGCACACACCGTCCCCAGCCTGACCCTCACTGCCATTCTCACACCATCACCAGCCTGACCCTCACTGCGTCCCACACACCGTCCTCAACCTGACCCCCACATGCATCCCACACACCGTCCCCAAACTGACCCCCACTGCGTCCCACACACCGTCCCCAGCCTGACCCTCACTGCCTCCCACACACCATCCCCAGCCTGACCCTCACTGCGTCCCACACACTGTCCCCAGCCTGACCCTCATTGCGTCCCACACACCGCAACCAGCCTGACCCTCACTGCTTCGCACACACCGTCCCCAGCCTGACCCTCACTGCCATTCTCACACCATCACCAGCCTGACCCTCACTGCGTCCCACACACCGTCCCCAGCCTGACCCTCACTGCGTCCCACACACCGTCCCCAGCCTGACCCTCACTCCGTCCCACACACCGTCCCCAGCCTGACCCTCACTGCGTCCCACACACTGTCCCCAGCCTGACCCTCACTCCGTCCCACACACCGTCCCCAGCCTGACCCTCACTCCGTCCCACACACCGCCCCCAGCCTGACCCTCACTGCCTCCCACACACCGTCCCCAGCCTGACCCTCACTGCGTCCCACACACCGTCCCCAGCCTGACCCTCACTGCGTCGCACACACCGTCCTCAACCTGACCCCCACATGCGTCCCACACACCGTCCCCAAACTGACCCCCACTGCGTCCCACACACCGTCCCCAGCCTGACCCTCACTGCGTCCCACACACCGTCCCCAGCCTGACCCTCACTGCCTCCCACACACCATCCCCAGCCAGACCCTCACTGCGTCCCACACACCGTCCCCAGCCTGACCCTCACTCCGTCCCACACACCGTCCACAGCCTGACCCTCACTCCGTCCAACACACCGCCCCCAGCCTGACCCTCACTGCGTCCCACACACTGCAACCAGCCTGACCCTCACTCCGTCCCACACACTGTCCCCAGCCTGACCCTCACTCCGTCCCACACACCGTCCCCAGCCTGACCCTCACTCCGTCCCACACACCGTCCCCAGCCTGACCCTCACTGCGTCCCACACACCGTCCCCAGCCTGACCCTCACTCCGTCCCACACACCGTCCCCAGCCTGACCCTCACTGCGTCCCACACACTGTCCCCAGCCTGACCCTCACTCCGTCCCACACACCGTCCCCAGCCTGACCCTCACTCCGTCCCACACACCGCCCCCAGCCTGACCCTCACTGCCTCCCACACACCGTCCCCAGCCTGACCCTCACTGCGTCCCACACACCGTCCCCAGCCTGACCCTCACTGCGTCGCACACACCGTCCCCAGCCTGACCCTCACTGCGTCCCACACACCGTCCCCAGCCTGACCCTCACTCCGTCCCACACACTGTCCCCAGCCTGACCCTCACTCCGTCCCACACACCGTCCCCAGCCTGACCCTCACTCCGTCCCACACACCGTCCCAAGCCTGACCCTCACTGCGTCCCACACACCGTCCCCAGCCTGACCCTCACTGAGACCCACACACCGTCCCCAGCCTGAGCCTCACTGAGACCCACACACCGTCCCCAGCCTGACCCTCACTCCGTCCCAGACACCGTCCCCAGCCTGACCCTCACTGTGTCCCACACACCGCCCCCAGCCTGACCCTTACTGTGTCCCAGACACCGTCCCCAGCCTGACCCTCACTGTGTCCCACACACCGCCCCAAGCCTGACCCTCACTGTGTCCCAAACACTGTCCCCAGCCTGACCCTCACTCCTTCGCACACACCGTCCCCAGCCTGACCCTCACTGCCATTCTCACACCATCACCAGCCTGACCCTCTCTGCGTCCCACACACCGTCCTCAACCTGACCCCCACATGCATCCCACACACCGTCCCCAAACTGACCCCCACTGCGTCCCACACACCGTCCCCAGCCTGACCCTCACTGCCTCCCACACACCATCCCCAGCCTGACCCTCACTGCGTCCCACACACTGTCCCCAGCCTGACCCTCACTGCGTCCCACACACCGCAACCAGCCTGACCCTCACTCCTTCGCACACACCGTCCCCAGCCTGACCCTCACTGCCATTCTCACACCATCACCAGCCTGACCCTCACTGCGTCCCACACACCGTCCTCAACCTGACCCCCACATGCGTCCCACACACCGTCCCCAAACTGACCCCCACTGCGTCCCACACACCGTCCCCAGCCTGACCCTCACTGCCTCCCACACACCATCCCCAGCCTGACCCTCACTGCGTCCCACACACCGTCCCCAGCCTGACCCTCACTGCGTCCCACACACCGCAACCAGCCTGACCCTCACTCCTTCGCACACACCGTCCCCAGCCTGACCCTCACTGCCATTCTCACACCATCACCAGCCTGACCCTCTCTGCGTCCCACACACCGTCCTCAACCTGACCCCCACATGCATCCCACACACCGTCCCCAAACTGACCCCCACTGCGTCCCACACACCGTCCCCAGCCTGACCCTCACTGCCTCCCACACACCATCCCCAGCCTGACCCTCACTGTGTCCCACACACCGCCCCAAGCCTGACCCTCACTGTGTCCCAAACACTGTCCCCAGCCTGACCCTCACTCCTTCGCACACACCGTCCCCAGCCTGACCCTCACTGCCATTCTCACACCATCACCAGCCTGACCCTCTCTGCGTCCCACACACCGTCCTCAACCTGACCCCCACATGCATCCCACACACCGTCCCCAAACTGACCCCCACTGCGTCCCACACACCGTCCCCAGCCTGACCCTCACTGCCTCCCACACACCATCCCCAGCCTGACCCTCACTGCGTCCCACACACTGTCCCCAGCCTGACCCTCACTGCGTCCCACACACCGCAACCAGCCTGACCCTCACTCCTTCGCACACACCGTCCCCAGCCTGACCCTCACTGCCATTCTCACACCATCACCAGCCTGACCCTCACTGCGTCCCACACACCGTCCTCAACCTGACCCCCACATGCGTCCCACACACCGTCCCCAAACTGACCCCCACTGCGTCCCACACACCGTCCCCAGCCTGACCCTCACTGCCTCCCACACACCATCCCCAGCCTGACCCTCACTGCGTCCCACACACCGTCCCCAGCCTGACCCTCACTCCGTCCCACACACCGTCCACAGCCTGACCCTCACTGCGTCCCACACACAGTCCTCAGCCTGACCCTCACTCCGTCCAACACACCGCCCCCAGCCTGACCCTCACTGCGTCCCACACACCGCAACCAGCCTGACCCTCACTCCGTCCCACACACTGTCCCCAGCCTGACCCTCACTCCGTCCCACACACCGTCCCCAGCCTGACCCTCACTGCGTCCCACACACCGTCCCCAGCCTGACCCTCACTCCGTCCCACACACCGCCCCCAGCCTGACCCTCACTGCCTCCCACACACCGTCCCCAGCCTGACCCTCACTGCGTCCCACACACCGTCCCCAGCCTGACCCTCACTGCGTCGCACACACCGTCCCCAGCCTGACCCTCACTGCGTCCCACACACCGTCCCCAGCCTGACCCTCACTCCGGCCCACACACCGTCCCCAGCCTGACCCTCACTCCGTCCCTCACACAGTCCCCAGCCTGACCCTCACTCCGTCCCACACACCGTCCCCAGCCTGACCCTCACTGCCTCCCACACACCGTCCCCAGCCTGACCCTCACTGCCTCCCTCACACAGTCCCCAGCCTGACCCTCACACCGTCCCACAAACCGCCCCCAGCCTGACCCTCACTCCATCCCACACACCGCCCCCAGCCTGACCCTCACTGCCTCCCACACACCGCCCCCAGCCTGACCCTCACTGCCTCCCACACACCGTCCCCAGCCTGACCCTCACTCCATCCCACACACCGCCCCCAGCCTGACCCTCACTGCCTCCCACACACCGCCCCCAGCCTGACCCTCACTGCCTCCCACACACCGTCCCCATCCTGACCCTCACTTCGTCCCACACACCGCCCCCAGCCTGACCCTCACTGCCTCCCACACACCGCCCCCAGCCTGACCCTCACTGCGTCCCACACACCGCCCCCAGCCTGACCCTCACTGCCTCCCACACACCGTCCCCAGCCTGACACTCACTGCCTCCCACACACCGTCCCCAGCCTGACCCTCACTGCGTCCCACACACCGTTCCCAGCCTGACCCTCACTCAGTCCCACACACCGCCACCAGCCTGACCCTCACTGCCTCCAACACACCGCCCCCAGCCTGATCCTCACTGCGTCCCACACACCGTCCCCAGCCTGACCCTCACTGCGTCCCACACACCGTCCCCAGCCTGACCCTCACTGCGCCCACAAACCGTCCCCAGCCTGACCCTCACTGCTGTCCACACACCGCCTCCAGCCTGACCCACATTCCGTCCCACACAACGTCCCCAGCCTGACCCTCACTGCGTCCCACACACCATCCCCAGCCTGACCCTCACTGCGTCCGACACACCGCCCCCAGCCTGACCCTCACTGCCTCCCACACACCGCCCCCAGCCTGACCCTCACTGCGTCCCACACACCGTCCCCAGCCTGACCCTCACTGCGTCCCACACATCG
Organism: Chiloscyllium plagiosum; assembly: GCF_037043375.1. Classification (NCBI taxonomy): domain Eukaryota; kingdom Metazoa; phylum Chordata; class Chondrichthyes; order Orectolobiformes; family Hemiscylliidae; genus Chiloscyllium; species Chiloscyllium plagiosum. Next base: position 73,551,305 of record NW_028270183.1, read on the forward strand.
TCCCAGCCTGACTCTCACTGCCTCCCACACACCGCCCCCAGCCTGACCCTCACTCAGTCCCACACACCGCCACCAGCCTGACCCTCACTGCCTCCCACACACCGCCCCCAGCCTGATCCTCACTGCGTCCCACACACCGTCCCCAGCCTGACCCTCACTGCGTCCCACACACCGTCCCCAGCCTGACCCTCACTGCGCCCACAGACCGTCCCCAGCCTGACCCTCACTGCTGTCCACACACCGCCTCCAGCCTGACCCACATTCCGTCCCACACAACGTCCCCAGCCTGACCCTCACTGCGTCCCACACACCATCCCCAGCCTGACCCTCACTGCGTCCCACACACTGTCCCCAGCCTGACCCTCACTGTGTCCGACACACCGCCCCCAGCCTGACCCTCACTGCCTCCCACACACCGCCCCCAGCCTGACCCTCACTGCGTCCCACACACCGTCCCCAGCCTGACCCTCACTGCGTCCCACACATCGTCCCAGCCTGACCCTCACTGCCTCCCACACACCGCCCCCAGCCTGACCCTCACTGCCTCCCACACACCGTCCCCAGCCTGACCCTCACTGCGTCCCACACACCGTCCCCAACCTGACCCTCACTGCCTCCCAAACACCGCCCCCAGCCTGACCCTCACTGCCTCCCACACACCGCCCCCAGCCTGACCCTCACTGCGTCCCACACACCACCCCCAGCCTGACCCTCACTGCATCCCACACACCGCCCCCAGCCTGACCCTCACTGCCTAACACACACCGTCCCCAGCCTGACCCTCACTGCATCCCTCACACCCTCCCCAGCCTGACCCTCACTCCGTCCCACACACCGTCCCCAGCCTGACCCACACTGCCTCCCACACACCGCCCCCAGCCTGACCCTGACTGCGTCCCACACACCGTCCCCAGCCTGACCCTCACTCCGTCCCACACATCGCCCCCAGCCTGACCCTCACTGCCTCCCACACACCGTCCCGAGCCTGACCCTCACTGCGTCCCACACACCGTCCCCAGCCTGACCCTCACTGCGTCCCACACACCATCCCCAGCCTGACCCTCACTGCGTCCCACACATCGTCCCCAGCCTGACCCTCACTGCGTCCCACACACCGTCCCCAGCCTCACCCTCACTGCGTCCCACACACCGTCCCCAGCCTGACCCTCACTCCGTCCCACACACCGTCCCCAGCCTGACCCTCACTCCGTCCCACACACCGTCCCCAGCCTGACCCTCACTGCCTCCCACACACTGTCCCCAGACTGACCCTCACTGTGTCCCTCACACCGCCCCCAGCCTGACCCTCACTGTGTCCCTCACACCGCCCCCAGCCTGACCCTCACTAAGTCCCACACACCGCCCCCAGCCTGACCCTCTCTCCGTCCCACACACCGACCCCAGCCTGACCCTCACTCCGTCCCACACACCGTCCACAGCCTGACCCTCACTCCGTCCCACACACCGTCCCCAGCCTGACCCTCACTGCCTCCCACACACCGGCCCCAGCCTGACCCTCACTCCGTCCCACACACCGTCCCCAGCCTGACCCTCACTGCCTCCCACATACCGTCCCCAGCCTGACCCTCACTGCGTCCCACACACTGTCCCCAGAATGACCCTCACTGTGTCCCTCACACCGCCCCCAGCCTGACCCTCACGAAATCCCACACACCGCCCCCAGCCTGACCCTCTCTCCGTCCCACACACCGCCCCCAGCCTGACCCTCACTCCGTCCCACACACCGCCCCCAGCCTGACCATCACTCCGTCCCACACACTGTCCCCAGCCTGACCCTCACTGCCACCCACACACCGTCCCCAGCCTGACCCTCACTGCGTCCCACACACCGTCCCCAGCCTGACCCTCACTGCGTCCCAAACACTGTCCCCAGCCTGACCCTCACTCCGTCCCACACACCGTCCCCAGCCTGAGCCTCACTGAGTCCCACACACCGTCCCCAGCCTGACCCTCACTGCGTCCCAAACACTGTCCCCAGCCTGACCCTCACTCCGTCCCACACACCGTCCCCAGCCTGACCCTCACTGCGTCCCACACACTGTCCCCAGACTGACCCTCACTCCGTCCCACACACCGTCCCCAGCCTGACCCTCACTCCGTCCCACACACCGCCCCCAGCCTGACCCTCACTCCGTCCCACACACCGTCCCCAGCCTGACACTCACTCCGTCCCACACACCGTCCCCAGCCTGAGCCTCACTGAGTCCCACACACCGTCCCCAGCCTGACCCTCACTGTGTCCCAGACACCGTCCCCAGCCTGACCCTCACTGTGTCCCACACACCGCCCCCAGCCTGACCCTCACTGTGTCCCAGACACCGTCCCCAGCCTGACCCTCACTGTGTCCCACACACCGTCCCCAGCCTGACCCTCACTGCGTCCCACACACTGTCCCCAGCCTGACCCTCACTGCGTCCCACACACCGCAACCAGCCTGACCCTCACTCCTTCGCACACACCGTCCCCAGCCTGACCCTCACTGCCATTCTCACACCATCACCAGCCTGACCCTCACTGCGTCCCACACACCGTCCCCAAACTGACCCCCACTGCGTCCCACACACCGTCCCCAGCCTGACCCTCACTTCCTCCCACACACCATCCCCAGCCTGACCCTCACTGCGTCTCACACACCGTCCCCAGCCTGACCCTCACTCCGTCACACACACCGTCCACAGCCTGACCCTCACTGCGTCCCACACACAGTCCTCAGCCTGACCCTCACTCCGTCCAACACACCACCCCCAGCCTGACCCTCACTGCGTCCCACACACCGTCCCCAGCCTGACCCTCACTCCGTCCCACACACTGTCCCCAGCCTGACCCTCACTCCGTCCCACACACCGTCCCCAGCCTGACCCTCACTGCCTCCCACACACCGCCCCCAGCCTGACCCTCACTGCCTCCCACACACCGTCCCCAGCCTGACCCTCACTGCGTCGCACACACCGTCCCCAGCCTGACCCTCACTCCGTCCCTCACACAGTCCCCAGCCTGACCCTCACTCCGTCCCACACACCGTCCCCAGCCTGACCCTCACTGCCTCCCACACACCGTCACCAGCCTGACCCTCACTCCGTCCCACACACCGTCCTCAGCCTGACCCTCACACCGTCCCACACACCGTCCCCAGCCTGACCCCCACTGCTTCCTTCACACCGCCCCCAGCCTGACCCTCACTGCCCCCCACACACTGCCCCCAGCCTGACCCTCACTGCCGCCCACACACCGCCCCCAGCCTGACCCTCACTTCGTCCCACACACCGTCCTCAGCCTGACCCTCACTCCATCCCACACACCGCCCCCAGCCTGACCCTCACTGCCTCCCACACACCGTCCCCAGCCTGACCCTCACTGCCTCCCACACACCGTCCCCAGCCTGACCCTCACTGTGTCCCACACACCGTCCCCAGCCTGACCCTCACTGCCTCCCACACACCGCCCCCAGCCTGACCCTCACTGCCTCCCACACACCGTCCCCAGCCTGACCCTCACTGCCTCCCACACACCGTCCCCAGCCTGACCCTCACTGCGTCCCACACACCGTCCCCAGCCTGACCCTCACTGCCTCCCACACACCGCCCCCAGCCTGACCCTCACTGCCTCCCACACACCGTCCCCAGCCTGACCCTCACTGCGTCCCACACACCGTTCCCAGCCTGACCCTCACTCAGTCCCACACACCGCCACCAGCCTGACCCTCACTGCCTCCCACACACCACCCCCAGCCTGACCCTCACTGCCTCCCACACACCGCCCCCAGCCTGACCCTCACTGCGTCCCACACACCGTCCCCAGCCTGACCCTAACTGCGTCCCACACATCGTCCCAGCCTGACCCTCACTGCCTCCCACACACCGCCCCCAGCCTGACCCTCACTGCCTCCCACACACCGTCCCCAGCCTGACCCTCACTGCGTCCCACACACCTTCCCCAGCCTGACCCTCACTGCCTCCCAAACACCGCCCCCAGCCTGACCCTCACTGCCTCCCACACACCGCCCCCAGCCTGACCCTTACTGCGTCCCACACACCGCCCCCAGCCTGACCCTCACTGCATCCCACACACCGCCCCCAGCCTGACCCTCACTGCCTAACACACACCGTCCCCAGCGTGACCCTCACTGCGTCCCTCACACCCTCCCCAGCCTGACCCTCACTCCGTCCCACACACCGTCCCCAGCCTTACCCACACTGCCTCCCACACACCGCCCCCAGCCTGACCCTGACTGCGTCCCACACACCGTCCCCAGCCTGACCCTCACTCCGTCCCACACATCGCCCCCAGCCTGACCCTCACTGCCTCCCACACACCGTCCCGAGCCTGACCCTCACTCCGTCCCACACACCGTCCCCAGCCTAACCCTCACTGCGTCCCACACACCGTCCCCATCCTGACCCTCACTGCGTCCCACACATCGTCCCCAGCCTGACCCTCACTGCGTCCCACACACCGTCCCCAGCCTCACCCTCACTGCGTCCCACACACCGTCCCCAGCCTGACCCTCACTGCGTCCCACACATCGTCCCCATCCTCACCCTCACAGCGTCCCACACACCGTCCCCAGCCTCACCCTCACTGCGTCCCAAACACCGTCCCCAGCCTGACCCTCACTGCGTCCCACACACCGTCCCCAGCCTGACCCTCACTCCGTCCCACACACCGTCCCCAGCCTGACCCTCACTGCGTCCCACACACCGTCCCCAGCCTGACCCTCACTGTGTCCCATACACCGTCCCCAGCCTGACCCTTACTGCGTCCCACACACCGCCCCCAGCCTGACCCTCACTGCATCCCACACACCGCCCCCAGCCTGACCCTCACTGCCTAACACACACCGTCCCCAGCGTGACCCTCACTGCGTCCCTCACACCCTCCCCAGCCTGACCCTCACTCCGTCCCACACACCGTCCCCAGCCTGACCCTCACTGCGTCCCACACACCGTCCCCAGCCTGACCCTCACTGCGTCCCACACACCGTCCCCAGTCTGACCCTCACTGCGTCCCACACACTGTCCCCAGACTGACCCTCACTGTGTCCCTCACACCGCCCCCAGCCTGACCCTCACAAAGTCCCACACACCGCCCCCAGCCTGACCCTCTCTCCGTCCCACACACCGACTCCAGCCTGACCCTCACTCCGTCCCACACACCGTCCACAGCCTGACCCTCACTGCGTCCCACACACCGTCCCCAGCCTGACCCTCACTGCGTCCCACACACTGTCCCCAGCCTGACCCTCACTGCGTCCCACACACTGTCCCCAGCCTGACGCTCACTGTGTCCCACACACCGCCCCAGCCTGACCCTCTCTCCGTCCCACACACTGTCCCCAGACTTACCCTCACTCCGTCCCACACACCGTCCCCAGCCTGACCCTCACTCCTTCCCACACACCGTCCCTAGCCTGACCCTCACTCCGTCCCACACACTGTCACCAGACTCACCCTCACTCCGTCCCACACACCGGCCCAGCCTGACCCTCACTCCGTCCCACACACCGTCCCTAGCCTGACGCTCACTGCGTCCCACACACAGTCCTCAGCCTGACCCTCACTCAGTCCAACACACCGCCCCCAGCCTGACCCTCACTGTGTCCCACACACCGTCCCCAGCCTGACCCTCACTGCGTCCCACACACCGCCCCCAGCCTGACCCTCACTGCGTCCCACACACCGTCCCCAGCCAGACCCTTACTGCGTCCCACACACCGTCCCCAGCCTGACCCTCACTGTGTCCCACACACCGTCCCCAGCCTGACCCTCACTCTGTCCCCCACACCGTCCCCAGCCTGACGCTCACTGTGTCCCACACACCGTCCCAGCCTGACCGTCACTCCGTCCCACAGACCGCCCCCAGCCTGACCCTCACTGCGACCCACACACCGTCTCCAGCCTGACCCTCACTCCGTCCCACACACTGTCCACAGCCTGACCCTTACTGCCTCCCACACACCGTCCATAGCCTGACCCTCACTCCGTCCCACACACCATCCTCAGCCTGACCCTCACTGCGTCCCACACACTGTCCGCAGCCTGACCCTCACTCCGTTCCACACATCGTCCCCAGCCTGACCCTCACTCCGTCCCACACACCACCCCCTGCCTGACCCTCACTGCGTCCCACACACCGTCCCCAGCCTGACCCTCACTGAGTCCCACACACCGTCCCCAGACTGACCCGCACTCCGTCCCACACACCGCCCCCAGCCTGACCCTCACTCCGTCCCACACACCGCCCCCAGCCTGACCATCACTCCGTCCCACACACTGTCCCCAGCCTGACCCTCACTGCCACCCACACACCGTTCCCAGCCTGACCCTCACTGCGTCCCACACACCGTCCCCAGCCTGACCCTCAGTGCGTCCCACACACCGTCCCCAGCCTGAGACTCACTGCATCCCACACACTGTCCCCAGACTGACCCTCACTCCGTCCCACACACCGTCCCCAGCCTGACCCTCACTCCGTCCCACACACCGCCCCCAGCCTGACCCTCACTCCGTCCCACACACCATCCCCAGCCTGACCCTCACTCCGTCCCACACACCGTCCCCAGCCTGAGCCTCACTGAGTCCCACACACCGTCCCCAGCCTGACCCTCACTCCGTCCCAGACACCGTCCCCAGCCTGACCCCCACTGCGTCCCACACACCGTCCCCAGCCTGACCCTCACTGCCTCCCACACACCATCCCCAGCCTGACCCTCACTGCGTCCCACACACTGTCTCCAGCCTGACCCTCACTGCGTCCCACACACCGCAACCAGCCTGACCCTCACTCCTTCGCAAACACCGTCCCCAGCCTGACCCTCACTGCCATTCTCACACCAACACCAGCCTGACCCTCACTGCGTCCCACACACCGTCCTCAACCTGACCCCCACATGCGTCCCACACACCTTCCCCAAACTGACCCCCACTTCGTCCCACACACCGTCCCCAGCCTGACCCTCACTGCCTCCCACACACCATCCCCAGCCTGACCCTCACTGCGTCCCACACACCGTCCCCAGCCTGACCCTCACTCCGTCCCACACACCGTCCACAGCCTGACCCTCGCTGCGTCCCACACACAGTCCTCAGCCTGACCCTCACTCCGTCCAACACACCGCCCCCAGCCTGACCCTCACTGCGTCCCACACACCGTCCCCAGCCTGACCCTCACTCCGTCCCACACACCGTCCCCAGCCTGACCCTCACTCCGTCCCACACACCATCCCCAGCCTGACCCTCACTGCGTCCCACACACCGTCCCCAGCCTGACCCTCACTGCCTCCCACACACCGTCCCCAGCCTGACCCTCACTGCGTCGCACACACCGTCCCCAGCCTGACCCTCACTCCGTCCCTCACACAGTCCCCAGCCTGACCCTCACTCCGTCCCACACACCGTCCCCAGCCTGACCCGCACTGCCATCCTCACACCCTCACCAGCCTGACCCTCACTCCGTCCCACACACCGTCCCCAGCCTGACCCTCACACCGTCCCTCACACCGTCCCCAGCCTGACCCCCACTGCTTCCTTCACACCGCCCCCAGCCTGACCCTCACTGCCCCCCACACACTGCCCCCAGCCTGACCCTCACTGCCGCCCACACACCGCCCCCAGCCAGACCCTCACTTCGTCCCACACACCGTCCCCAGCCTGACCCTCACTCCATCCCACACACCGCCCCCAGCCTGACCCTCACTGCCTCCCACACACCGCCCCCAGCCTGACGCTCACTGCCTCCCACACACCGTCCCCAGCCTGACCCTCACTGTGTCCCACACACCGTCCCCAGCCTGACCCTCACTGCCTCCCACACACCGCCCCCAGCCTGACCCTCACTGCCTCCCTCACACCGCCCCCAGCCTGACCCTCACTGCGTCCCACACACCGCCCCCAGCCTGACCCTCACTGCCTCCCGCACACCGCCCCCAGCCTGACCCTCACTGCCTCCCACACACCGTCCCCAGCCTGACCCTCACTGCGTCCCACACACCGTTCCCATCCTGACCCTCACTCAGTCCCATACACCGCCACCAGCCTGACCCTCACTGCCTCCCACACACCGCCCCCAGCCTGATCCTCACTGCGTCCCACACACAGTCCCCAGCCTGACCCTCACTGCGTCCCACACACCGTCCCCAGCCTGACCCTCACTGCGCCCACAGACCGTCCCCAGCCTGACCCTCACTGCTGTCCACACACCGCCTCCAGCCTGACCCACATTCCGTCCCACACACCGCCCCCAGCCTGATCCTCACTGCGTCCGACACACCGCCCCCAGCCTGACCCTCACTGCCTCCCACACACCGCCCCCAGCCTGACCCTCACTGCGTCCCACACACCGTCCCCAGCCTGACCCTCACTGCGTCCCACACATCGTCCCAGCCTGACCCTCACTGCCTCCCACACACCGTCCCCAGCCTGACCCTCACTCAGACCCACACACCGCCACCAGCCTGACCCTCACTGCCTCCCACACACCGCCCCCAGCCTGATCCTCACTGCGTCTCACACACCGTCCCCAGCCTGACCCACATTCCGTCCCACACAACGTCCCCAGCCTGACCCTCACTGCGTCCCACACACCATCCCCAGCCTGACCCTCACTGCGTCCGACACACCGCCCCCAGCCTGACCCTCATTGCCTCCCACACACCGCCCCCAGCCTGACACTCACTGCGTCCCACACACCGTCCCCAGCCTGACCCTCACTGCGTCCCACACACCGCCCCCAGCCTGACCCTCACTGCCTCCCATACACCGTCCCCAGCCTGACCCTCACGGCGTCCCACTCACCGTCCCCAGCCTGACCCTCACTGCCTCCCAAACACCGCCCCCAGCCTGACCCTCACTGCCTCCCACACACCGCCCCCAGCCTGACCCTCACTGCATCCCACACACCGCCCCCAGCCTGACCCTCACTGCCTAACACACACCGTCCCCAGCCTGACCCTCACTGCGTCCCTCACACCCTCCTTAGCCTGACCCTCACTCCGTCCCACACACCGTCCCCAGCCTGACCCACACTGCCTCCCACACACCGCCCCCAGCCTGACCCTGACTGCGTCCCACACACCGTCCCCAGCCTGACCCTCACTCCGTCCCACACATCGGTCCCAGCCTGACCCTCACTGCCTCCCACACACCGTCCCGAGCCTGACCCTCACTCCGTCCCACACACCGTCCCCAGCCTAACCCTCACTGCGTCCCACACACCGTCCCCAGCCTGATCCTCACTGCGTCCCACACACCATCCCCAGCCTGACCCTCACTGCGTCCCACACATCGTCCCCAGCCTGACCCACACTGCGTCCCACACACCGACCCCAGCCTGACCCTCACTGCGTCCCACACACCGTCCCCAGCCTGACCCTCACTGCGTCCCACACATCGCCCCCAGCCTGACCCTCACTGCGTCCCACACACCGTCCCCAGCCTGACCCTTATCCTTCCCACACACTGTCCCCAGCCTGACCCTCACTTCCTCCCACGCACCGTCCCCAGCCTGACCCTCACTGCGTCCCACACACCGCCCCCAGCCTGACCCTCACTGCCTCCCACACACCGCCCCCAGCCTGACCCTCACTGCCTCCCACACACCGTCCCCAGCCTGACCCTCACTGCGTCCCACACACCGTTCCCATCCTGACCCTCACTCAGTCCCACACACCGCCACCAGCCTGACCCTCACTGCCTCCCACACACCGCCCCCAGCCTGATCCTCACTGCGTCCCACACACAGTCCCCAGCCTGACCCTCACTGCGTCCCACACACCGTCCCCAGCCTGACCCTCACTGCGCCCACAGACCGTCCCCAGCCTGACCCTCACTGCTGTCCACACACCGCCTCCAGCCTGACCCACATTCCGTCCCACACAACGTCCCCAGCCTGACCCTCACTGCGTCCCACACACCATCCCCAGCCTGACCCTCACTGTGTCCGACACACCGCCCCCAGCCTGACCCTCACTGCCTCCCACACACCGCCCCCAGCCTGACCCTCACTGCGTCCCACACACCGTCCCCAGCCTGACCCTCACTGCGTCCCACACATCGTCCCAGCCTGACCCTCACTGCCTCCCACACACCGTCCCCAGCCTGACCCTCACTCAGTCCCACACACCGCCACCAGCCTGACCCTCACTGCCTCCCACACACCGCCCCCAGCCTGATCCTCACTGCGTCTCACACACCGTCCCCAGCCTGACCCACATTCCGTCCCACACAACGTCCCCAGCCTGACCCTCACTGCGTCCCACACACCATCCCCAGCCTGACCCTCACTGCGTCCGACACACCGCCCCCAGCCTGACCCTCACTGCCTCCCACACACCGCCCCCAGCCTGACACTCACTGCGTCCCACACACCGTCCCCAGCCTGACCCTCACTGCGTCCCACACATCGTCCCAGCCTGACCCTCACTGCCTCCCACACACCGCCCCCAGCCTGACCCTCACTGCCTCCCATACACCGTCCCCAGCCTGACCCTCACTGCGTCCCACTCACCGTCCCCAGCCTGACCCTCACTGCCTCCCAAACACCGCCCCCAGCCTGACCCTCACTGCCTCCCACACACCGCCCCCAGCCTGACCCTCACTGCGTCCCACACACCGCCCCCAGCCTGACCCTCACTGCATCCCACACACCGCCCCCAGCCTGACCCTCACTGCCTAACACACACCGTCCCCAGCCTGACCCTCACTGCGTCCCTCACACCCTCCTTAGCCTGACCCTCACTCCGTCCCACACACCGTCCCCAGCCTGACCCACACTGCCTCCCACACACCGCCCCGAGCCTGACCCTGACTGCGTCCCACACACCGTCCCCAGCCTGACCCTCACTCCGTCCCACACATCGGTCCCAGCCTGACCCTCACTGCCTCCCACACACCGTCCCGAGCCTGACCCACACTACGTCCCACACACCGTCCCCAGCCTAACCCTCACTGCGTCCCACACACCGTCCTCAGCCTGATCCTCACTGCGTCCCACACACCATCCCCAGCCTGACCCTCACTGCGTCCCACACATCGTCCCCAGCCTGACCCTCACTGCGTCCCACACACCGTCCCCAGCCTGACCCTCACTGCGTCCCACACACCGTCCCCAGCCTGACCCTCACTGCGTCCCACACATCGTCCCCAGCCTGAACCTCACTGCGTCCCACACACCGTCCCCAGCCTGACACTCACTGCGTCCCACACACCGACCCCAGCCTGACCCTCACTGCGTCCCACACATCGCCCCCAGCCTGACCCTCACTGCGTCCCACACACCGTCCCCAGCCTGACCCTTATCCTTCCCACACACTGTCCCCAGCCTGACCCTCACTTCCTCCCACACACCGTCCCCAGCCTGACCCTCACTGCGTCCCACACATCGTCCCCAGCCTGACCCTTATCCTTCCCACACACTGTCCCCAGCCTGACCCTCACTGCGTCCCACACACCGTCCCCAGCCTGACCCTCACTCCGTCCCACACACCGTCCCCAGCCTGACCCTCACTGCGTCCCACACACCCTCACCAGCCTGACCCTCACTCCGTCCCACACACCGTCCCCAGCCTGACCCTCACTCCGTCCCACACACCGTCCTCAACCTGACCCCCAACTGCGTTCCACACACCGTCCCCAGCCTGACCCTCACTCTGTCCCACACACCGCCCCCAGCCTGACCCTCACTGCCCCCCACACACTGCCCCCAGCCTGACCCTCACTGCCGCCCACACACCGCCCCCAGCCTGACCCTCACTGCCTCCCACACACCGCCCCCAGCCTGACCCTCACTGTGTCCCACACACCGTCCCCAGCCTGACCCTCACTGCCTCCCACACACCGTCCCCAGCCTGACCCTCACTGTGTCCCACACACCGTCCCCAGCCTGACCCTCACTGCCTCCCACACACCGCCCCCAGCCTGACCCTCACTCCGTCCCACACACCGTCCCCAGCCTGACCCTCACTGCCTCCCACACACCGTCCCCAGCCTGACCCTCACTGCGTTTCACCCACCGTCCCCAGCCTGACCCTCACTCCGTCCCACACACCGTCCCCAGCCTGACCCTCACTGCCTCCCACACACCATTCCCAGCCTGACCCTCACTCCGTCCCACACACCGTCCCCAGCCTGACCCTCACTCCATCCCACACACCGCCACCAGCCTGACCCTCACTGCCTCCCACACACCGCCCCCAGCCTGATCCTCACTGCGTCCCACACACCGTCCCCAGCCTGACCCTCACTGCGTCCCACACACCGTCCCCAGCCTGACCCTCACTACATCCCACACAGCGCCCCCAGCCTGATCCTCACTGCATCCCACACACCGTCCCCAGCCTGACTCTCACTGCGTCCCACAGACCGTCCCCAGCCTGACCCTCACTGTTGTCCACACACCGCCTCCAGCCTGACCCTCATTCCGTCCCACACACCGTGCCCAGCCTGACCATCACTGCGTCCGACACACCGCCCCCAGCCTGACCCTCACTGCCTCCCACACACCGCCCCCTGCCTGACCCTCACTGCGTCCCACACACCGTCCCCAGCCTGACCCTCACTGCGTCCCACACACCGTCCCCAGCCTGACCCTCACTGCGTCCCACACATCGTCCCAGCCTGACCCTCACTCCATCCCACACACCTCCCCCAGCCGGACCCTCACTGCGTCCCACACACCGCCCCCAGCCTGACCCTCACTGCGTCCCACACACCGTCCCCAGCCTGACCCTCACTCCGTCCCACACACGGTCCACAGACTGACCCTCACTCCGACCCACACACCGTCCCCAGCCTGACCCTCACTGTATCCCATACACCGTCCCCAGCCTGACCCTCACTCCATCCCACACACCGTCCCAAGCCTGACCCTCACTCCATCCCACACACCGTCCCCAGCCTGACCCTCACTGAGTCCCACACACCGTCCCCAGCCTGACCCTCACTCCGTCCCACACACCGTCCCCAGCCTGACCCTCACTGCGTCCCTCACACCCTCCCCAGCCTGACCCTCACTCCGTCCCACACACCGTCCCCAACCTGACCCACACTGCCTCCCACACACCGCCCCCAGCCTGACCCTGATAGCGTCCCACACACCGTCCCCAGCCTGACCCTCACTGCGTCCCACACACCATCCCCAGCCTGACCCTGACTGCGTCCCACACATCGTCCCCAGCCTGACCCTCACTGCTGTCTACACACCGCCCCCAGCCTGACCCTCATTCCGTCCCACACACCGTCCCCAGCCTGACCCTCACTGCCTCCCACACACCGTCCCCTGCCTGACCCTCACTGCGTCCCACACACCGCCCCCAGCCTGACCCTCACTGCCTTCCACACACCGACCCCAGCCTGACCCTCACTGCGTCCCACACACCGTCCCCAGCCTGACCCTCACTGCGACCCACACATCGTCCCCAGCCTGACCCTCACTGCGTCCCACACATCGTCCCCAGCCTGACCCTTATCCTTCCCACACACTGCCCCCAGCCTGACCCTCACTGCCTCCCACACACCGCCCCCAGCCTGACCCTCAGTGCGTCCCACACACCGTCCCCAGCCTGACCCTCACTCCGTCCCACACACCGTTCCCAGCCTGACCCTCTCTGTGTCCCACACAGCGTCCCCAGCCTGACCCTCACTCCGTCCCACACACCGTCCCCAGCCTGACCCTCACTCCGTCCCACACACCGTCCCCAGCCTGACCCTCACTGCTTTTCACACACCGCCACCAGCCTGACCCTCACTGCGTCCCACACACCGTCCCCAGCCTGACACTCACTGCGTCGCACACACCGTCCCCAGCCTGACCCTCACTCCGTCCCTCACACAGTCCCCAGCCTGACCCTCAATCCGTCCCACACACCGTCCCCAGCCTGACCCTCACTGCCATCCTCACACCCTCACCAGCCTGACCCTCACTCCGTCCCACACACCGTCCCCAGCCTGACCCTCACACCGTCCCACACACCGTCCCCAGCCTGACCCTCACTACGTCCCACAAACCGTCCGCAGCCTGACACTCACTCCGTCCCACACAGCACCTCCAGCCTGACCCTCACTTCTTCGCACACACCGTCCCCAGCCTGACCCTCACTGCCATTCTCACACCATCACCAGCCTGACCCTCACTGCGTCCCACACACCGTTCCGAAACTGACCCCCACTGCGTCCCACACACCGCCCCCAGCCTGACCCTCACTGCCCCCCACACACTGCCCCCAGCCTGACCCTCACTGTCGCCCACACACCGCCCCCAGCCTGACCCTCACTTCGTCCCACACACCGTCCCCAGCCTGACCCTCACTACATCCCACACACCGCCCCCAGCCTGACCCACACTGCCTCCCACACACCGGCCCCAGCCTGACCCTCACTGTTTCCCACACACCGTGCCCAGCCTGACCCTCACTGCCTCCCACACACCGTCCCCAGCCTGACCCTCACTGCGTCCCACACACCGTTCCCAGCCTGACCCTCACTCCGTCCCACACACCGTTCCCAGCCTGAGCCTCACTCCGTCCCACACACCGCCACCAGCCTGACCATCACTGCCTCCCACACACCTCCCCCAGCCTGATCCTCACTGCATCCCACACACCGTCCCCAGCCTGACCCTCACTGCGTCCCACAGACCGTCGCCATCCTGACCCTCACTGCGTCCCACAGACCGTCCCCAGCCTGACCCTCACTGCTGTCCACACACCGCCTCCAGCCTGACCCTCATTCCGTCCCACACACCGTCACCAGCCTGACCCTCACTGCGTCCGACACACCGCCCCCAGCCTGACCCTCACTGCGTCCCACACACCGTCCCCAGCCTGACCCTCACTGCGTCCCACACACCGTCCCCAGCCTGACCCTCACTGCCTCCCACACATCGTCCCAGCCTGACCCTCACTCCATCCCACACACCTCCCCCAGCCGGACCCTCACTGCGTCCCACACACCGCCCCCAGCCTGACCCTCACTGCGTCCCACACACCGTCCCCAGCCTGACCCTCACTCCGTCCCACACACCGTCCCCAGCCTGACCCTCACTGTGTCCCATACACCGTCCCCAGCCTGACCCTCACTCCGTCCCACACACCGTCCCAAGCCTGACCCTCACTGTGTCCCATACACCGTCCCCAGAGTGACCCTCATTCCGTCCCACACACCGTCCCAAGCCTGACCCTCACTCCATCCCACACACCGTCCCCAGCCTGACCCTCACTGAGTCCCACACACCGTCCCCAGCCTGACCCTCACTGCCTCCCACACACAGTCCCCAGCCTGACTCCCACTCCGTCCCACACACCGTCCCCAGCCTGACCCTCACTCTGTCCCACACACCGTCCCCAGCCTGACCCTCACTGAGTCCCACACACCGTCCCCAGCCTGACCCTCACTCTGTCCCACACACCGTCCCCAGCCTGACCCTCACTGTGTCCCACACACTGTCCCCAGCCTGACCCTCACTGCGTCCCACAGTCCGCACCCAGCCTGACCCTCACTCCTTCGCACACACCGTCCCCAGTCTGACCCTCACTGCCATTCTCACACCATCACCAGCCTGACCCTCACTGCGTCCCACACACCGTCCACAGCCTGACCCTCACTGCCTCCCACACACCATCCCCAGCCTGACCCTCACTGCGTCCCACACATCGTCCACAGCCTGACCCTCACTCCGTCCCACACACCGTCCACAGCCTGACCCTCACTGCGTCCCACACACAGTCCTCAGCCTGACCCTCACTCCGTCCAACACACCGCCCCCAGCCTGACCCTCACTGCGTCCCACACACCGTCCCCAGCCTGTCCCTCACTCCGTCCCACACACCGCCCCCAGCCTGACCCTCACTGCGTCCCACACACCGTCCCCAGCCTGACCGTCACTGCCTCCCAAACACCGCCCCCAGCCTGACCCTCACTGCCTCCCACACACCGCCCCCAGCCTGACCCTCACTGCGTCCCACACACCGCCCCCAGCCTGACCCTCACTGCCTAATACACACCGTCCCCAGCCTGACCCTCACTGCGTCCCTCACACCCTCCCCAGCCTGACCCTCACTCCGTCCCACACACCGTCCCCAGCCTGACCCACACTGCCTCCCACACACCGCCCCCAGCCTGACCCTGACTGCGTCCCACACACCGTCCCCAGCCTGACCCTCACTGCGTCCCACACACCGTCCCCAGCCTGACCCTCACTGCGTCCCACACACCGTCCCCAGCCTGACCCTCACTGCGTCCCACACACCGCCCCCAGCCGGACCCTCACTGCGTCCCACACACCGCCCCCAGCCTGACCCTCACTGCGTCCCACACACCGTCCCCAGCCTGACCCTCACTCCGTCCCACACACCGTCCACAGACTGACCCTCACTCCGTCCCACACACCGTCCCCAGCCTGACCCTCACTGTGTCCCATACACCGTCCCCAGCCTGACCCTCACTCCGTCCCACACACCGTCCCAAGCCTGACCCTCACTCCATCCCACACACCGCCCCCAGCCTGACTCTCACTGCGTCCCACACACCGCCCCCAGCCTGACCCTCACTGTGTCCCACACACCGCCCCCAGCCTGACTCTCACTCCGTCCCACACACCGTCCCCAGCCTGACCCTCACTCCGTCCCACACACCGTCCCCAGCCTGACCCTCACTGAGTCCCACACACCGTCCCCAGCCTGACCCTCACTCTGTCCCACACACCGTCCCCAGCCTGACCCTCACTGCGTCCCACACACCGACCCCAGCCTGACACTCACTGTGTCCCACACACCGCCCCCAGCCTGACTCTCACTCCGTCCCACACACCGTCCCCAGCCTGACCCTCACTCTGTCCCACACACCGTCCCCAGCCTGACCCTCACTGAGTCCCACACACCGTCCCCAGCCTGACCCTCACTCCGTCCCACACACCGTCCCCAGCCTAAACCTCACTGCGCCCCACACACCGTCCCCAGCCTGACCCTCACTGCGTCCCACACACCATCCCCAGCCTGACCCTGACTGCGTCCCACACATCGTCCCCAGCCTGACCCTCACTGCTGTCTACACACCGCCCCCAGCCTGACCCTCATTCCGTCCCACACACCGTCCACAGCCTGACCCTCACTGCCTCCCACACACCGTCCCCAGCCTGACCCTCACTGCGTCCCACACACCGCCCCCAGCCTGACCCTCACTGCCTTCCACACACCGACCCCAGCCTGACCCTCACTGCATCCCACACACCGCCCCCAGCCTGACCCTCACTGCGTCCCACACACCGTCCCCAGCCTGACCCTCACTGCGTCCCACACATCGTCCCCAGTCTGACCCTTATCCTTCCCAGACACTGCCCCCAGCCTGACCCTCACTGCCTCCCATACACCGCCCCCAGCCTGACCCTGACTGCGTCCCACACACCGTCCCCAGCCTGTCCCTCACTCCGTCCCACACATCGCCCCCAGCCTGACCCTCACTGCATCCCACACACCGCCCCCAGCCTGACCCTCACTGCCTAACACACATCGTCCCCAGCCTGACCCTCACTCCGTCCCACACACCGTTCCCAGCCTGACCCTCTCTGTGTCCCACACAGCGTCCCCAGACTGACCCTCACTCCGTCCCACACACCGTCCCCAGCCTGACCCTCACTCCGTCCCACACACCGTCCCCAGCCTGACCCTCACTGCGTCGCACACACCGTCCCCAGCCTGACCCTCACTCGGTCCCTCACACAGTCCCCAGCCTGACCCTCACTCCGTCCCACACACCGTCCCCAGCCTGACCCTCACTGCCTCCCACACACCGTCCCCAGCCTGACCCTCACTCCATCCCACACACCGCCCCCAGCCTGACCCTCACTGCGTCACACACACCACCCTCAGCCTGACCCTCACTGCCTCCCACACACCATCCCCAGCCTGACCCTCACTGCGTCCCACACACCGTCCCCAGCCTGACCCTCACTCCGTCCCACACACCGTCCACAGCCTGACCCTCACTGCGTCCCACACACAGTCCGCAGCCTGACCCTCACTCCATCCAACACACCGCCCCCAGCCTGACCCTCACTGCGTCCCACACACCGTCCCCAGCCTGACCCTCACTCCGTCCCAAACACCGCCCCCAGCCTGACCCTCACTGCCTCCCACACACCGCCCCCAGCCTGACCCTCACTGCGTCCCACACACCGCCCCTAGCCTGACCCTCACTGCCTCCCACACACCGCCCCTAGCCTGACCCTCACTGCTTAACACACACCGTCCCCAGCCTGACCCTCACTCTGTCCCACACACCGTCCCCAGCCTGACCCTCACTGAGTCCCACACACCGTCCCCAGCCTGACCCTCACTCCGTCCCACACACCGTCCCCAGCCTAACCCTCACTGCGCCCCACACACCGTCCCCAGCCTGACCCTCACTGCGTCCCACACACCATCCCCAGCCTGACCCTGACTGCGTCCCACACAACGTCCCCAGCCTGACCCTCATTCCGTCCCACACACCGTCCACAGCCTGACCCTCACTGCCTCCCACACACCGTCCCCAGCCTGACCCTCACTGCTGTCTACACACCGCCCCCAGCCTGACCCTCATTCCGTCCCACACACCGTCCACAGCCTGACCCTCACTGCGTCCCACACACCGTCCCCAGCCTGACCCTCACTGCGTCCCACACACCGCCCCCAGCCTGACCCTCACTGCCTTCCACACACCGACCCCAGCCTGACCCTCACTGCATCCCACACACCGTCCCCAGCCTGACCCTCACTGCGTCCCACACACCGTCCCCAGCCTGACCCTCACTGCGTCCCACACATCGTCCCCAGCCTGACCCTTATCCTTCCCAGACACTGCCCCCAGCCTGACCCTCACTGCCCCCCATACACCGCCCCCAGCCTGACCCTGACTGCGTCCCACACACCGTCCCCAGCCTGACCCTCACTCCGTCCCACACATCGCCCCCAGCCTGACCCTCACTGCATCCCACACACCGCCCCCAGCCTGACCCTCACTGCCTAACAAACATCGTCCCCAGCCTGACCCTCACTCCGTCCCACACACCGTTCCCAGCCTGACCCTCTCTGTGTCCCACACAGCGTCCCCAGACTGACCCTCACTCCGTCCCACACACCGTCCCCAGCCTGACCCTCACTCCGTCCCACACACCGTCCCCAGCCTGACCCTCACTGCTTTTCACACACCGCCACCAGCCTGACCCTCACTCCTTCACATACACTGTCCCCAGCCTGACCCTCACTGCGTCGCACACACCGTCCCCAGCCTGACCCTCACTCGGTCCCTCACACAGTCCCCAGCCTGACCCTCACTCCGTCCCACACACCGTCCCCAGCCTGACCCTCACTGCCTCCCACACACCGTCCCCAGCCTGACCCTCACTGCGTCCCACACACCGTCCCCAGCCTGACCCTCACTCCATCCCACACACCGCCCCCAGCCTGACCCTCACTGCGTCACACACACCACCCTCAGCCTGACCCTCACTGCCTCCCACACACCATCCCCAGCCTGACCCTCACTCCGTCCCACACACCGTCCACAGCCTGACCCTCACTGCGTCCCACACACAGTCCGCAGCCTGACCCTCACTCCGTCCAACACACCGCCCCCAGCCTGACCCTCACTGCGTCCCCCACACCGTCCCCAGCCTGACCCTCACTCCGTCCCAAACACCGCCCCCAGCCTGACCCTCACTGCCTCCCACACACCGCCCCCAGCCTGACCCTCACTGCGTCCCACACACCGCCCCTAGCCTGACCCTCACTGCCTCCCACACACCGCCCCTAGCCTGACCCTCACTGCCTAACACACACCGTCCCCCAGCCTGACCCTCACTGCGTCCCACACACCGTCCCCAGCCTGACCCTCACTCCGTCCCACACACCGTCCCCAGCCTGACCCACACTGCGTCCCACACACCGTCCCCAGCCTGACCCTCACTCCGTCCCACACATCGCCCCCAGCCTGACCCTCACTGCCTCCCACACACCGCCCCGAGCCTGACCCTCACTCCGTCCCACACACCGTCCGCAGCCTAACCCTCACTGCGTCCCACACAACGTCCCCAGCCTGACCCTCACTGCGTCCCCAGTCTGACCCTCACTGCTGTCTACACACCGCCCCCAGCCTGACCCTAATTCCGTCCCACACACCGTCCCCAGCCTGACCCTCACTGCCTCCCACACACCGTCCCCAGCCTGACCCTCACTGCGTCGCACACACCGCCCCCAGCCTGACCCTCACTGCCTTCCACACACCGCCCCCAGCCTGACCCTCACTACGTCCCACACACCGTCCCCAGCCTGACCCTCACTGCGTCCCACACACCGTCCCCAGCCTGACCCTCACTGCGTCCCACACATCGTCCCCAGCCTGACCCTTATCCGTCCCACACACTGCCCCCAGCCTGACCCTCACTGCGTCCCACACACCGCCCCCAGCCTGACCCTCACTGCGTCCCACACACCGTCCCCAGCCTGACCCTCACTCCGTCCCACACACCGTCCCCAGCCTGACCCTCACTCCGTCCCATACACCGTCCCCAGCCTGACCCTCACTGCTGTCCACACACCGCCACCAACATGACCCTCACTCCGTCCCAAACACCGTCCCCAGCCTGACCCTCACTGCCTCCCACACACCGTCCCCAGCCTGACCCTCACTGCCATCCTCACACCCTCACCAGCCTGACCCTCACTCCGTCCCACACACTGTCCCCAGCCTGACCCTCACACCGTCCCATACGCCGTCCCCAGCCTGACCCTCACGCCGTCCCACAAACCGTCCCCAGCCTGACCCTCACTCCGTCCAACACACCACCTCCAGCCTGACCCTCACTCCTTCGCACATTCCGTCCCCAGCCTAACCCTCACTGCCATTCTCACACCATCACCAGCCTGACCTCTGCGTCCCACACACCGTCCTCAACCTGACCCCCACTGCGTCCCACACACCGTCCCCAACCTGACCCCCACTGCGTCCCACACACTGCCCCCAGCCTGACTCTCACTGCCCCCCACACACTGCCCCCAGCCTGACCCTCACTGCCGCCCACACACCGCCCCCAGCCTGACCCTCACTGCCCCCCACACACCGCCCCCAGCCTGACCCTCACTTCGTCCCACACACCGTCCCCAGCCTGACCCTCACTCCGTCCCACACACCGTCCCCAGCCTGACCCTCACTCCATCCCACACACCGCCCCCAGCCTGACCCACACTGCATCCCACACACCGTCCCCAGCCTGACCCTCACTCCATCCCACACACCGTCCCCAGCCTGACCCTCACTCCATCCCACACACCGCCCCCAGCCTGACCCTCACTGCCTCCCACACACCGCCCCCAGAATGACCCTCACTGCCTCCCACACACCGTCCCCAGCCTGACCCTCACTGCCTCCCACACACCGTCCCCAGCCTGACCCTCACTGCCTCCCACACACCGCCCCCAGCCTGACCCTCACTGCGACCCACACACCGCCCCCAGCCTGACCCTCACTGCCTCCCACACACCGCCCCCAGCCTGACCCTCACTGCCTCCCACACACCGTCCCCAGCCTGACCCTCACTGCGTCCCACACACCGTCCCCAGCCTGACCCTCACTCCGTCCCACACACCGCCCCCAGCCTGACCCTCACTGCCTCCCACACATGGCCCCCAGCCTGATCCTCACTGCGTCCCACACACCGTCCCCAGCCTGACCCTCACTGCGTCCCACACACCGTCCCCAGCCTAACCCTCACTGCATCCCACACACCGTCCCCAGCCTGACCCTCACTGCTGTCCACACACCGCCCCCAGCCTGACCCACATTCCGTCCCATACACCGTCCCCAGCCTGACTCTCACTGCGTCCCACACACCATCCCCAGCCTGACCCTCACTGCGTCCCACACACCGCCCCCAGCCTGACCCTCACTGCCTCCCACATACCGCCCCCAGCCTGACCCTCACTGCGTCCCACACACTGTCCCCAGCCTGACCCTCACTGCGTCCCACACACCGTCCACAGCCTGACCCTCACTGCGTCCCACACATCGTCCCCAGCCTGACCCTCACTCCATCCCACACACCTCACCCAGCCGGACCCTCACTGCGTCCCACACACCGCCCCCAGCCTGACCCTCACTGCGTCCCACACACCGTCCCCAACCTGACCCTCACTCCGTCCCACACACCGCCCCCAGCCTGACACTCACTGCGTCCCACACACCATCCCCAGCCTGACCCTCACTCCGTCCCACACACCGTCCACAGACTGACCCTCACTCCGTCCCACACACCGTCCCCAGCCTGACCCTCACTGTGTCCCATACACCGTCCCCAGCCTGACCCTCACTCCGTCCCACACACCGTCCCCAGCCTGACCCTCACTCCGTCCCACACACCGTCCCCAGCCTGACCCTCACTGCGTCCCACACACCGTCCCCAGCCTGACCCTCACTGCTGTCCACACACCGCCCCCAGCCTGACCATCACTCCGTCCCACACAGCGTCCCCAGCCTGACCCTCACTGCGTCCCACACACCGTCCCCAGCCTGACCCTCACTCCGTCCCTCACGCAGTCCCCAGCCTGACACTCACTCCGTCCCACACACCGTCCCCAGCCTGACCCTCACTGCCTCCCACACACCGTCCCCAGCCTGACCCTCACTGCCTCCCACACACCGTCCCCAGCCTGACCCTCACTCCGTCCCACAAACCTTCCCCAGCCTGACCCTCACTCCGTCCCACACACCACCCCCAGCCTGACCCTCACTCCTTCGCACGCACCGTCCCAGCCTGACCCTCACTCCCATTCTCACACCATCACCAGCCTGACCCTCACTCCGTCCCACACAGCGTCCACAGCCTGACCCTCATTGCTGTCCACACACTGTCCCCAGCCTGACCCTCACTCCGTCCCACACACCGTCCCCAGCCTGACCCTCACTCCGTCCCACACACCACCCCCAACCTGACCCTCACTCCATCGCACACACCGTCCCCAGCCTGACCCTCACTGCCATTCTCACACCATCACCAGCCTGACCCTCACTCCGTCCCACACAGCATCCACAGCCTGACCCTCACTGCCGGCCACACACCTTTCCCAGCCTGTCCCTCATCGTCGTCCAACACCGCTCCCAGGCTGAAACTCACTGCCAACCACATACCGCCTCCAGCCTGACCCTTCTGCCACCCACACATTGCCCCACAGCCTGACACTCACCGCCGTCCACTCACCACCCCCTGCCTGACCCTCACTGCCGCTCACACAACACCCCCAGCCTGACCCTCAGTATTGTCAAAAACTACTCCCAGCCTGACGCTCAACGCTGCCCACACATTGTCCCACAGCCTGACACTCACCGCCCTCATCCTAACCATCACCAGCATCTACGCACCACGCCCAGCCTAACCCTTACCACCGTCTGCACACCACCCCAGTCAGAATCCACACTGCCCCCAGCCTGACCCTAACCGCCGTCCACACACCGCTCTCAACCCGACCTTCTCCGCCATCCACACACCAACCCAGCCTGACCCTCACTGCCATCCACACACTGACACAGCCTGACCCTTACCACCATCTGCACACCACCTCAGTCTGACTCTCACCAGAATCCACACTGCCCCAAGCCTGACCCTAACCACCGTCCACACACCGCCCCCAGCCTGACCCTAACTGCCTCCCACACACCGTCCCCAGCCTGACCCTCACTGCCTCCCACACACCGCCCCCAGCCTGACCCTCACTGCCTCCCACACACCGCCCCCAGCCTGACCCTCACTGCAACCCACACACCGCCCCCAGCCTGACCCTCACTGCCTCCCACACACCGCC
Organism: Chiloscyllium plagiosum; assembly: GCF_037043375.1. Classification (NCBI taxonomy): domain Eukaryota; kingdom Metazoa; phylum Chordata; class Chondrichthyes; order Orectolobiformes; family Hemiscylliidae; genus Chiloscyllium; species Chiloscyllium plagiosum. The sequence continues at coordinate 73,575,144 of NW_028270183.1, forward strand.
CCCAGCCTGACCCTCACTGCCTCCCACACACCGTCCCCAGCCTGACCATCACTGCGTCCCACACACCGTCCCCAGCCTGACCCTCACTCCGTCCCACACACCGCCCCCAGCCTGACTCTCACTGCCTCCCACACACGGCCCCCAGCCTGATCCTCACTGCGTCCCACACACCGTCCCCAGCCTGACCCTTACTGCCTCCCACACACTGTCCCCAGCCTGACCCTCACTGCGTCCCACACACTGTCCCCAGCCTGACCCTCACTGCTGTCCACACACCGCCCCCAGCCTGACCCACATTCCGTCCCACACACCGTCCCCAGCCTGACTCTCACTGCGTCCCACACACCATCCCCAGCCTGACCCTCACTGCGTCCCACACACCGCCGCCAGCCTGACCCTCACTGCCTACCACATACCGCCCCCAGCCTGACCCTCACTGCGTCCCACACACTGTCCCCAGCCTGACCCTCCCTGCGTCCCACACACCGTCCCCAGCCTGACCCTCACTGCGTCCCACACATCGTCCCCAGCCTGACCCTCACTCCATCCCACACACCTCACCCAGCCGGACCCTCACTGCGTCCCACACACCGCCCCCAGCCTGACCCTCACTGCGTCCCACACACCGTCCCCAGCCTGACCCTCACTGCGTCCCACACACCGTCCCCAGACTGACCCTCACTCCGTCCCACACACCGTCCACAGACTGACCCTCACTCCGTCCCACACACTGTCCCCAGCCTGACCCTCACTGTGTCCCATACACCGTCCCCAGCCTGACCCTCACTCCGTCCCACACACCGTCCCCAGCCTGACCCTCACTCCGTCCCACACACCGTCCCCAGCCTGACCCTCACTGCGTCCCACACACCGTCCCCAGCCTGACCCTCACTGCTGTCCACACACCGCCCCCAGCCTGACCCTCACTCCGTCCCTCACGCAGTCCCCAGCCTGACACTCACTCCGTCCCACATACCGTCCCCAGCTTGACCCTCACTGCCTCCCACACACCGTCCCCAGCCTGACCCTCACTCCGTCCCACACACCACCCCCAGCCTGACCCTCACTCCTTCGCACACACCGTCCCAGCCTGACCCTCACTCCCATTCTCACACCATCACCAGCCTGACCCTCACTCCGTCCCACACAGCGTCCACAGCCTGACCCTCACTGCTGTCCACACACTGTCCCCAGCCTGACCCTCACTCCGTCCCACACACCGTCCCCAGCCTGACCCTCACTCCGTCCCACACACCGTCCCCAGTCTGACCCTCACTCCATCCCACACACCACCCCCAACCTGACCCTCACTCCATCGCACACACCGTCCCCAGCCTGACCCTCACTGCCATTCTCACACCATCACCAGCCTGACCCTCACTCCGTCCCACACAGCGTCCACAGCCTGACCCTCACTGCCGGCCACACACCATTCCCAGCCTGACCCTCATCGTCGTCCAACACCGCTCCCAGGCTGACACTCACTGCCAACCACATACCGCCTCCAGCCTGACCCTTCTGCCACCCACACATTGCCCCACAGCCTGACACTCACCGCCGTCCACTCACCACCCCCTGCCTGACCCTCACTGCCGCTCACACAACACCCCCAGCCTGACCCTCAGTATTGTCAAAAACTACTCCCAGCCTGACGCTCAACGCTGCCCACACATTGTCCCACAGCCTGAGACTCACCGCCCTCATCCTAACCATCACCAGCATCTACGCACCACGCCCAGCCTAACCCTTACCACCGTCTGCACACCACCCCAGTCATAATCCACACTGCCCCCAGCCTGACCCTAACCGCCGTCCACACACCGCTCTCAACCCGACCTTCTCCGCCATCCACACACCAACCCAGCCTGACCCTCACTGCCATCCACACACTGACCCAGCCTGACCCTTACCACCATCTGCACACCACCTCAATCTGACTCTCACCAGAATCCACACTGCCCCAAGCCTGACCCTAACCACCGTCCACACACCGCCCCCAACCCGACCTTCTCCACCTTCCACACATCGCTCCAGCCTGGCCTTCACCGGCATCCACACACCACCCCCAGCCTGGCCTTCACCGGCATCCACACACCACCCCCAGCCTGAACCTCACTGCCATCCTCACACTGACCCAGCCTGACCCTTACTGCCATCAACACAATGCCCCCAGACTGATCTTCACTGCCGCCCATACAATGCCCTCAGCCTGACTCTCAGCGCCGTCCACACACTCCCCCCAGCCTGACCCTCACTGCTGTCCACACATCGCCCCCAGCCTGACCTTCACCGGCATCCACACACCACCCCAAGTCTCACCCTCACTGCCATCCACACACCGACTCAGCCTGACCCTTACTGCCATCCACACACCGACCCAGACTGATCTTAACTGCCGCCCACACAATGCCCCCAAGACTGACCCTCAGCGCCATCCATACATCGCCCCCAGCCTGACCCTCACCACCTTCCAAAGACCGCCCCTAGGCTGGCCCTCACTGATGGCCACACCGCCCTCAACCTGACCCTTACTGCTACCCACAAATCACCCCATCCTGACTCTCACTGCCGTCCAACACTGCCCCCCGCCTGACCCTCACTGCCGCTCACACACAGCCAACAGCCTGACTCTCACCACCATCCACACACTGCCCCCAGCCTGAGCCTCACCACCGTCCACATAGTGCCCCCAGCCTGACACTCACCACCGCCGACACGCTGACCCTCAATGCTGTTCACAAAGCACCCCCAACCTGTCTCTCACTACTGTCCACACACCGCCCCCAGCCTGACCCTCACCACCGTCCACACACCGCCCCCAGCCTGACCCTCACAACCTTCCAAAGACCACCCCCAGGGTGGCCTTCACTGCCGTCCACACACTGCCCTTAGCCTGACCCTCACCGCCCCGGACTCACTGCCCCCAGCCTGTCCCTCACCGCCCCCAGCTTGTCCTTACCGCCCCCAGCCTGACCTTACCGCCCCCATCATGACCCTCACCGCCGTCCATCATTGCCCCCAGCCTGACCCTCAGTGCCATCCGCACACTGCCCCTAGGCTGACCCTCACTGCCACCCACAAACCACCCCCAGACTGACCCTCAATGCCATTCACACACCGCCCCCAGCCAGACCCTCACTGCTCCGCCACACACCACCTCACAGCCTGACCCTCACCGCCCCGGACGCACTGCCCCCTGCCGGACCCTCACCACACCCAGCCTGACCTTACGGCCCCCAGCCTGACCCTGACCGCTGTCCCTGTGAGGGACCCTGTGAGGGTCAGGCTGGGCATGGAGTGTAGACGGCGGCGAGGGTCAAGCTGGGGGTGATGTGTGGATGGCAGAAAGGATCAGACTGGAGACGGCACTTGCGTGGTGATGAGGGTCAGACTGAGGACCGTGTGTGGGCGGCAGCGAGGCTCAGACTGGGGGCGGTGTGTGGATGGCACTGAGGGTCAGTCTAGGGGTGGTGTGTGGGTGGCAGCGATGGTAATGCTTGGGGCTGTGTGTAGATGGCGCTGAGGGTCAGGTTGAGGGCGGTGTGTGAGCGGCAGTGAGGACCAGGCTGGGGGTGGAGTGTGGATGGTGGTGAGGATCAGACTGAGGGCGGTGTGTAGATGGCGCTGAGGGTCAGACTGAGGGCGGTGTGTGGACGGTGGTGAGGGTCGGGCAGGGGGCGGTGTGTGGACGGTGGTGAGGGTCGGGCAGGGGGCGGTGTGTGGACGGTGGTAAGGGTCAGGCTGGGGGCGGTGTGTGCACGGCAGTGAGGGACAGGCTGTGATGGTGTGTGGACGGCAGTGAGGTTCAGACTGGGGGTGGAGTGTCAGCGGTGGTGAGTGTCAGGCTGGGGGCAGGGTGTGGACGGTGGTGAGGGTCAGGCTGTGGCTAGTGTGTGGAAGGTGGTGAGTGTCAGGTTGGGGCGGTGTGTGGACGGCGCTGAGAGTCAGGCTGAGGGCAGTGTGTGGATGGTGGTGAGGGTCAGGTTGTTGGCAGTGTGTGGATGGCGCTTAGGGTCAGGATGGGGTGGTTTGTGGGAAGCAGTAAGGCTAAGGCTGAGTGCGGTGTGTGGGCATCAGTGAGGGCCAGCCTAGGGGCGGTCTTTGGAAGGTGGTGAGAGTCAGGCTGGGGGCGGTGTATGGATGGCGCTGGGGGTCAGTCTTGGGGGCATTGTGTGGGCGGCAGTGAAGATCAGTCTGGGGCGGTGTGTGGATGGCAGTAAGGGTCAGGCTGGGTCGGTGTGTGGATGGCAGTACAGGTCCGGCTGGGTCGGTCTGTGGATGGCAGTGAGGGTGAGGCTGGGGATGGTGTGTGGATGGCGGCGAAGGTCAGGTTGGGAGCAGTGTGTGGACGGCAGTGAGGGTCAGGCTGTGGGCAGTGTGGATTCTGGTGAGAGTCAGACTGGGGTGGTATGCAGACAGTGGACGGTCGTAAGGGTCAGGCTGGGTCGGTATGTGGATGGCAGTGAGGGTCAGGCTGGGGGTGGTGTGTGGATGCCGGTGAAGGTCAGGTTGGGGACGATGTGTGGACGGCAGAGAGGTTCAGCTTGGGGACGGTGTGTGGACGGCGGAGAGGGTCTGGCTGGGGGCAATGTGGATTCTGGTGAGAGTCAGATTGGGGTGGTGCACGGATGGTGGTAAGGGTCAGGATGGGTTGGTGTGTGGATGGCAGTGAGGGTCAGGCTGGGGGTGGTGTGTGGATGCCGGTGAAGGTCAGGCTGGGGGCAATGTGTGGGCAGCAGAGAAGGTCAGGTTGAGGGTGGTGTGTGGACGGCAGTGAGGGTCAGGCTGGGAGCAATGTGAATTCCAGTGAGAGAGAGACTGGGGTGGTATGCGAATGCTGGTGATGGTTAGGCGGGGGGATGGTGAGTGTCAGGGTGTGGCACAATGTGTGGGCAGCATTGAGGGTCAGGCTGGGAGCGGTGTTGGATGATGGTGAGGGTCAGGCTGAGGGCGGTGAGTGGACAGTGGTGAGTGTCAGGATGTGGGACAATGTGTGGGCAGCGTTAAGGTTCAGGCTGGGAGCGGTGTTCGACAATGCTGAGGGTCAGGCTGGGGTGTTGTGTGAGCTTCAGTGAGGGTCAGGCAGGGGGTGGTGAGTGGACAGCGGTGAGTGTCAGGCTGTGGGGCAATGTGTGGGTGGCAGTAAGGGTCAGGCTGGAGGCGGAATGAGGTTAGCAGTGAGTGTCAGCCTGGGAGCGGTGTGGGACGAAAATGAGGGTCAGGCTGGTGTTGGTGTGTGGGCGGCAGTGGGTCAAGCTGGGGGCGGTGTGTAGGCGGCAGTGTGGGTCAAGCTGGGGGATGTATTGGACAGCAATGAGGGTCAGGCTGGTGGTGGTATGTGGGTGGCAGTGAGGGTCAGGCTGGGGGCGGTGTGTGGGAGGCAGTGAGGGTCAGGCTGGGGGCGGTGTGTGGGAGGCAGTGAGGGTCAGGCTGGGGGCGGTGTGTGGGAGGCAGTGAGGGTCAGTCTGGGGGCGGTGTGTGGACAGCAGTGAGGGTCAGGCTGGGGGCGGTATGTGGGAGACAGGGAGGGTCAGGCTGGGTGCGGTGTGTGGGAGGCAGTGAGGGCCAGGCTGGGGGCGGTGTGTGGGAGACAGTGAGGGTCAGGCTGGGGGCGGTGTGTGGGAGGCAGTGAGGGTCAGGCTGGGGATGGTGTGAGGATGGCAGTGAGGGTCAGGCTGGGGGCGGTGTGTGGGATGGAGTAAGGGTCAGGCTGGGGACGGTGTGTGGGATGCAGTGAGGGTCAGACAGGGGACGGTGTGTGGGATGCAGTGAGGGTCAGACTGGGGACGGTGTGTGGGACGCAGTGAGGGTCAGACTGGGGACGGTGTGTGGGAGGCAGTGAGGGTCAGGCTGGGGACGGTGCGTGGGACGCAGTGAGGGTCAGGCTGGGGACGGTGTGTGGGAGGCAGTGAGGGTCAGGCTCGGGACGGTGTGTGGGAGGCAGTGAGGGTCAGGCTGGGGACGGTGTGTTCGACGCAGTGAGGGTCAGGCTGGGGGCGGTGTGTGGGACGGAGTGAGGGTCAGGCTGGGGACAGTGTGTGGGACGCAGTGAGGGTCAGACTCGGGACGGTGTGTGGGACGCAGTGAGGGTCAGGCTGTGGACGGTGTGTGGGACGCAGTGAGGGACAGGCTGGGGACGGTGTGTGGGACGCAGTGAGGGTCAGGCTGGGGGCGGTGTGTGGGAGGCAGTGAGGGTCTGGCTGGGGACGGTGTGTGTGACGGAGTGAGGATCAGGCTGGGGACGGTGTGTGGGACGCAGTGAGGGTCAGGCTGGGGACGGTGTGTGTGACGGAGTGAGGGTCAGGCTGGGGACGGTGTGTGGGACGCAGTGAGGGTCAGGCTGGGGACGGTGTGTGGGACGCAGTGAGGGTCAGGCTGGGGGCGGTGTGTGGGAGGCAGTGAGGGTCAGGCTGGGGACGGTTTGTGGGACGGAGTGAGGGTCAGGCTGGGGACGGTGGGTTAAACGCAGTGAGGGTCAGGCTGGGGACGGTGTGTGGGAGGCAGTGAGGGTCAGGCTGGGGACGGTGTGTGGGAGGCAGTGAGGGTCAGGCTGGGGACGGTGTGTGGGACGGAGTGAGGGTCAGGCTGGGGGCGGTGTGTGGGACGGAGTGAGGGTCAGGCTGGGGATGGTGTGTGGGAGGCAGTGAGGGTCAGGCTGGGGACGGTGTGTGGAAGGCAGTGAGGGTCAGGCTGGGGGCGGTGTGTGGGACGCAGTGAGGGTCAGGCTGGGGGCGGTGTGTGGGACGCAGTGAGGGTCAGGCTGGGGACGGTGTTTGGGACGCAGTGAGGGTCAGGCTGGGGGCGGTGTGTGGGACGCAGTGAGGGTCAGGCTGGGGGCGGTGTTTGGGACGGTGTGAGGGTCAGGCTGGGGGCGGTGTGTGGGAGGCAGTGAGGGTCAGGCTGGGGGTGGTGTGTGGGACGCAGTGAGGGTCAGGCTGGGGACGGTGTGTGGGACGGAGTGAGGCTCAGGCTGGGGATAGTGTGTTAACGGCAGTGAGGGTCAGGTTGGGGACAGTGTGTGGGACGGAGTGATGGTCAGGCTGGGGGCGGTGTGTGGGACGGAGTGAGGGTCAGGCTGGGGACGGTGTGTGGGAGGCAGTGAGGGTCAGGCTGGGGACGGTGTGTGGGAGGCAGTGAGGGTCAGGCTGGGGACGGTGTGTTAATGGCAGTGAGGGTCAGGTTTGGGACGGTGTGTGGGACGAAGTGAGGGTAAGGTTGGGGACGGTGTGTGTGACGGAGTGAGGGTCAGGCTGGGGACGTTGTGTGGGAGGCAGTGAATGTCAGGCTGGGGCGGTGTGTGGGACACAGTGAGGGTCAGGCTGGGGACGGTGTGTGGGACGCAGTGAGGGTCAGGTTGGGGACGGTGTGTGGGACGGAGTGAGGGTCAGGCTGGGGACGGTGTGTGGGAGGCAGTGAGGGTCAGGCTGGGGACGGTGTGCGGTACGCAGTGAGGGTCAGGCTGGGGACGGTGTGTGGGAGGCAGTGAGGGTCAGGCTGGGGACTGTGTGTGGAAGGCAGTGATGGTCAGGCTGGGGGCGGTGTGTGGGATGCAGTGAGGGTCAGGCTGGGGACGGTGTGTGGGATGCAGTGAGGGTCAGGCTGGGGGCGGTGTGCGGGACGCAGTGAGGGTCAGGCTGAGGACGGTGTGTGGGACGGAGTGAGGGTGAGGCTGGGGCCGGTGTGTGGGACGCAGTGAGTGTCAGGCTGGGGTCGGTGTGTGGGACGCAGTGAGGGTCAGGCTGGGGACGGTGTGTGGGACGGAGTGAGGGTCAGGCTGGTGGCGGTGTGTGGGACGGAGTGAGGGTGAGGCTGGGGCCGGTGTGTGGGACGCAGTGAGTGTCAGGCTGGGGTCGGTGTGTGGGACGCAGTGAGGGTCAGGCTGGGGACGGTGTGTGGGACGGAGTGAGGGTCAGGCTGGGGGCGGTGTGTGGGAGGCAGTGAGGGTCAGGCTGAGGGTGGTGTGTGGACGGCAGTGAGGGTCAGGCTTGGAGCAATGTGAATTCCAGTGAGAGAGAGACTGGGGTGGTATGCGAATGCTGGTGATGGTTAGGCGGGGGGATGGTGAGTGTCAGGGTGTGGCACAATGTGTGGGCAGCATTGAGGGTCAGGCTGGGAGCGGTGTTGGATGATGGTGAGGGTCAGGCTGAGGGCGGTGAGTGGACAGTGGTGAGTGTCAGGATGTGGGACAATGTGTGGGCAGCGTTAAGGTTCAGGCTGGGAGCGGTGTTCGACAATGCTGAGGGTCAGGCTGGGGGTGTTGTGTGAGCTTCAGTGAGGGTCAGGCAGGGGGTGGTGAGTGGACAGCGGTGAGTGTCAGGCTGTGGGGCAATGTGTGGGTGGCAGTAAGGGTCAGGCTGGAGGCGGAATGTGGTTAGCAGTGAGTGTCAGCCTGGGAGTGGTGTGGGACGACAATGAGGGTCAGGCTGGTGATGGTGTGTGGGCGGCAGTGGGTCAAGCTGGGGGCGGTGTGTAGGCGGCAGTGTGGGTCAAGCTGGGGGATGTATTGGACAGCAATGAGGGTCAGGCTGGTGGTGGTATGTGGGTGGCAGTGAGGGTCAGGCTGGGGGCGGTGTGTGGGAGGCAGTGAGGGTCAGGCTGGGGGCGGTGTGTGGGAGGCAGTGAGGGTCAGTCTGGGGGCGGTGTGTGGGCAGCAGTGAGGGTCAGGCTGGGCGCGGTGTGTGGGAGGCAGTGAGGGCCAGGCTGGGGGCGGTGTGTGGGAGACAGTGAGGGTCAGGCTGGGGGCGGTGTGTGGGAGGCAGTGAGGGTCAGGCTGGGGATGGTGTGAGGATGGCAGTGAGGGTCAGGCTGGGGGCGGTGTGTGGGATGCAGTGAGGGTCAGACAGGGGACGGTGTGTGGGATGCAGTGAGGGTCAGACTGGGGACGGTGTGTGGGACGCAGTGAGGGTCAGGCTGGGGACGGTGTGTGGGAGGCAGTGAGGGTCAGGCTGGGGACGGTGTGTGGGAGGCAGTGAGGGTCAGGCTGGGGACGGTGTGTTCGACGCAGTGAGGGTCAGGCTGGGGGCGGTGTGTGGGACGGAGTGAGGGTCAGGCTGGGGACAGTGTGTGGGACGTAGTGAGGGTCAGACTGGGGACGGTGTGTGGGACGCAGTGAGGGTCAGGCTGGGGACGGTGTGTGGGACGCAGTGAGGGACAGGCTGGGGACGGTGTGTGGGACGCAGTGAGGAACAGGCTGGGGGCGGTGTGTGGGAGGCAGTGAGGGTCTGGCTGGGGACGGTGTGTGTGACGGAGTGAGGGTCAGGCTGGGGACGGTGTGTGGGACGCAGTGAGGGTCAGGCTGGGGGCGGTGTGTGGGAGGCAGTGAGGGTCTGGCTGGGGACGGTGTGTGTGACGGAGTGAGGGTCAGGCTGGGGACGGTGTGTGGGACGCAGTGAGGGTCAGGCTGGGGGCGGTGTGTGGGAGGCAGTGAGGGTCAGGCTGGGTACGTTGTGTGGGACGGAGTGAGGGTCAGGCTGGGGACGGTGTGAGGATGGCAGTGAGGTTCATGCTGGGGACGGTGTGTGGGAGGCAGTGAGGATCAGGCTGGGGTCGTTGTGTGGGACTGAGTGAGGGTCAGACTGGGGACGGTGTGTGGGAGGCAGTGAGGGTCAGGCTGGGGTCGGTGTGTGGGACGGAGTGAGGGTCAGGCTGGGGACGGTGTGTGGGAGGCAGTGAGGGTCAGGCTGGGACGGTGTGTGGGTCGCAGTGAGGGTCAGGCTGGGGACGGTATGTGGGACGGAGTGAGGTTCAGGCTGGGGACTGTGATTGGGATGGAGTGAGGGTCAGGCTGGGGACGGTGTGTGGGACGGAGTGAAGGTCAGGCTGGGGACGGTGTGTGCGATGGAGTGAAGGTCAGGCTGGTGCCGGTGTGTGGGAGGCAGTGAGTGTCAGGCTGGGGGCGGTGTGTGGGACGCAGTGAGGGTCAGGCTGGGGACGGTGTGTGGGACGGAGTGAGGGTCAGGTTGGGGATGGTGTGTGGGACGGAGTGAGGGTCAGGCTGGGGACGGTGTGTGGGAGGCAGTGAGGGTCAGGCTGGGGAAGGTGTGCGGGAGGCAGTGAGGGTCAGGCTGGGGACTGTGTGTGGAAGGCAGTGAGGGTCAGGCTGGGGGCGGTGTGTGGGAGGCAGTGAGGGTCAGGCTTTTGACGGTGTGTGGGACGCAGTGAGGGTCAGACTGGGGACGGTGTGTGGGAGGCAGTGAGGGTCAGGCTGGGGACGGTGCGTTGGTCGCAGTGAGGGTCAGGCTGGGGACGGTGTGTGGACGGAGTGAGGGTCAGGCTGGGGACGGTGTGTGGGACGGAGTGAGGGTCAGTCTGGGGACGGTGTGTGGGATGGAGTGAGGGTCAGGCTGGGGACGGTGTGTGGGACGGAGTGAGGGTCAGGCTGGGGCCGGTGTGTGGGACGCAGTGAGTGTCAGGCTGGGAACGGTGTGTGGGACGCAGTGAGGGTCAGGCTGGGGACAGTGTGTGGGACGCAGTGAGTGTCAGGCTGGGGACGGTGTGTGGGACGGAGTGAGGGTCAGGCTGGGGACGGTGTGTGGGATGGAGTGAGGGTCAGGCTGGGGACGGTGTGTGGGACGGAGTGAGGGTCAGGGTGGGGACGGTGTGTGGGACGCAGTGAGTGTCATCCTGGGGACGGTGTGTGGGACGGAGTGAGGGTCAGGCTGGGGACGGTGTGTGGGAGGCAGTGAGGGTCAGTCTGGGGAAGGTGTGTGGGACGGAGTGAGGGTCAGGCTGGGTACGTTGTGTGGGACGGAGTGAGGGTCAGGCTGGGGACGGTGTGTGGGACGGAGTGAGGGTCAGGCTGGGGACGGTGTGAGGATGGCAGTGACGGTCAGGCTGGGGACGGTGTGTGTGAGGCAGTGAGGGTCAGGCTGGGGACGGTGTGTGGGTCGCAGTGAGGGTCAGGCTAGGGACGGTGTGTGGGACGAAGTGAGAGTCAGGCTGGGGACGGTGTGTGGGATGGAGTGAGGGTCAGGCTGAGGACGGTGTGTGGGACGGAGTGAGGGTCAGGCTGGGGCCGGTGTGTGGGATGGAGTGAGGGTCAGGCTGGGGACGGTGTGTGGGATGAGTGAGGGTCAGGCTGGGGACGGTTTGTGGGACGGAGTGAGGGTCAGGCTGGGGCCGGTGTGTGGGACGCAGTAAGGGTCAGACTGGGGACGGTGTGTGGGGGGCAGTGAGGGTCAAGCTGGGGACAGTCTGTGGGACGCAGTGAGGGTCAGGCAGCGGACGGTGTGTGGGAGGCAGTGAGGGTCAGGCTGGGGACGGTGTGTGGGACGGAGTGAGGGTCAGGCTGGGGCCGGTGTGTGGGACGGAGTGACGGTCAGGCTGGGGACGGTGTGTGGGACGCAGTGAGGGTCAGGCTGGGGATGTTGTGTGGGAGGCAGTGAGGGTCAGGCTGGGGACGGTGTGTGGGAGGCAGTGAGGGTCAGGCTGGGGACGGTGTGTGGGACGCAGTGAGGGTCAGGCTGGGTACATTGTGTGGGATGGAGTGAGGGTCAGGCTGGGGGCGGTGTCTGGGACGGAGTGAGGGTCAGGCTGGGGACGGTGTGAGGATGGCAGTGAGGTTCAGGCTGGGGACGGTGTTTGGGAGGCAGTGAGGGTCAGGCTGGGGTCGTTGTGTGGGACGGAGTGAGGGTCAGGCTGGGGACGGTGTGTGGGACGGAGTGAGGGTCAGGCTGGAGACGGTGTGTGGGACGGAGTGAGGGTCAGGCTGGGGACGGTGTGTGGGAGGCAGTGAGGGTCAGGCTGGGACGGTGTGTGGGTCGCAGTGAGGGTCAGGCTGGGGACGGTGTGTAGGACGCAGTGAGGGTCAGGCTGGGGACGGTGTGTAGGACGGAGTGAGGTTCAGGCTGGGGACGATGTGTGGCACGGAGTGAGGGTCAGGCTGGGGACGGTGTGTGGGACGGAGTGAGGGTCAGGCTGGGGACGGTGTGTGGGACGGAGTGAGGGTCAGGCTGGGGACGGTGTGTGGGACGCAGTGAGGGTCAGGCTGGGGACGGTGTGTGGGACGGAGTGAGGGTCAGGCTGGGGACGGTGTGTGGGATGGAGTGAGGGTCAGGCTGGGGACGGTGTGTGGGACGGAGTGAGGGTCAGGCTGGGGATGGTGTGTGGGAGACAGTGAGGGTCAGGCTGGGGACAGTTTGTGGGACGCAGTGAGGGTCAGTCTGGGTACGTTGTGTGGGACGGAGTGAGGGTCAGGCTGGGGACGGTGTGTGGGACGGAGTGAGGGTCAGGCTGGGGGTGGTGTGTGGGAGACAGTGAGGGTCAGGCTGGGGACGGTGTGTGTGAGGCAGTGAGGGTCAGGCTGGGGACGGTGTGTGTGAGGCAGTGAGGGTCAGGCTAGGGATGGTGTGTGGGACGGAGTGAGAGTCAGGCTGGGGACGGTGTGTGGGACGGAGTGAGGGTCAGGCTGGGGACAGTGTGTGGGACGCAGAGATTGTCAGGCTGGGGACGGTGTGTGGGACGCAGTAAGGGTCAGACTGGGGACGGTGTGTGGGACGCAGTGAGGGTCACGCTGGGGACGGTGTGTGGGAGGCAGTGAGGGTCAGGCTGGGGACGGTGTGTGGGACGGAGTGAGGGTCAGGCTGGGGACGGTGTGTGGGACGCAGTGAGGGTCAGGCTGGGGACGGTGTGTGGGACGGAGTGAGGGTCAGGCTGGGGACGGTGTGTGGGACGGAGTGAGGGTCAGGCTGGGGCCGGTGTGTGGGAGGCAGTGAGGTTCAGGCTGGGGACGGTGTGTGGGACGGAGTGAGGGTCAGGCTGGGGACGGTGTGTGGGATGGAGTGAGGGTCAGGCTGGGGACGGTGTGTGGGACGGAGTGAGGGTCAGGCTGGGGACGGTGTGTGGGATGGAGTGAGGGTCAGGCTGGGGACGGTGTGTGGGACGGAGTGAGGGTCAGGCTGGGGACGGTGTGTGGGAGGCAGTGAGGGACAGGCTGGGGATGGTGTGTGGGAGGCAGTGAGGGTCAGGCTGGGGACGGTGTGTGGGAGGCAGTGAGGGTCAGGCTGGGGACGGTGTGTGGGACGCAGTGAGGGTCAGGCTGGGTACGTTGTGTGGGACGGAGTGAGGGTCAGGCTGGGGACGGTGTCTGGGATGGAGTGAGGGTCAGGCTGGGGACGGTGTGAGGATGGCAGTGAGGTTCAGGCTGGTGACGGTGTGTGGGAGGCAGTGAGGGTCAGGCTGGAGTCGGTGTGTGGGACAGAGTGAGTGTCAGGCTGGGGACGGTGTGTGTGATGGAGTGAGGGTCAGGCTGGGGACGGTGTGAGGATGGCAGTGAAGTTCAGGCTGGGGACGGTGTGTGGGAGGCAGTGAGGGTCAGGCTGGGGTCGTTGTGTGGGACGGAGTGAGGGTCAGACTGGGGACGGTGTGTGGGAGGCAGTGAGGGTCAGGCTGGGGTCGGTGTGTGGGACGGAGTGAGGGTCAGGCTGGGGACGGTGTGTGGGATGGAGTGAGGGTCAGGCTGGGGACGGTGTGTGGCACGGAGTGAGGGTCAGGCTGGGGACGGTGTGTGGGACGGAGTGAGGGTCAGGCTGGGACGGTGTGTGGGTCGCAGTGAGGGTCAGGCTGGGGACGGTGTGTGGGACGGAGTGAGGGTCAGGCTGGGGACGGTGTGTGGGACGGAGTGAGGGTCAGGCTGGTGACGGTGTGTGGCACGGAGTGAGGGTCAGGCTGGGGACGGTGTGTGGGACGCAGTGAGGGTCAGGCTGAGGACGGTGTGTGGGACGCAGTGAGGGTCAGGCTGGGGGCGGTGTGTGGGATGGAGTGAGGGTCAGGCTGGGGACGGTGTGTGGGACGGAGTGAGGGTCAGGCTGGGGACGGTGGGTGAAACGCAGTGAGGGTCAGGCTGGGGACGGTGTGTGGGACGGAGTGAGCGTCAGGCTGGCGGCGGTGTTTGGGACGGAGTGAGGGCCAGGCTGGGGACGGTGTGTGGGAGGCAGTGAGGGTCAGGCTGGGGACGGTGTGTGGGACGCAGTGAGGGTCAGGCCGGGGACGGTGTGTCGGACGGAGTGAGGGTCAGGCTGGGGACGGTGTGTGGGACGGAGTGAGCGTCAGGCTGGCGGCGGTGTTTGGGACGGAGTGAGGGTCAGGCTGGGGACGGTGTGTGGGACGCAGTGAGTGTCAGGCTGGGGACGGTGTGTGGGCCGCAGTGAGTGTCAGGCTGGGGGCGGTGTGTGGGACGGAGTGAGGGTCAGGCTGGGGACGGTGTGTGGGACGCAGTGAGTGTCAGGCTGGGGACGGTGTGTGGGCCGCAGTGAGTGTCAGGCTGGGGGCGGTGTGTGGGACGGAGTGAGGGTCAGGCTGGGGACGGTGTGTGGGCCGCAGTGAGTGTCAGGCTGGGGGCGGTGTGTGGGACGCAGTGAGGGTCAGGCTGGGGACGGTGTGTGGGCCGCAGTGAGTGTCAGGCTGGGGGCGGTGTGTGGGACGGAGTGAGGGTCAGGCTGGGGACGGTGTGTGGGACGCAGTGAGGGTCAGGCTGGGGACTGTGTATGGAAGGCAGTGAGGGTCAGGCTGGGGGCGGTGTGTGGGAGGCAGTGAGGGTCAGGCTGGGGACGGTGTTTGGGACGCAGTGAGGGTCAGGCTGGGGGCGGTGTGTGGGACGCAGTGAGGGTCAGGCTGGGGGCGGTGTTTGGGACGGTGTGAGGGTCAGGCTGGGGGCGGTGTGTGGGAGGCAGTGAGGGTCAGGCTGGGGGTGGTGTGTGGGACGCAGTGAGGGTCAGGCTGGGGACGGTGTGAGGGACGGAGTGAGGCTCAGGCTGGGGACAATGTGTTAACGGCAGTGAGGGTCAGGTTGGGGACAGTGTGTGGGACGGAGTGATGGTCAGGCTGGGGGCGGTGTGTGGGACGCAGTGAGGGTCAGGCTGGGGACGGTGTGTTAATGGCAGTGAGGGTCAGGTTTGGGACGGTGTGTGGGACGAAGTGAGGGTAAGGTTGGGGACGGTGTGTGGGATGGAGTGAGGGTCAGGCTGGGGACGGTGTGTGGGAGGCAGTGAATGTCAGGCTGGGGGCGGTGTGTGGGACACAGTGAGGGTCAGGCTGGGGACGGTGTTTGGGACGCAGTGAGGGTCAGGTTGGGGACGGTGTGTGGGACGGAGTGAGGGTCAGGCTGGGGACGGTGTGTGGGAGGCAGTGAGGGTCAGGCTGGGGACGGTGTGCGGTACGCAGTGAGGGTCAGGCTGGGGACGGTGTGTGGGAGGCAGTGAGGGTCAGGCTGGGGACTGTGTGTGGAAGGCAGTGAGGGTCAGGCTGGGGTCGGTGTGTGGGAGGCAGTGAGGGTCAGGCTGGGGACGGTGTGTGGGACGCAGTGAGGGTCAGGCTGGGGGCGGTGTGTGGGATGGAGTGAGGGTCAGGCTGGGGACGGTTTGTGGGACGGAGTGAGGGTCAGGCTGGGGCCGGTGTGTGGGACGGAGTGAGGGTCAGTCTGGGGATGGTGTGTGGGACGGAGTGAGGGTCAGGCTGGGGACGGTGTGAGGATGGCAGTGAGGGTCAGGCTAGGGACGGTGTGTGGGACGAAGTGAGAGTCAGGCTGGGGACGGTGTGTGGGATGGAGTGAGGGTCAGGCTGGGGACGGTTTGTGGGACAGAGTGAGGGTCAGGCTGGGGCCGGTGTGTGGGATGGAGTGAGGGTCAGGCTGGGGACGGTTTGTGGGACGGAGTGAGGATCAGGCTGGGGCCGGTGTGTGGGATGGAGTGAGGGTCAGGCTGGGGACGGTGTGTGGGTTGAGTGAGGGTCAGGCTTGGGACGGTTTGTGGGACGCAGTGATTGTCAGGCTGGGGACGGTGTGTGGGACGCAGTAAGGGTCAGACTGGGGACGGTGTGTGGGAGGCAGTGAGGGTCAGGCTGGGGACAGTGTGTGGGACGCAGTGAGGGTCTGGCTGGGGACGGTGTGTGGGAGGCAGTGAGGGTCAGGCTGGGGACGGTGTGTGGGACGGAGTGAGGGTCAGGCTGGGGCCGGTGTGTGGGACGGAGTGACGGTCAGGCTGGGGACGGTGTGTGGGACGCAGTGAGGGTCAGGCTGGGGATGGTGTGTGGGAGGCAGTGAGGGTCAGGCTGGGGACGGTGTGTGGGAGGCAGTGAGGGTCAGGCTGGGGACGGTGTGTGGGACGCAGTGAGGGTCAGGCTGGGTACGTTGTGTGGGACGGAGTGAGGGTCAGGCTGGGGACGGTGTCTGGGACGGAGTGAGGGTCAGGCTGGGGACGGAGTGAGGATGGCATTGAGGTTCAGGCAGGGGACGGTGTGTGGGAGGCAGTGAGGGTCAGACTGGGGACGGTGTGTGGGAGGCAGTGAGGGTCAGGCTGGGGACGGTATGTGGGACGCAGTGAGGTTCAGGCTGGGGACGGTGTGTGGGAGGGAGTGAGGGTCAGGCTGGGGACGGTGTGTGGGACGCAGTGAGGGTCAGGCTGGGGACGGTGTGTGGGACGCATTGAGGGTCAGGCTGGGGACGGTGTGTGGGAGGCAGTGAGGGTCAGGCTGGGACGGTGTGTGGGAGGCAGTGAGGGTCGGGTTGGGGAATGTGTGTGGGACGCAGTGAGGGTCAGGCTGGGGACGGTGTGTGGGAGGCAGTGAGGGTCGGGTTGGGGACGGTGTGTGGGACGGAGTGAGGGTCAGGCTGGGGACGGTGTGTGGGAGGCAGTGAGGGTCAGGCTGGGGACGGTGTGTGGGACGCAGTGAGTGTCAGGCTGGGGATGGTGTTTGGGAGGCAGTGAGTGTCAGGCTGGGGATGGTGTGTGGGACGGAGTGAGGGTCAGGCTGGGGACGGTATGTGGGACGGAGTGAGGGTCAGGCTGGGGACGGTGTGTGGGACGCAGTGAGGGTCAGGCTGGGGACGGTGTGTGGGAGGCAGTGAGTGTCAGGCTGGGGATGGTGTGTGGGACGGAGTGAGGGTCAGGCTGGGTAGGGTGTGTGGGACGGAGTGAGGGTCAGGCTGGGGACGGTATGTGGGACGGAGTGAGGGTCAGGCTGGGGACGGTGTGTGGGACGCAGTGAGTGTCAGGCTGGGGACGGTGTGTGGGACGCAGTGAGTGTCAGGCTGGGGATGGTGTGTGGGAGGCAGTGAGGGTCAGGCTGGGGAAGGTGTGTGGGAGACAGTGAGGGTCAGGCTGGGGACAGTTTGTGGGACGCAGTGAGGGTCAGGCTGGGTACGTTGTGTGGGACGGAGTGAGGGTCAGGCTAGGGACGGTGTGTGGGACGGAGTGAGGGTCAGGCTGGGGACGGTGTGAGGATGGCAGTGACGGTCAGGCTGGGGACGGTGTGTGTGAGGCAGTGAGGGTCAGGCTGGGGACGGTGTGTGGGTCGCAGTGAGGGTCAGGCTAGGGACGGTGTGTGGGACGGAGGGAGAGTCAGGCTGGGGACGGTGTGTGGGACGGAGTGAGGGTCAGGCTGGGGACGGTTTGTGGGACGCAGAGATTGTCAGGCTGGGGACGGTGTGTGGGAGGCAGTGAGGGTCAGGTTGGGGACAGTGTGTGGGACGCAGTGAGGGTCAGGCTGGGGACGGTGTGTGGGAGGCATTGAGGGTCAGGCTGGGGACGGTGTGTGGGACGGAGTGAGGGTCAGGCTGGGGACGGTGTGTGGGACGCAGTGAGGGTCTGGCTGGGGACGGTGTGTGGGACGGAGTGAGGGTCAGGCTGGTGACGGTGTGTGGGATGGAGTGAGGGTCAGGCTGGGGACGGTGTGTGGGATGGAGTGAGGGTCAGACTGGGGACGGTGTGTGGGACGGAGTGAGGGTCAGGCTGGGGACGGTTTGTGGGACGCAGAGATTGTCAGGCTGGGGACGGTGTGTGGGACGCAGTAAGGGTCAGACTGGGGACGGTGTGTGGGAGGCAGTGAGGGTCAGGCTGGGGACAGTGTGTGGGACTGAGTGAGGGTCAGGCTGGGGACGGTGTGTGGGTGGCAGTGAGGATCAGGCTGAGGACGGTGTGTGGGACGGAGTGAGGGTCAGGCTGGGGACGGTGTGTGGGACGCAGTGAGGGTCAGGCTGGGGACGGTGTGTGGGACGTAGTGAGGGTCAGGCTGGGGACGGTGTGTGGGATGGAGTGAGGGTCAGGCTGGGGACGGTGTGTGGGACGGAGTGAGGGTCAGGCTGGGGACAGTGTGTGGGATGGAGTGAGGGTCAGGCTGGGGACGGTGTGTGGGACGGAGTGAGGGTCAGGCTGGGGACGGTGTGTGGGACGCAGTGAGTGTCAGGCTGGGGACGGTGTGTGGGAGGCAGTGAGGGTCAGGCTGGGGAAGGTGTGTGGGAGACAGTGAGGGTCAGGTTGGGGACAGTTTGTGGGACGCAGTGAGGGTCAGGCTGGGTACGTTGTGTGGGACGGAGTGAGGGTCAGGCTGGGGACGGTGTGTGGGACGGAGTGAGGGTCAGGCTGGGGACGGTGTGTGGGTCGCAGTGAGGGTCAGGCTAGGGACGGTGTGTGGGACGGAGTGAGGGTTAGGCTGGGGACGGTGTGTGGGACGCAGTGAGTGTCAGGCTGGGGACGGTGTGTGGGACGCAGTGAGGTTCAGACTGGGGACGGTGTGTGGGACGCAGTGAGGGTCAGGCTGGGGATGGTGTGTGGGAGGCAGTGAGGGTCAGGCTGGGGAAGGTGTGTGGGAGACAGTGAGGGTCAGGCTGGGGTCAGTTTGTGGGACGCAGTGAGGGTCAGGCTGGGTACGTTGTGTGGGACGTAGTGAGGGTCAGGCTGGGGACGGTGTGTGGGACGGAGTGAGGGTCAGGCTGGGGACGGTGTGAGGATGGCAGTGACGGTCAGGCTGGGGACGGTGTGTGTGAGGCAGTGAGGGTCAGGCTGGGGACGGTGTGTGGGTCGCAGTGAGGGTCAGGCTAGGGACGGTGTGTGGGACGGAGTGAGAGTCAGGCTGGGGACGGTGTGTGGGACGGAGTGAGGGTCAGGCTTGGGACGGTGTGTGGGAGGCAGTGTGGGTCAGGCTGGGGACGGTGTGTGGGACGGAGTGAGGGTCAGGCTGGGGACGGTGTGTGGGATGGAGTGAGGGTCAGGCTGGGGACGGTGTGTGGGAGGCAGTGTGGGTCAGGCTGGTGACGGTGTGTGGGACGGAGTGAGGGTCAGGCTGGGGACGGTGTGTGGGAGGCAGTGTGGGTCAGGCTGGGGACGGTGTGTGGGACGGAGTGAGGGTCAGGCTGGGGACGGTGTGTGGGATGGAGTGAGGGTCAGGCTGGGGACGGATTGTGGGACGGAGTGAGGGTCAGGCTAGGGACGGTGTGTGGGATGGAGTGAGGGTCAGGCTGGGGACGGTGTGTGGGACGGAGTGAGGGTCAGGCTGGGGACGGTGTGTGGGATGGAGTGAGGGTCAGGCTGGGGCCGGTGTTTGGGACGCAGTGAGTGTCAGGCTGGGGACGGTGTGTGGGACGCAGTGAGGTTCAGACTGTGGACGGTGTGTGGGACGCAGTGAGGGTCAGGCTGAGGATGGTGTGTGGGTGGCAGTGAGGGTCAGGCTGGGGAAGGAGTGTGGGAGACAGTGAGGGTCAAGCTGGGGACAGTTTGTGGGACGCAGTGAGGGTCAGGCTGGGGGCCTTGTGTGGGACGGAGTGAGGGTCAGGCTGGGGACAGTGTGTGGGACGGATTGAGGGTCAGGCTGGGGACGGTGTGAGGATGGCAGTGACGGTCAGGCTGGGGACGGTGTGTGGGAGGCAGTGAGGGTCAGGCTGGGGACGGTGTGTGGGTCGCAGTGAGGGTCAGGCTAGGGACGGTGTGTGGGACGGAGTGAGAGTCAGGCTGGGGACGGTGTGTGGGACGGAGTGAGGGTCAGGCAGGGGACGGTGTGTGTGATGGATTGAGGCTCAGGCTGGGGACGGTGTGTGGGACGGAGTGAGGGTCAGGCTGGGGCCGGTGTGTGGGACGCAGTGATTGTCAGGCTGGGGACGGTGTGTGGGAGGCAGTGAGGGTTGGCTGAGGACAGTGTGTGGGACGCAGTAAGGGTCAGGCTGGGGACGGTGTGTGGGAGGCAGTGAGGGTCAGGCTGGGGACGGTGTGTGGGACGGAGTGAGGGTCAGGCTGGGGCCAGTGTGTGGGACGGAGTGACGGTCTGGCTGGGGACGGTGTGTGGGAGGCAGTGAGGGTCAGGCTGGGGACGGTGTGTGGGACGCAGTGAGGGTCAGGCTGGGTACGTTGTGTGGGACGCAGTGAGGGTCAGGCTGGGGGACGGTGTGAGGATGGCAGTGAGGGTCAGGCTGGGGACGGTGTGTGGGAGGCAGTGAGGGTCAGGCTGGGGTCGGTGTGTTGGACGGAGTGAGGGTCTGACTGGGGACGCTGTGTGGGAGGCAGTGAGGGTCAGGCTGGGGGCGGTGTGTGGGACGCAGTGAGGGTCGGGCTGGGGACGGTGTGTGGCACGGAGTGAGCGTCAGGCTGGGGACGGTGTGTGGGACGGAGTGAGGGTCAGGCTGGGGACGGTGTGTGGGCCGCAGTGAGGGTCAGGCTGGGGACGGTGTGTGGGACGCAGTGGGGGTCAGGCTGGGGACGGTGTGTGGGACGGAGTGAGGGTCAGGCTGTGGACGGTGTGTGGGAGGCAGTGAGGGTCAGGCTGGGGACGGTGTGTGGGTCGCAGTGAGGGTCAGGCTGGGGACGGTGTGTGGGAGGCAGTGAGGGTCAGGCTGGGGACGGTGTGTGGGCCGCAGTGAGGGTCAGGCTGGGGGCGGTGTGTGGGACGCAGTGAGGGTCAGGCTGGGGACGGTGTGTGGGACGGAGTGAGGGTCAGGCTGGGGACGGTGTTTGGGACGGCGTGAGGGTCTGGCTGGGGGCGGTGTGTGGGACGCAGTGAGGCTCAGGCTGGGGGTGGTGTGTGGGCGGCAGTGAGGGTCAGGCTGGGGACGGTGTGTAGTACGCAGTGAGGGTCAGGCTGGGGACGGTGTGTGGGACGGAGTGAGGGTCAGGCTGGGGACGGTGTGTGGGAGGCATTGAGGGTCAGGCTGGGGACGTTGTGTGGGACGGAGTGAGGGTCAGGCTGGGGACGGTGTGTGGGACGGAGTGAGGGTCAGGCTGGGGACGGTGTGTGGGACGCAGTGAGGGTCAGGCTCGGGACGGTGTGTGGGACGGAGTGAGGGTCAGGCTGGGAACGGTGTGTGGGAGGCAGTGAGGGTTGGCTGGGGACTGTGTGTGGGACGCAGTGAGGGTCAGGCTGGGGACGGTGAGTGGGAGGCAGTGAGGGTCAGGCTGGGGACAGTGTGTGGGACGGAGTGAGGGTCAGGCTGGGGACGGTGTGTGGGCCGCAGTGAGGGTCAGGCTGGGGACGGTGTGTGGGATGCAGCGAGGGTCAGGCTGGGGACGGTGTGTGGGACGGAGTGAGGGTCAGGCTGGGGACGGTGTGTGGGACGGAGTGAGGGTGTGGCTGGGGGCGGTGTGTGGGACGTAGTGAGGCTTAGGCTGGGGGTGGTGTGTGGGCGGCAGTGAGGGTCAGGCTGGGGATGGTGTGTGGGACTGAGTGAGGGTCAGGCTGGTGACGGTGTGTAGGACGCTGTGAGGGTCAGGCTGGGGACGGTGTATGTGACGGAGTGAGGGTCAGGCTGGGGACGGTGTGTGGGAGGCAGTGAGGGTCAGGCTGGGGACGGTGTGTGGGACGAAGTGAGGGTCAGGCTGGGGACGGTGTGTGGGACGGAGTGAGGGTCAGGCTGGGGACGGTGTGTGGGACGCAGTGAGTGTCAGGCTGGGGACGGTGTGTGGGACGGAGTGAGGGTCAGGCTGGGGACGGTGTGTGGGAAGCAGTGAGGGTCAGGCTGGGGACTGTGTGTGGGACGCAGTGAGGGTCAGGCTGGGGACGGTGTGTGGGAGGCAGTGAGGGTCAGGCTGGGGACTGTGTGTGGAATGCATTGTGGGTCAGGATGGGTACGGTGTGTGGGACGGAGTGAGGGTCAGGCTGGGGACGATGTGTGGGACGTAGTGAGGGTCAGGCTGGGGACGGTGTGTGGGAGGCAGTGAGGGTCAGGCTGGGGACGGTGTGTGGGACGGTGTGAGGGTCAGGCTGGGGACGGTATGTTGACTGAAGTCATGGTCAGACTGGGGGTGGTGTGTGGGACGGAGTGATGGTCAGGCTGGGGACGGTGTGTGGGACGGAGTGAGGGTCAGGCTGGGGGTGGTGTGAGGATGGCAGTGAGGGTCAGGCTGGGGACGGTGTGTGGAATGCATTGTGGGTCAGGATGGGTACGGTGTGTGGGACGGAGTGAGGGTCAGGCTGGGGACGGTGTATGTGACGGAGTGAGGGTCAGGCTGGGGACGGTGTGTGGGAGGCAGTGAGGGTCAGGCTGGGGACGGTGTGTGGGACAAAGTGAGGGTCAGGCTGGGGACGGTGTGTGGGACGGAGTGAGGGTCAGGCTGGGGACGGTGTGTGGGACGCAGTGAGTGTCAGGCTGGGGACGGTGTGTGGGACGGAGTGAGGGTCAGGCTGGGGACAGTGTGTGGGAAGCAGTGAGGGTCAGGCTGGGGACTGTGTGTGGGACGCAGTGAGGGTCAGGCTGGGGACGGTGTGTGGGAGGCAGTGAGGGTCAGGCTGGGGACTGTGTGTGGAATGCATTGTGGGTCAGGATGGGTACGGTGTGTGGGACGGAGTGAGGGTCAGGCTGGGGACGATGTGTGGGACGGAGTGAGGGTCAGGCTGGGGACGGTGTGTGGGAGGCAGTGAGGGTCAGGCTGGGAACGGTGTGTGGGACGGAGTGAGGGTCAGGCTGGGGACGGTATGTTGACTGAAGTCAGGGTCAGACTGGGGGTGGTGTGTGGGACGGAGTGATGGTCAGGCTGGGGACGGTGTGTGGGACGGAGTGAGGGTCAGGCTGGGGGTGGTGTGAGGATGGCAGTGAGGGTCAGGCTGGGGACGGTGTGTGGGAGGCAGTGAGGGTCAGGCTGGGGACGGTGTGTGGGATGGAGTGAGGGTCAGGCTGGGGACGGTATGTTGACGGAAGTGTGGGTCAGACTGGGGGTGGTGTGTGGGACGCAGTGAGGGTCAGGCTGGGGACGGTGTGTGGGCAGCAGTGAGGGTCAGGCTGGGGGTGGTGTTGCACGTCGGTAGGGGTCAGGCTGGGGGCCGTGTGTGGGTGGGCATTCGTGCTGTGAGCTGCTGCAGTCTTCTGAATGGGGAGCAGATTTGAAAACTCCGAGCCCCAGAGGAAAGGCATTTAATCAATTCACTGAATCATTGATTATCCGAATGAATTAGTGCCCACCCAACTCGTTCACATAATTGAGGTTCCTCTGTCGGTGGGAACATGATTTGGAAGGTTTTAGCGGGATATGGGCCAGATGCTGGCAGGTGGGACTAGAATGGGTTGGGATACCTGGTCAGCATGGACGGGTTGGCCCGAAGGGTCTGTTTCTGTGCTGTATATCTCTATGACTCTATGACCTTCCAGCCAATTTTGTATCCAAATCTCCCCATCTCCTTGTATTCTATGGTGATGGACTTGCTAACCCGTGTGTTATGTGGAACCTTGCTGACCGTCTTTCTGAAGTCCAAGATAGTGATTTCCATGCACAAAGCCATGCTGACTATCCCTAATCATTCTTGTCTTTCCAATTACATGTACATCCTACCCCTCATACGCCCTTCCAACAACTTGCCTTCTACTGACTTCAGCCTCACCGGTCTATAGTTTGCTGAATTTTCCTTACCGCCTTTCTCAAATAATGGCACCAGTCTTCCAGGATTTGGAGGGATATGGGCTGGGTGCTGGCAGTTGGGACTAGATTGGGTAGGATATCTGCTCGGAGGAGAAAGTGAGGTCTGCAAATGCTGCAGATCAGAGCTGAAAATGTGTTGCTGGAAAAGCGCAGCAGGTCAGGCAGCATCCAGGGAACAGGAGAATCAACGAAGAAGGGTTTATGCCCGAAACGTCGATTCTCCTGTTCCCTGAATGCTGCCTGACCTGCTGCGCTTTTCCAGCAACACATTTCCAGCTTAGGATATCTGGTCGGCATGGATGGGTTGGATGGAAGGGTCTGTTTCCATGTTGTACATCTCAATGACTCTGACTCTAAATTGTCAGTTTCCACACCACAGTGACACTACGGGAAATCCATTTGGACAGGTACCTCACAGGAAATATTTGGATACGTGTGGACCAAGAGAGGCAGGTGAGATTACCTCAATTTGGAATTATGTTTGACATGGATTGATTGGATCACAGGGTCTGTTTCCATGCTACATAACATTACGACTCTAATTCTTGCTATCTCTGCATCCCTCCCTCTTCACATCTCTCCCTATCTCTGTCACCTCACCCAGCCTCACAACTCTTCCTTATCTTCCAAGTTTGTGAGAGGATTTGTAGCTCGGGTGCTCATTGTTGTGGTTCTGTTCGCCGAGCTGGGAATTTGTGTTGCAGACGTTTCGTCCCCTGTCTAGGTGACATCCTCAGGGCTTGGGAGCCTCCTGTGAAGCCCTTCTGTGATGTTTCCTCCGACATTTATAGTGGTTCAGGAACTGACAACCGGAAGCGGCAGAGACAGGCCACTATAAATGCCGGAGGAAAAATCACAGAAGCGCTTCACAGGAGGCTCCCAAGCACTGAAGATGTCACCTAGACAGGGGATGAAACGTCTGCAAGACAAATTTCCAGCTCGGCGAACATCTTCCTTATCTCTAATAATTCCTCTCCAGCCTCAGACACCTCCCTAACTCTAATCCCCTCCAGTCTCTGAAAGTTGTGCTATATGTGCCTTTCTTTGATTCCAGCCTTGAGGATATCCCATTTTTATTTCTCACTTGATGACGGCCCTTTCAGATTCCTGCATCGAGCTCCAGAATTTCCTCCTAAACCGCTCCATCTTACTTTCCTCCCAAACACATTGACCAATCATGTGTCATCTATTCTACTATCATTTTTTCTGACCTGGTTTCAAAGGTGGCCTGTCATATTCCTATATTAAGTGTGTTGAGGTTTACAGCAAAGAAAAAGGCTCTGTGGGCCATTGAGTCTGTGCCAGTAAAGAAAACTATAACCAAACTATCCTGATCCATTTTCCAATACACTGTCATTCGTACCATCTGTCTACGTGTCACAAGTGTGCACCTAAATATGCCATAAATGCTGTTGGGAATTCTGTGTCTCCCACCCTCACAGACAGTGAGGTTTAGTGCAACTGGTGCTCGATGATGGCATCACCGACAGGAACACAGAGCAGCTGGGTCTGTGCAAACCAGAGATCGCCCACACATTGGGAAGGATGGCAGGGTCCCTGAGAGGGGGCACAGGGGGGATTTACCAGGATGGTTCAAGGAATGGGGGATTGTAGTAGCATGTTTTGGATATTATTTTACATTATTCATTGGTCTGATACAGTTGTTGCTGATATATTGGGTAGATAATATCGATCTACAATTGATGGGCTCTCCTTCCCAACCTCTCCCCTTGCCTGGGCTGGGGAAACCTTCAGGTGAAACCACCACCAGTCATCTCTCCCTAATGAGAGAGCAGCCCTATGGTCTGGTAGGACATTACTGACTTTGCCTCTTACACAATGATGACACTGTACCTCGAGGGTGGGGAGAGGGAATGCTGAAGGTGGTGGATGGGACACCACTCAGGCACAGTGCTTTGTCCTGGAGGATGTTCCCTTTCTTTAACATTGCTGGGGGGGGGGGGGGGGGGTGCACTGATGTAGGTGAGTGGGGAATGTTCCAGCACAACCCTGATGTGTGCCTTATAGAGAGCAAACAGACATTGGGGAATCAGGGGTTTGGAGAAATTGAGATTGCTCTCCTTGTAGCAAAGGAAATTTGGGGAGCTGTGACAGAGGTGTTTACAAACGTTACCCGTTATAATAATAAACCTGACACCCATCAGCTCATTATACAAGGATTACAGGACACATTGAAGGTGTGGGGAGAACTATTGAGAGAATGGAATGATCGAAAGGAGAACTTTTATGCAGTAAATGGGATTGAGCTGGAACACAATGTTCACGCACAATGTGAATATCCAGGTCCTGGTGTACTGAGTAAGAGTTTGGCGTTACAGTTACTTAGATTACCATCTGAATACCCACCTGTAGTATCCTGTAATACAAGTTTATAAAATCCATCACTGTCAGTTCAGGTTAGAAACTCACACCGTCCCCTCCTCCTGGCCCAGGATGACTGGACACATTACCACTTGTGGAGGTCAGCAGTTAGTTCAGGGGGAAATCTATGTGGGTTTCTAGGAGTTTCCACCTTGGGACTTCATGTGACTGAACAGGGCAGATCTTTCATAGATGGGACAGAATGATCCAAGAGTCAGTGAGATGTGGAGAGCAGGATTTCCTTCCTTTTCTTTCCTTCCGTTTTGCCGCTGTGCCTCATCAATAAGACATGGGGGGTGAAAGGCTCATGCAGCGCGATGGGCAAGTTGTCTCCATTCTGACCAATGGGCAGCACGTTCCTCCTAGTCATCCCATAGAGTCTCACGGAAAACAGAGCAACACTGCACGCTTCCCACTGCCCAGGATTCCCAGTAAACGGTTAGAAGAATTGGGGGGTGGGGATATCTGTCAGAAAAGGCATAACTGTAAAGGTCTAAGAGGATTGTGAAGTGAGAGAGATGCACAGGTGAAGGGGGCAACAAGTTGCCAGATGGAGTACAATTTGGGAAAATGGGAAGTTGGTCATTTTGGAGGGGATAATAAAAGAACACAGTGCTATTTAAATGGTGGAAACTGTAGGAAGCTGCACCACAAAGGGACCAAGGGTAATTGTGCAGGAAACACAAAAAGCAGCAGATTCTGGGTCAGTCACGGAATCAAGGGTTCGGCTTCAGAATCGTCAAGTTTAAGGCAACACCGACACGGGTAAGGGGTTTCTGTAGCAATGGAGCTGGGGTGAGGGGGAATGGAATTCCTGGTGTTTGGGATTGTGTGGATGTCTGATCAGAAGGTCACCTTGGGGTCAGATATAACAGCAATATTGTGAAGAATGTAGTGTACCTCAGATATTTCCCAGTGGGGGGGAGCGGCT